>NW_028301547.1:19667500-19975000 GCF_042242905.1 Orbicella faveolata | reverse complement strand
ACAGATTCAGTTCGCTTGTTTCGGTTCGACAAAATCAACCATCGTTTACGTCTTTGTTGCACCATTAGCCGATCATCGTCAGTTAATTGTACAGTATATCTTTCTTTAAATCTGGAATATTGCTGCAACAGCCGATAGCACCTCTGGAAGGCGTTTCTGCGCACTTTTCGAATGTGTATTGCACCATCCTGAAGGAAATGAGAGGACGTGAGATATCCAACCTTCCTGGGTAGACGTCACAAGAGCCGCTAGACCCATTCTCCTCAAACTCGGTCGTGAAACAAAATGGCGGTGTTTTGGAGCTATTTTCGAGATTTCGTCGGGGCACAGAAAATCGAGGATTTAACGGAATCCAAAAATTTTTTCGCAGAACTATTTCAAATAACAAGTAGATTCGTTTTAGCGAAAAAAAATTTTGGGGGTTAGGTGCACTTTAAGTAGTTGTGAAATTAAAGCGTGAAAACAATACTCAAGCTTGAACCCATGACCTCTGCGATATCGGTGCAGTGCTCTACCAACTGAGCTATCAAGCCAACGACGATGCGTGTGTTTACTGATTCCAATTCAAATTAGCAGTTAACTATTCAATGCCAATACGGTACATTTTAGTAGTATGTAATGGATAGGTGGAAACATTGGTATTTTGTCGAGTTAACAGGTACATGGCCGGCCAGACGAGCTCTGTCACGTGACCCCCTAGACTAGCACTTCATGTAAGCATACTCGTTACAGTGTTAACTGATTTTATGTGATGCTTCTGCAACTGCAGGGTTGGCTGTCATGCCTGAGGAAGACTTGTTAGAAGATTCGAAGGACATTGAGATCATCGAATTCACTAGTCCAAGCACGGCAGTGGACAGTGGTGGTCCTGTATTGCCATCTTTTAGCCTCACAGCAGGTTCGTCGGAGTCGTGCATGTTTAGTTCGCCTCACTTAAACCGGTCACCGGTGGAGGAGAAGCCGAACATAGCACAGGATGGATCGATTTACGGCTTTAAGACCGAACGAAGGAGTGGCGATGCTACTCGCATTGAATCTAAACCGAATCCGTCCGCATATGAACAAATTAACCTCATCAAGCAGTTCCTGATGGGCGGAGATCCTAACCCTCCATCAAATGTTCACCAATCTGACAACACCGTTAGGATAAACGGAGGAAGCCTTCATGATATTCCTCCGCTATGGTCGAATTATCCCGTAGAAACATCGCCAGTCCTGACAGAAATAAACTTTCAGCAAGATGACAGAGGTTCAGGCCTTTATCCGCCGCAAAATGGGATGCAGTCATCCTTTCACGCGAATGATTGTCGCGTTCCGGTGATGTCAGAAGGCCACGCAAATCTTCCCCAATTTGGTAGACCTGAACAACCTGATACAGATAACCTTATATATCCATTTCCAACCAATATGAACGGTCACCTGAATCCTTCAAACTCCTTTACAAACGGTGTAGGGAGGCAGGACATTCCTGAACTACCAGTAAGTATCGACAGCTTTAACAAACCAATGCAAAATGGTTCGGATTTCATTCCTGCCTTCCCCTTCCAAGATGGAAGCCTTCGTTATCCTTTTAAGCAGCAGTACCATACTGGCCAAAATGGATTCAGTCCCGCGGAAAGAACGGGTGGTTTCCCAAAGGTAGCTGATTGCGCTTCTACAAGTCACCTTGTTCACGATTTTAAAGTGAACGCAGGTGTCCCAGGAGTACCAAGGCAAGACACGACTCTGTGGTTTTCATCACCCGACAACGGTCAGTTGACTCCGGACGTGGACATTCCTCCGATTGAAGACGTGTTAAGTGTGGATGACCTTACGCCAAGCTTGTGTGTGGAGCATATGGCTCCTTATAGGAATCCTGCAAAGTTCCAAAACGGCAACATCATGGACTCCGTGCATACAGGGAATGTGTTTCCTCCTCCGAACGGCATTCACTTGAATCAGCCCATGGGTCAAAATGTTCAAAAGCAAAACTTTCAGAATACACCCGCAAATGGCAAAAGCGTGGATCCAACAGGTGGAAACAGCTTGCTGAAAATGATGCTCACCTCATGAATAGAAGTTTACACTGTAGTGGTTGTTCGCATGAAGACAGAGGTGATTGGAGACCCGTCAATTATCCCTCTAAGATGTTAGAAAACCCAGTAATGGCCTCTAATGCTTCATCTGCTAACAACTGCTCCAGTTTAAACCAGAGCTACATGTAAGTGTGTGTTGTAAGGTAAAAGGAGCTGTTCAAGGTTGAAAGTGTACCGACGGTAGAAATATATTGCAAAAGCTGCTTGGTGCTATAAGTGTGAAACAGAACACAGCGAGGCTTCGGTTAAACTTAGCGAACAGCTCCGATTTTCCATCTGTGGCTCGAATATTTTGCTAAAGGTATTGGATACCTTAAGCCAATTATTTGTCGGAAGTTCGTCGATATTTCTCCGTTTACTGGCGGAAGTTTGTTTGTAGAACGTGGTGAGTCTGCGTGGAATGTCTGGGAAGTTCGTCTGTGGTTAGTCTTTCGTTACAAGCTGATATGTAGTCGGTAAAATGTCGGTCGTTTGTCGGTTAAATGTCGGTAGTCTTTGGGTTGTTTGTCGATAGATTAAGAATGCGGGTGAGTCGATGAGGCGATAGGTGGACGGTAAACAGGTCGGTAGATTATTGTCGTTGGGGAAAGATGGAAGCCACTCGCTCAAAAACCACCACTCAGAGTTATTTTCTAACAGTTTTTTTTTCTGAGGACAGTTCTGCGGAATTCACTTTAGAGATTTTATGGCGCCAAATAATGAGAGGTATGTTACATGCAGCTTTCATGTGGCTGACAGAGAGGTGGTCGAACATTTAGGGCTTGACATGCTGTAGTGTCCAGAAAATGTGTGAAGTTAGACCGCTATCCTGACGTTACTTCGATAAAAAAACAAATGTCTTTCTCGTTTTCTGGCCAGTGTAAGACTAACCAACAGAACAAATTATTTTGATGTGCTGTATTAAACTGATTAATGGATATCTTAATAGGCAAATATTGAGTATATTTCATCTCTCTAAGAGCCAGCCATTTAGTTTTGTAAATTTGAACATTTCGTTAGTGAGCCACCTATGCCATCAGCACGTGTTGTGCGTTGTATTAGGGAGCCTAAGCAAACCACGACGAACGAGAACGTCACTAAACAAAAGGTTTAATGGGCAAAACAATGGCTGTGCACGTGGTTAAAATTCTTGGTACATTTCTTTGCCGTCCTCTGGAAAACAACAACGTGAAATGACCAAGTTCTGCGTCGTCTACTGAACGTGGACGACGACGGCTATTTTTTCGCATTTCCATTTGGAATTGAACGCTGTCATTGCATATTTTGCCTGAGCACGTTTTTAGAGCCATTGGCCTACCGAACAGATCTAGACAATCGCGAATTTTGCTGGTAAAATATAAATTCGTTTTCTACTAGGCGTCGTCCTCGACGTCGTCGTCGTCGTCGTTGCTTAAGTTCCCTATTGTTTTGTGCTGTGCTGTGTTCTACGCCGTTGTGTTTTTAGATATTTCACCCTGCCACCCCAGATCGCTCGCTCCCATTCCCTCCTCTCCCTGAGCGATATTCTTGGTTTTTGTGTGACGTCATCGCCGCCATCCAACATGGCGGCGACTTTGTCGTTTTTCTATCTCTTGAGATTGGCTGCAAACCATCAATATTTGGCCGCGCATGGCCGCTTCTGTCAGGGGAGAGTCGTTATTAATTATCGTGTTCTGAGTAAATCTATTGGAGTTAAAATTCATCTACATTATTTCATTGACAACCTGGCTAGTTACCTACATTAACCATTTCATAACATAAGTGAACGAGAACGTAATCTTGATTATAAAAAAAAAAGCTTATTACTGTATATAATAATATAATGTCCAATATATGATCAATTGTGTTATTATTTATACATAATTGAGTAATGGTGTTTTATCTGAAATACTCGTATTAGAAAACTTAAGATTAGCTATTTTACGCAGTGCAGGTTAGATTGTTGACAGTGTCATAGATTTAAATTGTGTTAGGAGATGGTAAAGCCTCACCTACGTCATTGTATTTCTTTAAAAAAAACTCGACGAAGTGATTTTTGTAGGGCTATTTTAGACAAATAATGGGAGCGCGGGAGGAGGAGGGCTCTCGTGTTAAAGGAGTTAGGATGCTCGTCGCCTCTTTTTGTGATGTAAACGAGTATTTGGTATCACATGAGATGTTCACAGAAACCGAAACTGAACGCCAATGTTATCAAACAAAACATCTTTTAGCATGTTTTAGGGTTGCATGCGAAGAAATATCAAACGCCTTCAAACTGTGTTAGCGGTTTTCGATCGATAGGGTTCACAAAAAGTTTTTTTTTTGTCCGGTTTGGAATGGACCCTTCAGGACGCGGTCAAAAAAGCTAACCCTATATAAGACGTGAATTGAAATTTTGTGACAAGCATACCACCCCACCCTTTAACATGGGAGTACCCGCCCCCCTAACTGGGAATGGCTGCTAAGCTGTTAGGAAGAGAAGGTGACTAGCGATGGCTAACATCTTGTTGCAGGAGAAATTCAAATTGCTATATATATTGAGATGCCATAAAGAGAACTTTTTATTCGACCAATCACGGATCATTTCTTGAGTTGATTAAACTTGAGCTTTGAGCAAGCATCCTGAAGTCAGTTCTTCAGAGCAGTTTTCAATTAACTCCTCCTTTGCTCTTTCATTTATTTAACATCCAGCTGCTTATCATTTTCTTACCAATCAGAGCAGACGTGTTTTTTAAAGGTTGTTTTCACTAGCGACGGCGATACGATGTAGTGAAAATCAAAACGACGGAGTTGGAAGCAGAACACCCATTCCGCCTATGATTTCATCGCTTACGATCTAGTGAAAACTAGATTGTGGAGTCGAAGCAGACACGGAGGAATAAACCAATCACAATGATCGATTTCAGGCCTTGTGATTGTTTTTTTGGTTTCTGTTTCCGACTCCGACAATCTAGTTTTCACTGGGTCATAAGCGAGGGAGTCGTAAACGGAATCGGAAGAAATGGAAACATTCCGATTCTTCCGACTCCAATTCCGTCGAGCTTATGAATCCGCTTACGAATCCGATTTTCGATTTCACTAGGTCGAAAGCTCTTTTACGACTCCGACTGCGTCGCCAGGGAAAACCAGTCTTGGCCAATCGTGTCCTGCCTAGCTGTATTTACCTTGCGTGCGTTTAAATCTCCCGCGCTCAGCGCGAATTTTTTCCGTCGAATTCCGATAGGAACAGTCTTTTGGTTGTAATTGGCCAGATGTTGTAACTTAGACTCTGGCTTACAACTGCCGTGAGAAATCCACAGAAACATAACTCGGGTTGCTGTTAATTAAGTAACCCGGCCGGAATTTACAGAGCCATCAATTTCAGTTCATTTCTCTCTCCGTGTTGCAACTTAAGGTCAATCGGCCCAACCCGCGTGTTAACAAACTTACTTTAGTTATGGTGGAGCCCACCCTGCGAGACAGAGATTCCCTTTTATTTCTGCTCGGTGAGAGACGAGAGGGAATCTTAGAGGTTCCCCCACGTTTCTCACCGAGCAGAACGAGAAGGAAATCTCTGTTTCGCAAGGTAGGTGGAACCATTTTGTTTAATCTAACGGTAAGGTAGACTTTCAGAAAAGTCCTTCGTCTTGTGCATTCATGACCTCGTCCCTCGCTTGGTCGCTTGGCGACCTTCGCACGGTAGCCTGCGTCACAGACAGTCTAAACAGGGTGTGGTCCTATACCAGGGATTTTGTGACACGTCCGGCTGCAACGCAGGCTATCGCACGGGCGCATCGCGGCCTGAAACCTCGGAGCTCGCTTCGCTCGTTTAGCTAACTTTTAGCTATTCTGCACTGAAACACAGGAGGTCGACTTGTGGCAAGTCGAACGGTAGGGCAGCCCAATAAATGTCAGAGACGGCTTGGTTCAGTGGAGTGTGGTGAGTTTAAGGAATTTCTGTTGTTTAAGAAATTCTTGACTTTGAGCTACTTTCAAAATGGTACAGTATTATTTGCATCATGAATTAAAGCAATTTTATAATTTTCTAGAATTGGTAACAGGAGCTTAATGGACGTACAGTCAACTCTCGCGCCTTGTAGACACCCCGTCAGACACCCCGTCCTCCCTCTATAGCAGGAGCCATAATCGGGGACGGAGACCGTAAGTCTTGGGATACGCGCGCACCTATGATATGGGAATGGGACAATTTTTATTTAATTTAGAACAAATTGCGCCATCCTAACGTCAGATATCCGCGCGGATCCACACACGTCGGGAGCTCTCGCGCCGATTATGGCTCCCTATAGACGAAGGTTACATCCCCGGGGGCGAAACTACAATGAGATGTATTAGAGAAAGCTGCCTCAATGAGGGACTACCGTTATTATAGAATTTTGGACACTTCGGGCGCTTACCATTCGACCAAAAATTCCTAAATTTTCGAAACGGGGGGCGCTTTCCATTCGACCAAAAATTCCGGTGTGAATTTCCGGAAATTTCCATGGGCGAATGGTACAGACTTTTCCGGTGTGGAAAACGCCAAGCCGCACAGTTTTGTTCGCTTGGAACTTTTCAATGACTTCCAGGTTTAAATAGCAAATATAGAAGCAAACAGAACACTGATATGTCGACATCGTGACTTTTTATAGACCACAACTACATGGACCTTATACAAGCCACAACGGCGACGAAAATGTCGCAAAACAAAGGGTTTATTGAGTCGTACAATGGTTCTGCACGCGTTGCAAATCTTTGTACATTTCCTAGCCAGCCTACGCAAAACAAACAAGTACACTACGGGGGCATTATTTTTATAAAACGCTTTCTTCACGAATTTAGCTGCAGCTAGTATTTATCGACATATAAGGGACCGTTCATTTTTTATAAGGTAGGGGGGGCTGGTGGGATTTGGCGGGGGGGACCATGCGAAAAAAAAAAGGCTTTCGAGGGGGGTCATCCCAAAAAAATAAGGGAAAAAGGGGGGGTCACGTGAAATATTTTAGTAAAACTTTAAAATGGCATAATGTTTGAATATCAAAAAAATTGCTATAGAATAAACATAGAAGGCAGGATACAAATTTATTACAAACTCTCCTTCTGCTTTAAAAAAACGTTTGGCGACAAAAAGCATTTGTAGCTACTGAAAAGAAGTATTTAACACTGTTATTTTCGAATGCAACTTTCACCGGCACTCACACGGCACGAAAAATCGCCTTTACCGCGCGTCAAATGTGTTGTTAAAGGTTTTGTAAAGGTCGCCTTTGCACGCTTTTGACGATCTGTGACGCGAATCAAAGATCATCTGTGAATAAACCTTTACCACCAAATCAAAGGCGTGAAAGGCCGTTTTTACTCACCTTTGAACGCCTGTGTTTTTAGGGTTAAAGGTGATCCTTTGATACGCCTTTGCGCACTGTCAAAGGCGGGTCAAAAGTGTAATCAAATTTGTCTGCGATTCGAGTCGAAGGTTTGCTAAAGACGTGGTCGAAGATGCCTGTGACGCAGGCCAAAGGTTTGTCAAAGGTACTCTGCGCGTTCCGCGCTCGCGCGTCTCGCCCGAACTTCTCGCTCGCGCTCCTCTTTCGCGCTGCGCGACCGTTGATCACGTTTCGCGCGATCCACATCTTATACGCTTTTTTCTGCTTGCTACACTAGCTTTGTAGCTCCGCATACGAAAGATGCAATTAGATCCGTACTCTTGATTTATGTCTGACAAGTTTTGAAGAATATATCAGCTTTAATAAGGTTATTTTGTACCAAACTATTGGCAAATGTTAACGGAAAAGCGGCCCGGAAAGATCATTGCGCCTAATTTTAAGAAAATAAATGTTCAACTTAATCTCAGTTTCAATTTTTTCCCCCGTTTTTATCAAGAGTAAATACCTTCAAGTACCTTACATAAATGTTTTGGGCTTCAGGTTTCAAAAAGCCACGTTGCAGGCTTGGTTTCAAACTACACGTAATGAGACTGATCATAAGGAAAACATTGTCTTGTCTATCGTGAAAACAACAGTCAACAAACCTTCCATGGTACAAAGTGCATTTATCTAACATTGAAGTACTACGGCTAAATTCTCAGTTCCTTAAATTTACTAGACCAGACTAGACAATAGGGAAGACAACCGCAAAATTTCGGGAAAGATATAGCAAACTTCGCACAAAAGTCAACTAGTGTATAAGCGTCCTTTCCAGATGGCACGTACAGTCCGTTGCATGGAACTCCTTATGTTTTCGCAGTTCTCCTTTTCTGCTTCTTGCACTTGCTCATTCTTGCATTACAAGTGGAATGGAATACAGTGTTTTCCACTTCTTTCTCATCAAAGTGGTTAAACGGCCTTGTTGGGGGTCAATGCCAACTAAATCCCCATGATTTCTAGGGAAGACACATTTTGACAAAGTCTAAGGCGTTGACGAAATTAATCAATGCATCTTCACTGGATAAGTCCATCCTGTCGACCACTGCTTGTCCGCATTTGTCTAAACAAAAGCAAACAGACAAAAACGTTGGAAATGAATATTAAGGGTGAATCTTGGCATTCTATTCCTTAAAGCTTGCCTATGGTTTTTGCTAATATCACATTAATAAAACGTGACCAATCAGATCATTACTCCTCCTCCGAATAGTTTGTGCTTCTGTCAATAGTAGCCTTTTTTTGTATTTCTCTCCACTCTACTCAGAGATTTGGTCACACAGGTATGTCATTAAGAGCCAGTTTAACAAGCTAATTTCACCAGCTGAACAAGGGTTATCCCCAGCTAGAATTTCATAAGAGAACAAAGACTTGGAGTCATTTTAAAAGTGTACAGCTTGGCACAAATAAACAAAAAGCCTAGAGCCAGTTTACCAGTCCATCTGTCTGCCTGTCTCTTAAAGACATCTTACAGACCTCTTACAACAAAGATCTTTTATGGTTGCAGAATAGCAATCTAAAAATCAACAAATCTGACATAAACTGTGACAAGAAATGAGAAATACACACACCTTTGGGAATATTGCTGTTCCTGTGTAATTTCCACAGATCTCTTCATGTTCAGTAGTGTAATCTTTTTCCTTATTTTCATTGTAGATCATATGTGAAAAGGAGCATATAAACATATCAAAATAATTGCACATTTGATTAGTTAACAGTTAGCAACTACTTGTACACTTTTTTCCACTGAAAAAAATTCCTGAAATTAAATGATTTAACATGAGACATGTCTGCATGGAATCGCATGGCTCATTCATTGAAACAAAAATCCAGTCCAAGATGATGAATACAACCACTATGATTCCTAGTGCAGCCGCATCTCATAGAGAGAAATGGCTATTATCCAGTCAAATTTCCCAACAAAATTTTCAATTGAGTAAAAGCAAATAAATGTCTTTGTCAATTTACTTTTACTAAGTTATTATCAAATCCTCTACGCCTTAAATTCTCTACTGATCCCATCAATAGTTATGAATTAATCATATTATTAATTTTGCTTGGAAAAATTTGGTTTGGAAACCTGATGGCCAAACCAAAACAGTCGATATTGCAGACAACCACTCAAAATGTAGATTCAAAACTCAGCTTTTACCAGTCAAAAACCAACATTTCCTGAGACTGGTTTGCAACATTCTGCAACTTTGATTCATTTACCAAAAAGATTCCCACCCCTTGCATGTTTTCAATAACATTTTAATTACTTAATTTTCATCCAGGTGAGCCAGTTGATGTATTTGTCCCCTAAGAAAGACAACATTTCCTCACTTGCCCTTAAATGAACCAAAAAGAAACAACTTTTTTTTTTCACAGAGTGAGACTGTAATAAAAATGATCAATTAAAATAACATTAATAAGCTATAGCCAGGTTTTCAAAGTCTATTTATATCCTTTCTTTGCTGGAAAAAGATATTAAAAGTTGTGGCTGAAGAAATTATAAGATGGTCTATGCTACAAAATATAGAAATAACAAATGAATATTCCAGCCTTTTACTTACCAAAATGTTCTGATGTTTGCACACTTTGGAGCATTGCATGATTCAACTGCATCTGAGTTGACTATGAACTACAGAGTTGTATATTGTATCCTCTCCCAGAATTTATTGTTAATTTCTTCAGTTCTTCTAGAGTGGCTAGCTGAAGGATAAAAACAACACTCATCAGCAAATTTCCACTAGTCACATATTTATTGGCATTTAATTGTCTATTGTTCAAAAGACCAAGACATGAAACTCTAAAACTACTGGTATTGTCCAGAGAGGTCACATAATAATATTATTATGGGGTCAGCTTTTTAATTTGCAACTAATGGCAAGTTTGATTTTTTATCAAACATTGTAACAATTTCACCTACTAAAGATAAGCTGGATTATGTGTACTAAAGGCATCCGTGGTCGAGTGTCGATCGATACCCTTGATCAATCCTCTAAATCGACACTCTATCAACACCCGATCGATATTCAATCAACACTCCATTGACACCTCGGTTGACACTCAATCTACATTTCTATTACTCAGTTTTGCAAATGTCACAGGGTAGGTGCATTTGATCACATGGTATGAAACCATTCTTAGCCCTGGAGACAGTTCAAAATGTCAAATGCCTGGCAGGTTCGGGGGGAGGGGTGGTTGGGCAGGAGATAGTGGAGTTCCAAATGATTGATCCATAAGCCTGATACAACATATCAAAACAAACTTTTACTACAATTGCTACTGATCTCGCTATCTCAGTGGTCAAAATTTGTTGTGGACTCACGAAGCTGTGCTTCGTGAGTCCACAACATTTTGACCACTGTGATGATGCATATCATTGTTGATAAGAGTACAGACCACACTAAACCACATGCAATTTGTTAAATTCAACCCAGTGAAGTCATTTATCAACACTAATGAACAAATATCATCATAATTTCAACTGTGGCAGCAAACAGAGCTTTTTTTCAAAAGAATGGTAACTAGCGACAAAAGCAGAAACTTATCCATAGATTAAATTTTCAGAGTCAACAACTCTTTTAATGGTATAATGAATATGATAATTAAGTCAGGTCGTGATGGACTGTCATGCATGGCTGACTGAGTTTTTCCTTCAATGCAAATTTCCTTTATATTGACATGAGCTTTCTTTCAAGGGAATTGTTTAAGCTCAGAAATTACCAGAGGCATTGTGCACAACAATTTATACGTAAATAGAGTTAAGTTCAAGTTTAATTATTAAGTTACGTTTATTTCAAGCACTGATCATGCTAAAATCTATGCTATGACAGACACTTCAATTTAATGCACAAGACTTGACTGAGTGAGAAAAAAAATTATCTTTGTCAACTTTTGTAAATAAGTATATGTGAATTGAAAATAAAGTTTGGTCTTTCTTAACGAAGAGCTTTGCCGATCAACTGTGATTCAGTCAAGTGCAATTAATCTTCGACCAAATTGTTTTCACTGCCGAGGATCTGTCTTGCCATAAATATACGCAATTCACAGCTCTTTATGTAGCCATTGCTGCGTTTAATTTACTTTTTAAACTCCGTTATTCTCTGAACATTGAAAAAAAATGAACGAAATTCAAAGACTTACCTTTTCCTGGTCCAAAACACAACGAAAATTTCACCAAAGCTGCCATAATGAAGCCAAATGAAGAAAAATGTCTGCTTTCCTGACTGCCGACTTCGTTGACCTTTATCCCTTTATTCTGATTGGCCAGAAAATGCGGGAAGCCGCTGGCAGCCGCGTTTTCCCGCTGTTTTCGAGTTGCTTCCTTGTGCGACCTCCAGGTCAAGTGAAGACTTTTTTATTAAAAAAATACACATTGGCAAAAAAGCAAGCTTTCATTTTATCGTTAAAACAGAAAAAAATACGAAAACGCAGGTTATTAGGGCGTTAAAAGCGGAGTCGCAAGATATGGCCATATTTGACCTCGCCTTTGACATGACATGACGCAGGATCAAAGTTGTACAAAGCCATGCCGCCTTTGAACGCCTTTGACATAAGAGATCAAAGGTATGCAAAGCCGTGGTGTCTTTGAACGCCTTTAACGCGCGTCAAAACTGTAGTCAAAGTTATTGACATGTTTGACCTCGCCTTTGGCAGGGATCAAATGTATGGCAAATCCATAAGATATTTGATTCCCCCTTTTACGCGGGTCAAAGGTGGAGTCAAAGTTAAGATCACATTTGCCCTCCTCTTTGTCATGGATCAAATGTATCGGCAAAGCCATGACATTTTTGACACACATTTGACGCGCGTCAAAGTTTGGATCAAAGCTATGATCATATTTGACTTCGACTTTGATCAGGATCAAATTTAGAGTAAATCCAATTTTTCGTGCCGTGTCATCTTCATCTCCGCTGTCGTCGAGTTCTTCGTCGCCGCTTGTGCTGCTATGGGAGTCTCTTTCACCAATGCTGCAAGAAGCAGCAATGCTTTCCGTCAGAGTGTACTCTTCAGGGTACATGAAGGTGTAAACATAATCTCTGACTTCCCGCTCAAGGTTGGTGGTGATTCTGCTTCTTGCAGCATTGGTGAAATAATTCCCTTCCAAGAGCTGGGCGATGTATGGCCCATCTCTTCTAAATATCGACGTGGCCACATCCTCAACTTTAAGACACTCTTCCGGGACGGCCGTTCTAGGAGGGTACACAAGGCATTGTGGAAGATCATTTCCTAGCGGGTTTCCAACACAGATTCCATAAACTCGTTGGACGTTGTTTTCAGTCCGCTTCCTCTTTCTTTCATCTGACTTTCTGCGGTTTTCTTTTTTCCTTCTCCTTTTGTTGATGTGCTGTTTGAGTATGCCTTTGAATATGCTGTTATAATTGCTCTTCTTATATTCTAGTGCTTCCATGTCCTGCGTGACCTTCATCAACTTAGCTTCTGTACATTTGATCTGTTTTACATTAAAACTGTGGGCAAATTCTTCGCCCTGCTTTAAAGCAAGCCCATTGGACTGAAAGAGTGTGGAATCGTGTTCCTTTACATCTTTCAATATGACATTCAACTTTTCCACCATTGCTCTGTGCTCTTTGATGGAGAAGTTCAGTTTTCTTCCATCACTGGGCTTCAACTGGTACCCTTGCATGGAAAACTCACTCGCCCTTTCTGAACAGCCATCCGCACCTATTAAAATTGCTTCTTTTGCTTGTAAGATGTCAAACTGCCTGGATCGTTCAGCTGTAAACCTTTTCTTAAATGACTCGTCGCTTTCGCCATTATTGCGCATTTTGGAATGACCCTCTTTCATGATGCTCATGTAGTAATGCGCTCTTTCCCCGATTGGATTAACAATATAAAGAAGAAAGAGCATGGAAGTGGCAGGCTGGTTTTATCTGACCCAGAGAGCGTTGCTCTATTTGCAGATAAGTTTATTCTCAAATCGAAGTTTGTGGTGGATTATCTTCAGCATCTTGAAGTGCTGGAATTTAAAAGGAAAAAGAGAGCAGAAGAAAAGGCAAAGTTAAGTAGGGAGGAGGATTATCCTTGGACTGAGTTGTGCGAAGGTCTAACCAAGCTTAAAAAGCTACGTGTTCCAGAACTAAACAAGTACTCAAACCACCACGAGCTGAAGCAGCATTTGAAAAGCAGCAAGAGTGAGAAAGTAAAGGCAATTGTAAGACATTCATGCTTGCAGCAGAAGAGTCCCCTCAGAGCTGGCCAACCAACACTGAGAAATGCCAGGACATTGACACAAAATGACAACAGGGCAAGTGCTGACAGCAGTGAAACGGATGAAAGTGACAATGATGAGTATGACAGTGATGCCATTGACTCTGGGGGAGGAGATGACTCAAGTGACGTCATTCTTGCATTCATCAATTCGGATGAGGAAGATGCCAATGAGAGGCCAAATGCCACACGCTCAGGGCGAGCCATAACTAGGAGATCCGAAATTGACTTCTCTTTCTTTTGATTTGTTTTTTAAACAACAGCTCTCTGTCGTATAGAGATTGTAAATATTGTCTTCATAGTGAGCACAATAACGTGAAGTAGGGGGATAATAGAGAAATATTAAAAAAGTTGAAATCTAAATATTGTTTGTTCAATTTTTTTTGGGGGGAGGGGTCATCCCAAAAAATGACCGCTATAAGGGGGGGCCATGTGAAAAAATTGGTAAGCTGAGGGGGGGTCATGCGATTTTTAAATGGTGCTTCCCAAATCCCACCAGCCCTCCCTCCCTCATAAAAAATGAACGGTCCCTAAGTGGAATGATTCTAAAGTATTTCCATTTTCGAATACGCGTCTCCGTCATCCTTGCGTGAGATGTCCAACTCGCTGTGATCGCGGCCAAAAGAACTAGCGCTGAATAGAAAATCGCGAATTTGCAGAATTTCCGAAAAAGAGGACAACCTCGTGAGGTATAGCCAAATTTTCGAACATATTTTCCTGGAAATTTCCGTTCCATTTGATTTTCATCCCGAAATTTCCAGAATTTTCGGTTGAATGGTTCGCTTTTCGGAACTTCAACAATTTCTGGATTTTCTGGAACTTTTCCCTGGAAATTTCCGTACCATTTGCCTCCGTTTCGAAAATTTCGGAAATTTTGGTCGAATGGAAAGCGCCCGGGATCAAACGGTAAGGAAATTTCCTAGAAAAAGTTCCAGAAAATCTGGAAATTGTCGAATTTCCGAAAAGCGAACCATTCAACCGAAAATTCAGGAAACTCCGGGATGAAAATCAAATGGAACGGAAATTTCCAGGAAAAAGTTTTCGAAAATTTGGGTATACTACAAGAGGTTGTCCTCTTTTTTCGGAAATTATGCAGATTCGCAATTTTCTGTTCAGCGCTAGTTCTTTTGGCCGTGATCACCACGATCATCCCAGACAAAGATGACGGCGACGTGTATTCGAAAATGGATTAATATTTTACTTGCCACTTGTCGGTCGATAAATACTAACTTAAATTCGTCAAGAAAGCTTTAAATTCCAACAAAAATAAAGCCTCGTGTGTACTTGTTTGTTTTGTATAGGTTGGCTAACAAATGTACAAAGACTTATATCTCGTGCAGAGCCATTGTACGACTCATTAAACCCTGTGTTTTGCGACGTTTTTTTAAGGTACTTGCTGTTGTGGTCTATAAAAAGTCACTGTGGCGACGTATCAACGCTCTGCATGCTTCTATATCTACTATTTAAACCTCGAAATCTTTGAAAAATTTGAAGCGAACAAAAGTGTGAGGGCGCTTTCCACTCTGGTACAGCCACCGGAAAAGTCTGTTTCCGGAAATTCATACCGAAATGTTTTGGTCGAATGGAAAGCGCCCTCCATGTTATGTGGTCCCAAACTAATATTATTGTGTCAATATAGAGAAACTGGCGATCTTGAAAGAGTATAGCAGTATACATCTCATCATTAAAACCAAAAATTGAGTCATTTTTATCACAACCCGCTTTTGCGGACTCTCGCTATCGCGCACCAAATGGTGTTCTCAAAAACGAGAGTTGGCCGACAATCGAGTTGTACATCTTTTATTTTCATTGTCAATTTACTTGTAAGCAATTTTAGAATTTACTGGAAACAGGAGCCATTTCTCAATTCAATGGAAGTAAAACACGTGGACGCACCTCACTACAAACAATAGTCCGTTTCCATAACAACATTGACCCATTGTTCGGTTTTGCGCGTGCCCAGGCTTGGCACGCCAAAAAGTCAAAAGGCTGCGAGACGAGAAGTGTGGATCGTGGGGCCCGAAGTGTGGATGTTGTTTGTAACGCGATATCCATTTACTTTTACTTTGAACATGAAAAATCCAGGTATGAATTGTTTTTAATGTAGAGGAGAAACCACTGAGCGATAGAAAATCGACAGTATTGGGAAATTCAAGTCAAAATTTTAATATGAAGCTCGAAGCACGAAGCGTAGATTAACAGCACTCTTTTATAAACCAAAGCCCATTTAGCTAATTATCACTCCCATTTTACTCAATTTGTTTTTGTTATTTTGCAAATAGCGGATAACACTTAAGCAGTAGTTCCTTGTACCGAAGTATAAGTATAACTGTTTCACTTGTAGTGGAGTTGAAAGTTTGTAACTCCTCAATTAGTAAAGCTTATCTTTCGCTAAAACAAATAAACAAGTCACTCGAGCTTGAAGTTCCCTTGAAATCTCTACAGTATCGCAAATGCTACTGCTTCTTTTATCATGATATTTCAACCTATCAATGTTTTAACCCTCTGTTTTGCGTTCAGTTCGATCGTTATCGATCGAAGAGAACTTAAAAATTGTACAAGTTTGTCTAGTCTTTTGTGTAACGCGGCAAATATCACACGCTTGATCGATCAAACTGATATGATTCAATTTAATTTTAAGCACACATGGCCATCGCGTAAATCGGTCATTACTTAGTATTTGTTTCTGTATCCAAAATCCATTCCGTAGTTTTAATTTGGTATTAATTTTTACACTTCGATATTTTTCTGTTTGATACAGAAAAGTCAAAAATCAGGTAGTCAAAACTTTGATTGGCAACGTTATTGCATCGGTTGCTCCAACTGAAGGGTCTATCTACTGTCACTATTTTTTTTTTGCAGCTGAAATCTTTCCCGCCATGTAGGGAAAATGCAAAGTCCTTCTGGGCTCAAGGAAAAGGAAAAGATCTTGCAAAGAGCTATCAAATCATGCCAGAGCTTCTTAGATCTCCGTGGTCTGAACATCACAAGCGTACCTCGAGAAGTATTTTGCAAGCCTCTTGTGCATAACTTGAAAGTTTTAGATCTGAGCTGTAATGGCCTTCAGTCACTGCCAGCTTGTATTTGCCACTTGGCTTATTTGGAGGAGCTTTACGTTGGCCACAATGACCTCAAAGATTTTCCAAAAGAACTTGGGGCTTTGCCAAACTTGAAGAAACTTGATCTAGTGCATAACAGTTTCCAAGAAGTTCCGTTTTGTATTTCCAAACTTTGTAAACTTGAATGGCTTAATTTTTCAGGGAACTTGGTGGAGATTGTACCCCTCTGGGTCTTTCTCTTACCCCATCTTCGCCACTTGTACCTCATTCACAATCTTATTGAAAATATTCCCAGAGATGTCTACCTTCAAGGACTAGATGAAATTCGCAAGTACTTTAGATTACCAGCCTCTAAAGCAGTTGATAATGAGGGCTCTAACACAAATATCATGCTGTTATCTCCTACGAGAAAAAGTTTGTACAAAGTTCAGTTGCGTTCAAAACTTCTTGACGGAGAAAAGTGTGATCATGACCAAGGCTTGTCATCTCAAACTGATCCTCAAAATTCACGTGAACAGAGGTCTCCTTGTTCACCGTTGACACCATCTAAAATCTTCCTGAATGCAGAGTCTTTGCCTGTAGAAACTTCACCAGGGGAATATTTGGCACAACATAAGCATGTAGTTTCGGGTTTAGAAGAATCACACCAAAGTGGACTGCACCTTATACAAGAACAGACAAATAAGATTCTTCAGAGGCAAAGGCTTAGAAAACTACACATTGAATGTCTTCGTCAAATGAAGAACCAGCATCAACCAGAACCTTTTCTTTTTCCAAGAAGAAGATTGGATTTTAGCCTTGATTTAGAGAACCTTAGAGGAAGACGAGGTAGGCGCATGACTACCAGTGAGTATGGAACTTGTTCATCGTTCACAGAGAGTGTTGGAATTAGAGAGCACTTTCCTCTGGAAAGGAGAGATTCATTTTTGAGTTATCAGTCATTGATAGATGATGCTATGAACAACAACATGTGTGTAGTTCCAAGGCAGAAGAATCTGTCCAGTGACAGTGACAGCTCATGTTTGAGTGACATCTCTGACAACGATTGCTATGGAAACGACTCTGACTTGGAGTCAGTCACTGATCGACGCAGACACATAACTCTCGGAGACATCTGTGTCATCATTCCAGAGGAAAACCTTTCTGGTCATGTGCAGTCAGAGTTTACTCTCGAAGTCATTGAGAACGTGTCATTCTATCCTAAACTAAGTAATCGGCAAGTGCTGGCAAGTGAGGTGATAGAGATGGCACCACATGGGGCAAAGTTTTACACAGATGATCCAGCCATCATAAGTTTACCCTATGATGTTAAAGTTGGAAGAAATGACTGTGTTACTTGTTTGTGCAGTAACACAGGCATGGGGCAGAGGACAAGATGGGAAAGACTGAACCCAGAAGACTACAACATCTTCACTTCCCATGTGGAAATTAGAGCCTACCATTTCAGTCTCTTTGCTATTGTTGTGACCAAAGGATACCCTGAAGCTCGTAAGACCATAAGAGCTGGGGTGGGTGGATGTCTTTACATCCCTGAAGTTCCAGGAGTGGAAGTTCTTTTTCCAGAGACTTCACTGCTTCATGATATTGAAGCGTCTGTCAAGGTTCTCTATGCAGATGAGCCTTATGATGTTGATCATTCAGACCCTGAAGCATTTGGTCTTGCTACGCCAGTTGTCCAGTTGGGACCTCACGGTTGCACCTTCAATCCTCATTCTACTGACTTTGTGACAGTGCGTCTTCCATTACCAGATGGTAAAGAAATCCAGGAGAGGTATGGAGACAGGCAACTCACATTCTGGTGTAGTTCGACTATGGAAGATGAAGATCTGGAGTGGCAGCAGTTCCAGCCTAAGTTTATGCACATTGATAATGACAACGACAACCTGTGCTCTGTGTACTTTTCCGTGGAACATTTTTCTTTCTTCAGAGTGTTGTGGAACATCATTGATTCTATTCTGTGGGAAGCAAAGCTTGGTGCTTCCAGCATCATTCCAGTGTTTCAGTTTAATGTCTCTTTCCAAGCGTTGATGTCAGAGGTGAGCGAGTGTGGCTCAAGATTTGGCATCTGCATAGTGTGCTACAGATTTGGCAAGCCTCTGGAAGGCATCGGCAACTTTCCTATTCTTGTTGGTAAATGCATTGCACCAAAGATGCTACGAACAGGAAAGTTGCAGATCAGGTAAAACTGTCTAATTATGCTAAAGATAATTTCTATTTACAAGGCTAAAAAAAATTAAAAAGTAAAAAATGCTCAATGTTTTCGACACAAGGTCATCATCAGGGTCATCACTTACCCTGATGATGACCTAGTGTTGAAAACATTCAATGTCTTTTAATTTTTAACCTTTTGTAGCCTTGGAAATTATTTTTAAAATCAAACAAATATTATGGACATATGTTAAAGATGTTTTCAATAACAATATTTTATTATCATTATTAGTAAGACTTTAACCATGGTATCCTGTTACACAGAGAAAGTTGCTCACTGAGCTACTACATTGAAGTCTTGTAATTTTGATGCATTGTTACATGAGGTTGCGTGAATCATTACTTATTGCCAACGAGTCACCAAAGGTTCCCACTTTTAAAGTTTCCAGCTTTTAAAGATTCTCACTTTTAACGATTCCCCATGTTTTTTCAATCTTTTCCTCTATTTTCAGGTTGGAGTCAAATCATTTCAAAGCTGACACTTCAATTGGGGTGAAGGAACTTGCCGCTGTAGAGAATTTCGCAGGTCGCCCATTTGTGATTCAGTTTGGATGTCAGTTTTTGGATGAAGCTCCTTGTGGGAACTTTGGAAGTGTTTTTGTGGAGCAACCTTCTCAATATGGAGGAAGCCAGCCAATTCTGTCATTTCTTTTAAATAAGGTTTGTCCCGTAAAAATATTTTAAAGTGCATTACATACATGTACTTCTTAAATTTGCTTAAGATTAAATTCTAGGTTCTTCAGGATATTGGGAAATATCTGCTGACATAAAAAAAGTTACCTGGAGCATTTTAAAATGTAGACGGAAATGGAAACTTCATTTTGATAAGTAATACCCACAATCTGGGCAGGCCACTTAAGAAATGCACCACAAAATGTACAATAATTAATACATGCGCAAAAATTAAAGCGAATGTTAATTTCCATGCCTGGTGCTAATTAATGATTGACAAAAAGAAAAATACTGGTAAAAAAATTGGAGGAACTGAAAATATTCCACACCTCATGACCCCTCTTAGGGCCACTTCAATGTTCCAGATAACATTTAATGTTTGTCGTCAAGGTAACTAACTTGCCCTGTAATCCTTCACCACAGCCTCGTGATGGTGATGCTGTTGATGCATCTATGGACTGGGAAGTGCAGCTTACCAAAGAACTCACAGCTCTGTTGAGCATCAAGGCTGAGAAAGACATGGGTGATGAGGTGTGGCATGAAGTGGCGGAAAATCTTGGATATACTCCGAGAGAGATTGGCAACTTCAACTGCAATGACAATCCCATAGCAGCAGTTATTGCAGACTACAAACGCCGTGGAGGAATGCCACATCAGTTTATCACTGCTCTGTACAAAACTGGTACCCCAGGGAACATGACAAGACAGCAAATGCTGAGCAGAAGTGGATCAACAAGGATGGATGAGGATAAATCAGGTGAGAATTTGTAACAGGTGTGGCAACAACTAGCCCAAGTAAAAAAGCTCTTAGATCTTTAAGAGCGAGAACCAAGATACATCAATTCTTTCTCTGCATGACATGACGTGTGCTTCCATGGTTTGGGTTTATTTGCACGTAAAAGGTCATGCATAAGTGAGCAAAGGCCCATCAGATTACTGAATGGCTCTTTGTAGAGCTACACTGTATGTCACCAGTGCTCAAATCTCAGATGTCTCCAAACCAGAGATAATATTAAGTGCAGGAGAGAGACATATTTCTTAAAGTTGCTAAACTTCCTGTAAAGGTCTGCATCAAGCCAAGTATTCCTACACTGAAGGAGTACATGTATTTATACTCTCATTGGATGGGATGCTAGTCCATCAATATCACATATTTGTTAACGCCAGCATTAAATTTGCTGCACCCGTTTATAATAGACCTGTGTGGAGAAAGGCATTGTTTCTTGCCCAACAACACAATACAATGAGCGTGGTTAGGGCTTGAACCTGAACCACTTGATGTGTAGTGCAGTACATTACCGCGGTAACTATTAGGCGTCTGCACCTCCTATTCCTGTGCAGGAAGGTTTTCAGTTAAAATTTCTTCATCCCTCGTGCATATTTCTGGCAAGAGCCACCTTGTTGAACTGATTGCAACATGTTGTTATTCCAACAGAAATGGAACCCAGAATGTGCCCCTGTGTTAAGAAGAATGCTCGCAAACGTCGACTTCATGAGCCAGTCAACTGGGAAGAAAAGTTTCAGGAACTTGCACAAAATATTGGAAATGGGAAATGGAAACAGCTCGGTCGAGTGTTGGGTGTTGGTGACAGCAAAATCCAGGAAATAGAGCATGACTGTAGCATGAGACAGGATGGCTTGCAGGAGAAGACATACCAGGTTCTCATAGCATGGCGTGATCTTTATCCAGGTCGATGCAGTCTGAATAATCTATCATCTGCACTATGCAAAGTTGGGCTTGGTTACGTGGCAAGGCAATACTGTCTAGCTGTTTAGATGGGTTGATACAGCCCTACATGATGAAAACTGTTTATTGTAATTATAATGCTTACAGTGTTGGGTAGTGTATTGAGGTCCCTGTATTATGCAGAAAAGACAAGTAGATTCTTGTTCTTGTAATGACTTTCCTTAAATCGAATTTGCACGTGACCAAGTCAGTGTCATTTCTTGAAATAACACTGTTTGGTAAAATGTAAAAGGACATAGTCATCAGCCAATTCAGATAGATTATTTATGCTCACCTGACTAGTAACTGTCACAGTAGAGCTGCACATGGGAAACCTGAAGTGAACAGGCAGAAGTTAAAGAGAACTTCTCTTTCTGAAACTTTGAACATGCATCAAGCAGTGAAAGCTCATTTCTAATAAATGTGTTCATTTATCAGTGTAAATGTTTATTTATTTTTTCCTCTGGTAGCAATTTGTGTCCAAGTTACAGAGGCAATCAGGTTATTGTTGTCTGCTCTACCATACTTTGTATCATAGAATGTCATCTTACTCACAAGAAAGCCGACACGAATGCATGTACTTAAGTAAAGGTATTCTTAACAGATAGATAGATGTATTTTTGAAAACATATTTTATTTAAAAAAAGGCATCAGCAACTTTTTTAAACATGGTAAACTTTTTTTCCAACCATGTTGAGTTAGTCTCAACACTTACATGCAGTTCAGATTACTATTTTTAGCAACTTTGTTTCTTTTTATGTTTTGTCCTGTGAGCTGGTCTCTGCAAAACTCTTCTGCAAGTCAGAGTAGTATTGCACCAGGATGATGTACAGATGTATAGACAATTACCATAGATTTTTATTTTCATTGTAATTTTTTTGTATGTTAGTTTTTATTCAAAATGTAAAAAGTCACTTGCCAGTAATTAAACCAACTTGGGCTTGTTTTGTGAGACGATTGAAACCATTAATTTTGTGATGTATATTGTAAGGATAAAAAACAAAGCTATAGTTTGCTTGTCATGTTGATATGTCATTTTGTAGGTTAAATAAAAATATTTTGATTGTGATAAGAAGCAGTGCAACACAACTTTATTTTTCATTGGAGTAGTAATATAAATAATAATTTATAAACAATAATTAGTAGCAATAAAAAATGAGATGTCATGTTTGTCAAATGTCAGTACTCAAGATGTGTTGATTCATAAAGCAGTGTCACTTGGGTTTGCTCATTTCTTCAAGCTCCTCTGCAAAGACAGTCTTCAGCGGCCCCAGAAGTTGAGGAACCTTTGAAAAATTACTTGAATGAATCTGGAAGATGAACAAAAAATAGTCAAACCATAAAGAAATTCTAAAAGAGGAAATTATACAAGGCAAACATATACTGAGCAATTAGTGCCTCACCATAATGGAGCAAATATGGTTATGGACCAAGCATAAGAAGAGTTGTCAGGATTTGGCCAAGTTGATTTTACGTGTTTATGGAGTGAGATGGAGGCTATGGTTATTGTGTTGTGCTTTTGGGCGAGACATATTGCATAATATACTCTCCATCATTATAGTGCCTCTCTCCATTCAGGAGCATTAATGGTACTGCAGACAGAATTATTGGGCTTGCCTGACAGGAATGCTTGGGAGTAACCAGCTGCAAAAGTGGTGAGGGGCAGAGTGGGATGGGGGTGTGCTCCTTCAGAGACTAGAGTTATTTGAGCATCAAGAGCTATGAGCCAGCTCTAGATCTTCAAAACTAGCCTCTAATACAGTGTGCAAATGCAGTTGTGTCCAATAGCCCAGCAGCCAGACTGGTGGCTCCTGTCCCTTGCTTACCCAATGGGCAAGTGAAGGAAGAAATGAAGGAAGGATGGAAGGAAGGAAGGTTAGATGCTTAAAAGGACATTCAAATCACAGCAGCAATGTAAGAGGTAAGATTGTTGCCAGTAATAATTTTCAAAATCAATTAATCATTCTACATGTCTATAATGTAATAAGAAGTTTCCTAGGAAAGGGGAGATTAGTGACAAGAACATACAGGCAAGTGCATCATTATCATAGATAATACCAAAAACTGATTTTCCCTGCACCCTGTTGAGTTTTACCTTCATGTGATCAAAGGCAATCCCTGTGTACTTAGTAAACTGCTCACTGAACACAGGAATTTTGGGATAGCGTTGACTGAAATGATTTAACATAATAAACTTTGCATCCATTTTCACACCACTCTCAATTGCCTCTGTAGTTGTACTGAAATAAATAAGAAAATAAAAACAAAAATTTATGACAAGTTGAGAGAATCAAAACTAATTGAAGAAAAGGATACCCTTCCTAATTAGAGTTAGGTCCAGAGTGAAGGGTTTTTGCTAAACTAAACAAAAATTTCCTGAGGGAAATTCCATACTGGGTTGTGACATTTTTTTACAATTTGTTTATTTCAGTATTGAATACCTTATTTGATAATTACATTTTTTTTATTCAATTTGTTCATTAATATCTTAATATTTCTAAATCTATATAAGGATGCGTGCCACCTTTAATATTTTCAGTAGTACTGACTTTTCTCTTGCTTTGTGAATTATTTAAGTTCAAACCTGTGCTTTTTTGCAACAGCTTCAGCTTTCAATTCATCCTCAAGAGTGGCTTCATGAATAAGAAGGTCAGCATCTTTTCCTGAAATAAAAATTGAAAAGATTTACGTAAGTGCATACTGACTATAACTCAGTCCTAGTCAAACACCAGTATTTTCACCACCTCTACATCCCAATAATCTCTGTGACTTAAGAAATCTTGCAGCTTTTGTTATCATCCTGACTTAGAATCTAATGCTAGCTGTTGCTAACTGGTTTTCATTATTGGTTGAACCAGATTAATGTATCGGCCAGTGAAAATGTTAGCTATTCAAAACCACCAAAGAAACCTGACAAAATTGATGGTTCAGTTTAACACAAAAAATCATAACCTTGTTACCAGCAGCTTTGACTGTTTTCCAGTATAGTGCCTTACCAGCCTCAATCAGTGCTGCGCATGGGCGTGTATCACCAGAGTATACAATCTTCCAGCCTCGCTGGTGTTTCAGTACCAAGCCATAGGCCTCAGGGCAGTGATCTACAGGAACTGTTAAAACCTAACATTGACAAAGTACTGTTTCAAAAACAATTTACTTGCAATAACAGTTATTAATCTGTAAGACAGTTTACCCTGATCATCTCAATAACACCATCAGTCTAAATGCTGTTGTCGTCATCACTGCTGTCGTGATTAGCATCAGCAGCACCCACATCAACAAAATAATCAGTAATCTAGTAATCAGTGTCGACACTCTTAATGTCAGAGCCCCATAGAGGACCTCTGAGGGACTATAGAGGGTCGGAGATGCTTCTCCTTAGCAACAATGTTTGGTCACCCTTTCCCTCAACTGACAACATTCACTTGTAAATGCATTGTAATACAAATTTTCATAAAGATAAACTATATGTATAATTATTTTATGAGCAGAGCGAAATCTGGCAAATCTATGTTGAGTATTAAGTAGTTTGTTAACTACCCTCACTTATGCCCTAATTTACTTCCCTAAGGTTTATAATAATTGCAAAGCACACAATGTTGCAAGAAAAATATTTATGATGCGAGCGAGCCATGTACATGTAGTTGGTAATATTTGCCTAAGGGTAAATTTCACATATTGAAATGAAACTTACAAAATATTGCTTGAACATGTACCTCTTTTGCATCTAGGTGGTTATTTACATTGAAGTAATCTTCATCTCTGTGCACGTTTAACTCCTTACTGTCCACAAACCTGTCAACAATCATTTGATTGCCAAGAAAACATATTATTACCTGAATTAAAATCATCTGAGACAAATTTGTGGAGGAAGGATAAGAGGCAACAAGAACTTGGGAAGAAGAGAGGGTGTGAAATAAGATTCCCACTAGTACTGTCGTGGTAACCGGAAGGAATAGGGAAAAGTTCGCATATTGCATGATATTTTGCATGTAGCACCAAGAGTACATTGTAGGAACCACTAAAAAATTATAAGCGTGTGCACCAGGAGTAAAAGGCATGAGAAGAGCAAAGTTAAGGCCCTCGTAGCCTCCCCCAATCCCTATTTCCAGTAATATAATGGCTATTAATTAGTTTAGAGGCAATCAGTAAATTATGCAAGGTCAAGATACTGACATATTTTTCTATACCTGGTCAGCTCCAACTGGTAACATCAGTGAGTCCCTCATTGTCCTTACCAGTGACCACATGAGGCACAAGGTTATGTCAGACTTTCAAGACTTAAAATTCCCGTGAAACTCACCGGTAATCTATGTCCTCACACCAGCTGTCGTACTCCTGCAGCCATTTCCCTATCTTGTCAGGACCAATGATTAACAGAGGGTCACCAGGAATCTCACTCTCGGCATTCTCCTAAAATTGAATGTTAAAATAATTTGCTGCTCTAAATGCAATCCTGGTAGGGTCACCCTTACCAAACAAAGAGTCATCCTATGGTCCTCCGAGGGGCAAATGACTCAAGCCTTTAAACAGCATGCTTATACAGAAACTGGAAAACTTTGACAGCAATTTTATACCTCACTTTTAACAACTTCAATTTTACGGAATTAAAAGAAAAATTTATTAATAACTAAAACATCTGATCAGCAAAACCAGAAAATTTGTCACAAATTTATCAGAAAATACTTAGCTATAGAAACATTTAGACTCATTTAGAGATTCAATGTCTGGATGTACCAGGAAGCTACGATATTATTAACAAGAATTAATAAGTATCTATAGGTAATCATATGAAAGTCCAGTGCAATGAAGGATTTACATTATGACTGACATTTGAAAATTCTCTTTGGTTTTGGTTTTACGACATTAATAGAAACCATTCTATGACTGAGGAAGTTATGAATGTGCGTCCATTAATCTGTTTGCACTGCAGTGCAAATTAAAAATTAACGAGAAATTGGCCTGCTCCCAGTCAATTATGATGAATTTAAAAGTGAAGTTTATACTGAACATTTACAATGTATATTCATGACTGACAACACTTACCATGGTGACTCTTTTCAGCAGAATACGAATGAGACCCTACAACAGAGGAAGCAATATATCAATGAAAAAAGTTCTTATTATTGCCACATTAGATCCTCACAAGTGAAAACCTAAAGGAGCTCCTAATAATTATGTCAGGAATAGTACATTATGAAAACTTGGCCTAAATTTTTCAAGTCTGTTGTTTGTGGTCCATCTCAATCTTTCGCAGTGTTGACCATCCTACTTTATCACTGCTACGTCTTGCTGATGTAATAATTAACGATTAATTTGATGTTTTGTTCAATCAAAGTGAATTTCATAAATAAATTATGGTAAACCCAGTGAAACTTGATAAACTATTCTAACAACACTCATAAAGGTGGCAGAATGTGCAAGTTGTATCAGCCCATTCAGCTTGGGAAAGTGGAATACTTTCTTCATCAGTATTCAAGAATCAGCAGGTATTTCATATGACCTCAAGGTAGCCAACTGAAGTTTGGGAAAATTACATTTACATCACATTAATCCATACCAAATGATGATCTGCATGTATGTGTGATATAAACACACATTTAAGACGTAACAGCACACGGTCCACATATCTGCCATAATGCCGAAAGAGCTGACCATATGTTCCTTCACCACAGTCTAAGAGTATTGAACCTTCCTCACTGCACATAAAACCAAACAAGCAATCATCTAATCATCTAAGTTATCCTTCATTTACTAATTAAATTGTCAGGCTAAAACCCCAAACAAGTGCACAAATGCATGAATTTACATGATATTTAAATTTGTCTTTCCATTCAGCATGAAGTTCTGCTTCCTGAGTGTACAATGTGTTTGCTGTAACTTTCTGACCTCGCAGTTTCTTTCAGTAAAAGCTTAAATAGCATCAGCCCTTTAGATGGCAGACTGCACTCTTCTGCTGTTTGTGACATCTGCTTGCAATCTGTCTTTTGCTCAGAATCAGGGAACTGGAGTAGGTGGAAGGGCTTAAGATGAGAAATACTGCCTTTTGCATTCATATTTGACATTATTTTGTAGTGAAAAATGTTTGGCAGTTAATCAATGACTGACGCATGGTGTATTCAAAACCCCATTTTATATCGTTAAAGATCATGAAACTTGATCCTCACATTTATTGTCGGTCTCTGATTCTATTTGGTTTCTGCCCTACATGTGTATTGATAATATGTAGATTTAGCCAAGCCCAAAAGCAGAGCTCCTGATTGCAATAACTAACCACAAAGAAAAAAGAGGATTTGTTTTTCTTGGATCGGAAACTCAAAAATGATCAATTGTGAGCATGTAATTGTTCAGCGTGTGGTTTCACTATTTTTTCCACTTAAATTTTCACAAACTGCTGTCTGGAGATGATTATGCAAGGAATACGTCGGAAGAAAAGTCAAAAACAAGCCAGGGGTAAATCTGCACCGAAATTTTGCCTTTGCACGTACTCTCTCTTTCTCTTCAATGTAATAACCTGGGTGAACCCGCGATCCAACAAAAAAAAAAAGTCCAGTCCCTGGTCAGCGGTCTACTTAAAAAAAACACACAACCTCTATGAGCTCTAAACCTGAGCCCACAATATGCTCATGTGATACAGGTCAGCAAATAGCTTGTTTTCAACAGCTGTCAATTAACCATAACATGGAAACCCAAAATTAAAGATATAGCTATCGTAATGGTGCTACTCTCTTATTTTTCAAGGTATTGGCAAACAGATGGACAAATGTAGGCAAAATCACGCAACAACCCAAACTTTTTAAATAGTTGGGTTACCAAATTTTCTAAGGTATGGGGCTCCGCTCGCACGCAGGAGCTCTGCTATAATTATTTTGATTGGGTTATGCATTTATGGGCTGCAATAAACACTTTTTAAAAATAACAATGTTGTACCCCCATAAAGGAACAGGTGTCATATTATGCCCCTTCTCTCCATAATGGGTACCTCTCTACAAAGGTCACTTTCCTTTGTCCCCAAGGTGGTTGTTGTGGGGAGGTTTGATGGTAATTATAAATTTGTCTGTCCCTTGAAGATGGACCCCCGCTTGTCTACTTACCTCATGTTAATTAAAGTTGAGCTAACATTCCTGTACTTTGATGGAATTGATGCTCCGGTTCCAAGAAAAACAACCTCATAGTCCTTATTTGTGACTTGACGACTTTTCACTCGAATTATTTCTTTCAGAGAATAACCAGTTTCTTCAAAAGTTAGGATAGGTACTCCAACTGCATCTAAGATTTCTTTGACTGGATTTTGAAATTTACTGAATAAATTTCTTTTTGGGCTTCTGATTAAGTCAGTTGATCCAGCAGCGCTGCTAGTCGACAGTGATCTGACTGAGGCGGCTGATGATGCAAATTCTCTTCTATCATGACCTTTTTCCACAAGGTCTGTTGCAACTGATTTCTTTAATTTAGTGGCCAACATGGTTTGAGTTTCTTCAACAAGTGAGTCAAAATCTACCTTCTGCAGAGTTTCAGACCTATCAAATCCTTGCTGTTTGACTGGTCGCAGATGAAACTTGAGTAAGTTTTCTCCAGGAAAGCAGTTCTTTGGTAATTCATCTTTGGCAACTTCCTGAAATGAAATATTATTTATTTATTAATTTATCTTGAAAAACAAGACATGATATTTAAAATGCTGATTACAGAAAGTCAGAATGACCTTGATGATTTTTTCAAGTTCATCTATAGGTTTGCTGGCTGACCAGTGATGTCAGTATGTCGACAATACCCATATCTGACTCATCCATGCGACAGACAAAGACTTTTTTTACATCACAATTGATGGCCAACCATGGTATGTTAGGCCAACTGAGCACAAAAATTTTGTCTCACAAGTACTGTGCATCATTAAGAGCCAGTTAATGTAGTTATCAACTCTAAACATTTCCTTAAAATTTTAGTTTTAGGAATAAAATTTGGTGGTACACTCAATACATATTGACCCCTGCTTCAGCCTACAAATGGAAGTTAACTCTCCCCCTAATAGAAAATATTCAAAGTACACTTATGCCATGATAAGGTCTGAAGTAGAGTTCTGTACCTGTCAACTCTCATGCCTTAGGTACGAGTCTCACACCTGCGGGCTGAAAACTTCAATCTCATCCCTCCAGACCAAAATTTTGTGCCTGGCTTAAAGATTTATTTGCAACCTTAACTTACACACTTACAAAAAATATGCAAACTCAAACCAATGGCAGAAAAGAAAGGTCTCTTTAAATGATGGCCCAATTCCCCCAATTCTTTGATTTTCAAGGAAAAGTCTGGCAACAGTGTCATGTTTGATGAAACATACCCCAGGATTGGGACTGGAAAATGTTCAATATGCCTTCAGAAGAAGTTAACAGGTATATACAGTTACTCTTCTTGATTATAGGGAGGTGCGGTGGCCTCGTGGTTAGTGCGCTAGTCTCCGGATCGAGTGGCCCGGGTTTGAGCCCTGGCCGGGGACATTGCATTATGTTCTTGGGTAAGACGCTTTTCTCTCACAGTGCCTCTCTCCACCCAGGTGTATAAATGGGTACCAGCGAACTTAATGCTGGTAACCCTGCGATGGACTAGCATCCCATCCAGGGGGGAGTAGAAATACTCCTAGTCACTTCATGCTACAGAAACCGGGATGAGCTCTGGCCTGATGGGCCACTTGGCTCACATGCAGACTTTACCTTCTTGATTATCCCTGACCCCTGAAACCAGTTATCGTACCCTAAAAGATACTTACAGGAATATCAGTTGCTTCCAGCAAGGGGAAAATCTCTGGTTCAATGGAATGCAGTTTACACTGAACAGCTGCTTGTGAGTGAAACACCACAGGTGTGGCACACACATCTTTGTTTATTAACACATGAGACACATTTTTTCCAAACCTAGTAACAGAAGTTATAACATGATTGAGAAAATCACTCCATTGTGATTGGCCATGAGCAGACCAATTTATTGCAGCTTTTTTTCAATTTCCATTGCAGTGCAAATTAACTCATCCGTGTTTGTAATTTTCTTAGTCATAAAATGAATGAGTAATCATATGAATTAGAGTGTAACTGTATCTTTCGAATTACACTTGCCTATAAAGGCTCATGCAATTTTGAGAGACTTTCAAATATCACTGTCTAACATAAATTGCACAATCTCATCAAAAATTGAAACACAACTGCAAAATTTAATTTGAATTTATACTTGACAGTTTAGGCTGTTGTTATCAGTAACCATAACCATACTCATCGTTTTAAAATAAAGGTTATCTATCTATCTATCTATCTATCTATCTAACCATTAACACATTTTTATACAGTCATATTATTACATGAATGCTAATCTAGGGTGGCTTACCAAATGACATATCAAAAACTAATTTATGGGGAAATAATTTACTAAGAAGGGAACTACAGTTTCCTTTTTACAAATAACAAGTAACTGATTTCACAACAAAGCAAATTTTTACTTAATTCTTGATCACTTATACTCAAAACTGTTTGATTTCAGAGAGTTTTCAAGTCACTAAAGGTTCCTCAGTAACTTATGGGTTAGATAACCAGTAAAATCTGACGAACGTAATGATGCTATACATTAATGGCACTACATGTAATTGATTAAGAAAATAAATATTTCAATGTGGCTAAATATAATTCAGGCAAAGTGAGACTTGAGCCAATGCAGTCAGCGGTTTCTCCTTTGATTGTACGTGACCTGTGAGGCAGCCCTTAAGGGATTTGCAGACCTCTTGTACTTCACTGCACTACATGTGCAGTTCTGTTAGCTGATCTTTGCGGATCATTTGCAGAGTGTGTTAGCCAATCTTTAGGGACTCTTGTACTAGATAATTGCAATACTAGTCAAAATTATTGATCTATCACCTTTTCCTCCACTCGTCATACTCTTTACTCTGAAACACTCTCATGGGGGTCAGATGCACCATAACCACAGGTGTTCTATTTGGCCCCTCCTCCCAGTACTGGCCTTCCCAGTGCTGGCGTAGCCGCTTATTAGACACAAGCGATGGAATGAATGCCAGTGTTGGACAATCGATGATTATGAAAACTGGACCAGGCTGACAAGGTCCTGTTACCTGCTCAGGTGTTATCTGAAAAACAAGTTCATCAACTCAGAAAAGAGTAAAATTGTAGTGACAAAAAATCAAGTGTGACCACTGTTTGAGAATGTTGAATCAGGTTTTGTAGAGGCTAGTAAGAGTGTTGGTCAAAGAGTGTTACTGAAACTTTCATTAACAGTCAGAACTTTAATTCAACTATGAAACATTGCAAAAATTGTTGAGAACCTTCAAACTGACCTGCCGTCCATCTTCTAATGTAACAGCTTTCCCTAATTGTAAATCAGCAAACAAAGGTCCTTTAGGGACACCTAGCTCTTTAGCTTTCTGGGGGAAAAACCTCCCTGGTAGAGAAGAAAGTTGACAGATGTAGCAAATAGATGAAGATGACTTAGAGTCTTGCTTCCATTTCTTGATTGATGGCTGTTCACTCTCATCACTTGAGGAGGTGGTGGTGGAGTCATCTGTTGATTTCACCCTCTCGTCTGCATGGCTTTCTAGATACAATATAATAGACAGACACAGGATTTTAGAGAAGGGACGGCGAGATACGGACTGCCAAAGGCAGTCCTCTATAGGGATCCTGGGGAAAATGTTTTAAATTGAGGTCCTCAGAAATGGGATTTGCAGCATTCTGAGGCCTGAACCCCTGTCAGATCCACCCCAGTATTAGGAGTGGTAAATGGTAAATGCAAGACTTTGCGAGAAAGGGAGACTAGCGTTTTTCGTTATGAGTACCGGACTTCAAAGTGCTTTATTTTAAAGCACTTTAAATGTGAGTGTGAGATATTCAGATTCTAAGATGTCCAGGCATCAGTTATTAAAACAAACAAAAGACTGAGGACTTTTAGACTTTCTCAGTCATGCAAAAAAAATCAAGACTCTGAAGCAGCTTTGTGACAAAAAACAAGACTGTGAGATGCACATAACCTCTAAAAAACAAGACTGTGAGACTTGTGAAATTCAAAAAAATTTTTGGGAGACCCATTGATAGTTTTTGAAATAGTATATCAAACACCAAGAAGAGAGTTGACATTATTGCATGCAGTGGAGTATTTTTGACAAACTTTGAGGTGTTTGGGAATGCAGTCAAACACTCTCTTGAGTGTTTGATATACCTTCTAGATATAAACTAAAACTAAGGGGAGAACAGAGAAATAGAATCACAACAATTTGTTTTAATTAAGATCAGATATCCAAACACTGTTATGGTCAATGTGAGGGCAAAAAGTTGCAATTAATTTTTGCCGGATTTGTTTCCTCTGAGGATGAGCTTGACAAGGAAGTGAGATGGACATTTCTGAGTGAGTTCTTCTTTCAGGAGAACTCAGAATTCTTTTTCCAGTGGAAGCAGATAAGGAAAATAGATAATTAAAATAATATTTTTCCTTAATCTGAACTAAAAGATCCAAAACTATAAAACAGTAGCCTAAAAAACTCTTCTCTTCTCCCACTTGTTCCATAATGAAAACTGCCTTGTCAAGTTGGGTTCCTTAGTTAAAGATGATTTCCAGTCTGTACTGTGCAGTCTCAGTACCCTAATGTTTATAAACATTTTAAATCTCACTTGATGGAATGCAAATCAATGTTATTTGTTACGAACCACATACCTTATCTTTGAGGCCTTTCAAATTCTTGTTTCCAACAGCTTCACTGATTTTTACTGCTGTGAAGCTGTTTCATCAAGTGATATGAGAAAGAACGAAGCTTAAAGCTTTGACTGCTTCGCATCCGTAATGGCAGTTGTTTCGAAACTTTGAATTCATTTCATGTAGGTAGTTGCAAAATGTTTACATTTTGTGACATCTTACACGAAACAAAACAAAAAACACAAACAAACTCTTGAGAGTGTGTAATACGGACTGGAAATCATCTTTAAATATTATTATTATTATCATTATCATTATCATCATCATTATCATTATCATTATCATTATCATTATCACTATCATTATTATTAACTATTATTATTCCATACTTCTCTTCTTTTACATCCCTCCCTGCCTCGACCTTCCCCTCCTTTTCTGACACCTTTAGACTCCAGTCTTACTTCATGAGAAACTACATAGTAATGTGAAGAACAAGCAGATAAAACAGCACTAACCATTTAAAAGAGCTGGCCATATTGTCAAATTCTCATCCTCATATTTCTCTCCTTCTCTTCCTGTGAATCCAGTGCAATCAAACTTCAACCTTTCATGGAAAAGAAAGAACCTTGTGGCATGGATAAATTGAGGTAAGTTGCTGGCTCCAAGCAGGCCAACATCTGATTTTCCATTGTCCCTCAGTGTCATTGCCAGTCCTGGCAATCCTCCAATGTATTCCCAACATATTCTTGTGAAGAAAATGTTATTTACTCTTGTGAGTCTAAGTTTGTGTTGGTTAAATAGTCTTTGAGTCCCCTCTCCACAGTTGAAAAGATATCTGGTGATGAAAAATTAAAAACATTATATTTTAGTGACAATCAGTAGCATTCAGTAACAACCACTGGTGAGTCATTCCAAATAACAATATACATGTAAGTAAGAATTTTTTTAATTTCCCACTAAAAATCAAAATCTCATCATTTTTCTTCTAATGACACCAGTGCATCAATATTACGCAGTCTGGTAAGTCATGATATTGCTGATCAATTCTGTAGTTCAAAAAGTTAAGGCAGATTCTGACAGCCTAGGTTTTTCGTTGTTGGCACAGTTTGAAGTTTGCATTCGAGATGTTCAAAATTTTGTCGGATCCTTTGAAAACAATAGGTCATGTTATAGTTATGTGCTTAATTACCTGGCCTAGGAATGCAAGCAAGGCTGGAGGTGATCTTGCTTTGATACAAACCTCTCTGCTTTTCTCATTTAAATGCCAAGTAGTTAACATAAGAAAAACTTGATTTACACAACAAAAGCAGTGAGGTCTGTATCAAAACAAGGTCACCTCCAGCCTTGCTTGCATTCATAGGCCAGGCAGCTAGGCACATAACTGATGCTAAAAGCCAGACGCTGCCCTACATAGATACATGGAACAAGGGGGGGGGGGGGGGGGATGGAATACCTCTTAGAGGCACCTCGACCTACAAGTGTAGATTGCCAGAGCAATCAGGACAGCTTAAGAATAAACAGAGATCAAACATATTAAATGTAAGTCAAGCCATGTTTAAATCGACACACCTCTGGGAATCAGCAAAAAGAAACAACGATGGAGTTGTGTCCCGAGTTTCTGTTCCAAGTATTTGAAGAAAAACTTTAGCGGATGCTTTAGCACTAGTACTCAGTGAGACAGCCATAAGTTTACATCTCCTTTGACGTTGAATCCTGTTCAGTCTAGATAGTACTCTCATTCGCGGTGTAGAGGGAAAGAACGTGTAAAGATTTTACTTCGTGAATGTGGCTGCCATGTTGGATTTAATAATTTGTGGAAGCCAAATTGAATCATACATAGATGAGATACCCTAGCCTCAAACGACTGCTGACATAGTTTCCAGTTTCTCCTCGGTTTTAACATGGCGGAGGAAGGCGGATTATTTTCATCCACATTAGACTAACTTTAATGTCCTTTGGAGGTTGAACAAACTCACGTTATGCATGAGAAGATTGATATGTGAACCATAAAGACAGGAATTTATCAACTAAACATACAGAAGTTGAGCGGGGCCTGAGGTGGACCACTACCACGTGCACACTTCTCAAGATTTTTTCCGTTTACTGACTCAGGTACTTTTCTGTTTTATAAGACAATCCCATTACTCCCATATTTATACTGCTCATTTATACCTTGGTCTTTAAAGAAGCTACGTCACGACGGCATGTTTTGAAAACAAATTTTTAGCCGTTATAGATCATTATAAACCACTGACCGGTTTGTACTTCGCAATGTTTCTTTATATCTTCGTCATTGGCCACCATTTTTGCTCATGTTCGATTGTTTAATGTGTTGTTTTAGAATTGGTACCTCTTAGGGGTGAACAAATATCAAGCCACGCCCACAAAACAGGACCTTGGTACCTTTTAGGGATTTCCCTCTAACACCCCCATCAGTTTTTGTATAGGGGTCCCCCCCTCCAGGACTTTGTCCTCATCTGGTCCCCCATTTCAATCCTTTCTGGGGCTAATGTTTCCAAGGAAATACTTGGTTTGATATTTAGCACTCCAAATCACTTTGGAGTTAATTTTCTTCTTTTCAGCTTCTAACATCAGTGCTGCGTGGCGTAACTATGCATTGCTTGGCTTAGGTTTGATTGTACTCTTGACTGGGCAAATGATGCATCTCTTTAATTTTCTGTTTCGCTCATGCATCCACTTGGAAGACTTGGAAATTTCCAATTCAAAGTATTTTAAGTGTACAAACATTATTTTGAAACTAATGTCAGTGCTACGCCGCACAAACTAGTCTGCGGTATTTGTTATCAGTACGTGCGCAAGCATGCCATGTGTGGGCCGTTGTGTGTTTTTGAGTGTTTACGTTTGTGATTTTTGTAAGAGTCAGGTCATTCCGTGAGAAACAACAGTCAGACTCACTGGTATTGGCCAGAAAAAAATACAACTCAAGTTGTTTGATTGTACAGTCTAGTTTTCACGTCGTTAACACCTCGATAAATGAGAAATTTTGGCATTGTTTAATTACATTATACATAAAGACTGTGTTAAACTGGCCGGATATTATGGACAAATTGGCCTTTTATTGACATAAGACTTTTCTTGTAAAATCATTGAGGATTTTCTGGCCGTTGGTGGAGAGAACTATATCAAAGGTGTCAGGGTTTTCCGAGAAACGTTTCCAATTTCTCACATTTCTTCGCCATTTGTAAATTCCTTTCGTAAAGATCGATAAAGAACTGAAGTCCTCCATTGTTTATTTATTTTTTATTGATGTTCAAAAAATTTTCAATTACCTAATAACCAGAAACTTAGTTCGGGTGAGGGTAGTTCTGAAAAGAACTGTTGTTGATGACTGACGTTTCGACAACCTGAGCGGAAGTCATCTTCCAAGTTTGTCATCAGTCATTGGTGGGTTTTGATCCGTCTATTGTTAGTCAAATTGGTCGCTCTTTGGTCCGTCTATTGTTAGTCAAATTAAGTCGGTCTGTTGGAAGTCCGTTTGTCGGTTTCGTTTCCGTCATGGATAAGTCGTTTGTAGGGGCCGGTAGTTGTTGACATCTCTTAAGTGACAAACTTTACAGCCAATACCATCATGGCTAAACTGACCAATCATGTTCAACGGACCAGACTTAAACATCATCGACTGACAAACACTATTCACTTGAACCTGAAGATGACTTCCGCTTAGGTTGTCGAAACGTCAGTCACCAACAACAGTTCTTTTCAGAGCTACTCTCACCCGGACGATCACACTATACGAACTACTGATACTCCTGGGTTCAAACCGTTTACTAACCAGAAACTTAAGAGCAAAATGTTACATTCCAATTAAGTTTCATTTAATTTTTAATTTTTTTAGAATTCTAAGACCCATGATGGATTAATCATCGCGACATTTGCAGCTCCCACGTCACTAAGACGCATTTGCGTTCACTTCTAGAAGTGTTACATGAGTAGGTCGGTACCGTTCGGGTAGAAATCTCGAGTACAGATCTAGAAATCCTTGTTTGAAAGCTGAATTACGCAATCCATACAGAATAGGATTGCACATACTGTTCAGATAGCTAAGAAGCAATGATACGATATCGACGGCGCGAGGTAAGGGCCTGGGATAATACACATCAAAAAACATGGTTATAGCAAATGGAGCCCAACAAATGACAAACAGCGCCACTACGAGAAGAATTGTGTTTGTCATCTTAGTTTCTTCCGGTGTTAGCTGAAACACGTCGGATTTCGATTTCAAATCCAGTTTGCAATGGCTTTGTCCGTTGATATGTGGTCTCTCCGCCATGTTTAAGTGTAGCTCACTCTCTGGATTGTGTCTGGTTTGAGTTTCCTTTACTGCTGTAATCTCATGGAGACAGGTTCTGTCAGCAGGATCAGGCTGTTTTTGTTGAGGCGGTGGTGTGAGGTTATTCCTTGAAACCGCAATTCGCCTTTTCAAAGTCTTTGTAAACGTCAAAATGTTGTAATACGAAAAAGCCATCACGGAAAGAGGCCCGAAAAAGCAGACTGTGATCATGAAGTACATAAAGTACGCATTTGAAGGCCAGTAAACGAAACAGTAGGATTTTCCAGGAATGAAGCGGTATTCTGCCCAGCCGAAAAGCGGGGGAGAAGCCAAAGATACCGACACTACCCACACTGCAGCAGCGTAGAGCAAACTTTTCTTCTTCGAGAAAGTCTTTTTGTAAGTGTTCCACTTGACGATGTAAAAATATCGGTTGATGGCGATCATACCAAGAGACATCACAGATGCAATGAAGGATAAAGTCGTGAAAAGGCCAAGCGCCACACAAACTGTGTCACCGAACAGCCAGCGTCCTGTAATGACCGTCACTACAGTGAACGGAATGCTTAGAACTGACACCATGATGTCTGCCGCGACCAGGTTTAGAATGTACAAGTTGGTGATTGTTTGAAGATCTTTGTTCTTGTAAACGATGATGTATAAGCTCAAGTTACCGATCAGAACCGCTAAACAAATGAAACAGAGGATCGTTATCTCTGAAACTGTGGCTAGCAGACTTAGCGACATTACGGAATTTTAAAATCCGGAAATCAAAAGTATATAATAAATTAGTGTTTTCGCTCGACCGTAAAAGCTTGTGTTCAACTTCTCTACTTCAATTCACTAGGAAACGAGAAAAAAAAGTTGTGAAAATGTCGTCCAGCAAAAGAGGACGAGTAGAGATCTCACTGTGACTGAATTCACAAACAAGGTACGCGAACTTTTAAATGCTTTGAAAGTCTTACTTTGTTTCCTTTCGATCAAATGGGCAATTTGAATGAAAATACACTTTAGGAAGACTATTTAGTTTTGCATTTGATCGAGAGACTATATAGTCAGTGAGGAAACAATTAAGGTTTATACATGTACCACAATAAATCCAAATGTATTTGCCACGGGAGAAATTGACGGCTCTTCAGTATGAACCACTGGCTCCGGGGGGACTCCTATAGGAAAAGGTCGGGGATGCTCGTGGGAAAAATTGAATTAACCCCTTAAAGGAAACCAATTTGAGCGTGGCTAGGGCTTTATTTGATCCCTAAAAGATACCACTTAAAACGGAATAGGCTTGATCACCAGCCGCTGTTCAGGAAACTGGGGAGCCCTCGCTAGTAGACTGGACTGGAAAGAGTGGTGAAATCTGAGCCTAGAAAAGGGAAAAAAAACGTTTTTTATTATTATGTCCACATTGAAGTGCACCCTAAAAGATTCGGCTAAAAATAATGGCGTTTCGTCTTGAACACCCTTAGTGAGACCAGAATCCTTGATTTACACCCCTAAGCGAGACAACAGGCATCCCCGACCTTTTCACATGGGAGTTCACCCCCCCCCCCCCCCCCCCGGCCACCGGCTGGCTCATTAGTTTCTTTGGAAAGATAAAAACCACCTGGCTGATATACCATTAGACTAAAAAGCGTGCGTGTTTCTTGCCGATGCTGAAAGAACGGCAAAGGTTGCTCGCATTGTAAACTAAGGATATACGGTAACACTCACCTCTTGGATTTGAAAGATGGCCTAGGTGGAAATTATCTTTAATTAAAGTTCACACCCTGTGAAAAACTTTCGTGGCACACGACGTGGGTTTCGCAAGGGGGCGTTATGGAAAGGCAGCTTATTGAATTAATAAGCCAACACGACAATCTAGTAATTATAACCCTTTTGAACAAAGCTGCTGTATATCCGCCACTAGAGCTGAGCGTGTATGATTTCTTTGAATGCACTAATGTCCCCTACTCAGATGTAAATATTTTCCCTTTTTTATGCTGTATTCTAAACCAAATAGATGATGGTGCTCTTTTGTTTTTTTAAGCAAATAATGTACTTTTGTGGTCAAGAAAAACTGCTGAACACACTCGGTTCCTTTCGTGAATCTACTAGTTTTTCTTAGGGAATTTACGAACGGGGGTTTCACTCTGAAAACGCATCAAATGTTTTCTGTCCACCATTTAAAAGCGCAACAATGACCGGTCATTTTGGATTTGTGTTTGAGTAAAACTCGGTCAAGGAAATCACGTGATTATCGTGACGCCATCGTTTTCAATTCTAAAAACTCCATTTTCAAAATGTTTTTCGTCCACACGAAACGAAAAGCCGGCGTTTTCAAATTCCTGCGGCTTGAAGAGAGTTTTCGAAAAGCTCTCCGCCCACACTACCCTGAAGAAATTTTAAAACGGCGTTTTCCCTATGAAAACATATCAAATGTTTTGCGTCCACACTGCGCCGGAGAAATGTCAAAACTCAACAATCATCACATTGATTACCGTGACGCCATCGTTTTCGAAAGCTTCGTTTTCAAAATGTTTTCCGTCTACACTAAAACGAAAAGCCGGCGTTTTCAAATTCCTCCTGTTTGAAGAGCGTTTTCAAAAAGTTCCGTTTTCGTGACGGATTAGTGTGGACGCGACGGTAGTCCTAACCGTAGAAATAAAACTAGGTTTTCAAATTTCTCCGGCGTAGGGTGTACGGGGCCTCAGTTGGAGATTAACCTGTGAAAATTTTCAGCGATGAAACCAGCGTTGAGTAGTGAAATTCTTAGTCGAAGTATTTAGCCAATCAAACCTTGTGTCTCCAGATCCACCTTTTCCTCGTGCCAAGGCCCCGCCGGCTGAGAGGGACAGGGAACAGCTCTCTCAAAATTCGTTGCCGTGGAGACACGAATGCGCTTATGAGTAACAGCCATCAGTTATTTTCCATTTAACAAAGAAAACTTAAAAATTTTGCCCATAGATTTCGATGTTTATTACTATAATTATCGTTTGTATTTTCAAGAGACGATGATCTTAGAGTTATGTCAGAATATTTTCCCAGATGTAAATTTTAACCTGAAATATTTCAGATCTAAAGTACGTCCTTAACCTGGTACGCGTCAATATGCGAATTCTGTACATGCAGCGATAATTTACTTGTTAATGTTTAGACCCAGTAATTATCTCCATGAAATAATTCAATTTCATGTTTTACTTTACCAGATATAAACCCCCTTTGCGTTGAATTTATGAATTGCAGGTTGTGATACAAGAAAATTTACCCAAAAAATATTTCTTCTTAGACAATTTTGAAGGCGTTTCTTCTCTACCGTGATTTCAGCCCAGTTTTCTGTTTGAGTTATGGCGATCCGGGCGTTTTTGCGCTTCTGGCGCAAGATATTTCTTTGCGATTTTTCGATTTGCTGTGCGGTCAATGTGTGCGGTTCGCACGATAAATGCTTGGTTGGTCTATAGATGGGATTAAGGTGATTACTTATTTATGAAGTCGTTCCAAACGAATGACCATCGACATGTATAATGAAAATAATGAGTTTGTTGATTGCGATGTGAGCGTAGGGAATTGTGCTTGAGAAATTCGAACCAAACTGGAGCTCAAGATGTAAGCTGACGATCGCTTGGGAAGAAAACCATACAACATTCCATTTTTTAACGGCTTTACCCACAGATGACGGCTCTGCATACAGAGATTCGTCTCGATAATCTCAAAAGTAAGACCGCATCGCTTCGCTGAAGATTTCCCGCCCGAATTTTTGATCCTGAAAAGTGTTTTTTTTTTCTCTTTTAGCTGTTGTTCTGAGGTTGGAGAGTTCGTTAAAGAAGCCTGTTGGAGATGACAACGTGTTGCTGGCGCCACTCTGCGAGGGAATAGAGGCGATTTTTAGGCTCGGATTGAAGAGTAAGTGCAAAGAGAAATGACATGTATTATCATAATTATGGTTGTGATCTCGCATTGCTTTATAGAATAGTTTTCAACGCTCGTTCACTAAATCCCAGTCACCGCGCGTTCGCAAAGGAAACGATTATCCTTTAACAACAAATCTCACTTTATAGATTCGCTTTTCGTTTAATATTTTCGTCACAACTGCAGTTTGTTACGACTTCGAGTTGATTCACTTTATCGGTGGACATTCCCCATGGGTCGGTTCAATTTACATGTAAAGTAGACAGCTCTGATCTACATAAGCGTTCGCGCTTACTTCGCTCATTCAGACAAGATCAAAGGGAAAGACTGAGCCTGTCGCGACAGATATTACTGTGTCATGTCGGGAAACGTTTATCTTTTTCGTATTTTCTTCGGTAGCAGGTGCTTGCGATAACCCGTTGACAGATTCTTCTCACCGCGAAACACACAACTGCACTTTAAATTCTCTCCACGTGAATGGATTTGCAAAGTGTTTGTGTCATTGCATGAAACTAGAAGTATATGAATGAAAACTTCCTTCCGCTAGAAAAAGTCTGACATCGTTTTTTGGAAGCTTTCAACCACTGAAGAGACTTAAGACGTATTCTTAGCATTTTTGGCGAATAAGTCGCGAAAATGTTCGTGAAGTTTTCGTGCCAAGATTTAAATCACCCATTCGTGTGTGCTAGTATTGAATAAAACTGGCGACCCAAATAACTTTTTAGTCTGGAAATTTCGGCACCACAAAGGTGTTAAAATCATATCACGGAGAATAGTGTTTGCTAATAAACAGCTTGTTATTATGCGTTCTAACCATGTTGTCTTTCAGTTGCAAATTTAATTTATCCTTCATCTCGAAAAGAGATAATGCGTTGTGCAAGCAAGGTGTTCGGCATCTATAAAGGCTTGCTTGTAGGTCAGTCTATTTCAGTAGATTCTAAAACCGTGTGAAAGTTAATATGTGTAAAAGAAAAAAATGGAACTGTGCTCTTCGCTTTTAAGAAATACTTTTGTCACTCTTTGAAATGCAAGGAGTTGCAATTTTTTTACTTCTACTTCAGTGCATGTGTACTATTTTCAACGAGTTATCAAGTTTTTTATCGTTTTTTTCAGTGTAAAATGAATTGTAATTCCGATTTGCTTGAAGCATTTAACAGGCGAGTAACTAACTCGCGGGAATTTGTTTTATGCGAAGACATTTTTGACAGACTTTGCGAACTGAACAATTAGGATCTTTGATAATTCAGTGAAGTTTCATGCGCTGCCAGGTATACAGAAGCTAATTTAGCTTTTGACAATCTAGTTCAGTATTCGGTGTAGTGGTTTATCAATGCATTTTTTTTTATAATTCATTGATTTTTGAGCACTGAAGATAAGGACGTATGTTGCCTCATGAATGCAAATTTCTTAATGGTACACACATTATGAATTGATAAGACAAGTCAGTGAAGTCTTACTGCAAAATGAAGTCAAAAAACGGAAGACGGATTATATTTCATAGTCATAAACACTAATCCTCTAATTCCACTTTTATTTTCTATATTTTCGCTTGTCCAAATTACGTTGCGCAGAAGTTGTCATTCAGGAAACGGATTCACGAGTCATCGATTCTATTGAAATATTGATCAATGAAGTAAACAATGAAGTGCAGTTGTTGTGATCGTATTAGTTTTGTAAGGAAGCAAGCTTGGTCTTTCAAGTGTGAAGAACTTTCTTATAACCTTCGGTATTTGTATACTCTTCAGTCACTCATGGGAAACATCTCTCTTTGTTTCTTTGTTCGTCGCCCAATGTACGCCTATAGGCACATTGACTGTTTAAAGCTATTAAAATAGCTCATCGTTTAGCTGGTTTTAATGACACGAACTTTTATTGCAGTGTCTATAAAAGTTAGCTTTGAAAGCTAAGTGTACACGATCGATCATGACAGTCAAGCCACTTTTTGTGAGAATGCTTCAAAACTGAGCTAACAAAACTATTGCGGCTACATTTGTCACAGATTGTCGATAATTTTCTGCAGTTGTAGTGAAAATAAAAAAGTTCTTTCTTCACACTTTCCTCGTCGTAAATTTCCCTTAGTCTCGCAATGGCTGTGTCAGATTAATATAAGAGGAAGCGGGTTGGGAAAGGAAACATACGAAGAATGTTTTTCAAGGTGACACGATTTCTCAGAGGAAGTCAGACCTTGTGGAAACTGTTCACATCTTACGAAAGAACTTCTCCCAACTGTTACTTCAGGGAATGTCTACACACTAGTAGGGAGAATTAGTATGTTATTAATGGAGCTTAAGTATGAGGCCCGTCCAAGCTACGCCGGAGGAATTTGGATACGCACCTGTGTTTTTAATGTTAGGCCTTCCTTCCACACTAATCCGTCACGAAAACGGAGCTTTTTGAAAACACTCTTTTAACCGGAGGAATTTGAAAAACGCCGTTTTTTCGTTTTCGCGTTGACGGAAAACATTTTGAAAACGGGGCTTTTCGATAATCACGTGATTTCCCTGCCCGAGAATTCCTCAAACTCAAATCCAAAATGACCGGTGATTGTTGCGTTTTTAAATTCTTCCGGCGTAGTACTAGTGTGGACGGAAAACATTTGATGCGTTTCAGAGTGAAACCTCCGTTTTCAAATTCCTCTGGCGTTGTTGACCATCGTTGTGTTCTGTTGTTGTTGTTTTTTTTTTTTTTCAGGTTCCGTGTTCGGTCTCAAGAAATGGGATTACTGGTGCTGGATAGAGACGCTCATCAACCACCTTCAAAATGACAAGTAAGCAAAACACAAGTACTAACGTCTTTTCTGCAGAGTAGTGTATGACATATGAACTTCATAAGTGTCATTTAAAACGAATTTTTCTCTTCTTTCCAGGCAGAAGTTAGCCTACATACACGTGGTTACATTTGTTAAGTCTTGTAAAAAGGTAAGAAAATACATGGCTGCAGTTTTCTCACGGGATATGTTATACTTGAAAGTGGTAGGAATGGGTAGCCGTGAAATTCCGATAGTAAGCCCGGAGCTCATATGTGTTCAAAAGGATTGTTAGGTGAGAAGGAGGAAGACTCGCTATCAAAAGGGATCTTTCGTTTCAAGATATTTGGGTTTATATTTCGAATTGTTGTTGCGTATGAACGAGTGGCTTCGTAATCGAGTGTAAGTGTATGTGAGCAGTGTTGCTCAGCTTATACGATGGACCCCTCCCCCTTGCCCCATTCTAAGAGAAATAAAGGCCGAAAGGCGGCGTGGGAGGCGGCGTTATTGTTGTTGTTTTGGCTAAGTTAACCATCTTGTACTTCATACGATTGCAGCTAACCTCGTTCCAGGCTTATGGCCGACAATTCATCCGCCTGGCTCTGATGAAGAGGCTGCTTCTTTACACAGTACAAACTCTGACTGCCAATTCAGCTATTCTTAAGGTGCGGTATTTCTGGTGTTAATCAGCGGTATTATGACTATAAAGGCATAAGCGGAGTTTACCTTTTATAGCAATAAATAGACATATGTGATAGGATGCAATCCCGGTCTTGGCTTTCTGTGTTTCTTCCGGTTTTGCTGTGTTTCATTTTCACGTTTGGATGTGTTTGATGGCGTTTTTTCAGTCAAATTGAGGCTGAGTGCGATGTTTGTTTACCCTAACCCTAAGTTTAACCTCTAATAAGTCTCTCCTATCCTACATCAAGAGGCGAGGATTTCAGGAAACGAGAGAAAAGGGAAAAGCCTGGAAAAGAAAATCTTAGATTTTGGCTTGTTTGCTTTTAATTTTATTTTCACTGACAGATTGGTCTTCTGACGTTGCAGAAAGCTACTGGCTCTCAGACATGGAACCGATGTTAATGTTGCTCGTGTAAACTTTTTTTTTATTTTTCACAGCACTGGTACAATGAAACTGCGGTGTTGAGAGACAAAGTCCTGCGAGGTTAGTCAGAAGATAAATTTTAAGACTCTTAATTAGAGATTCTGCGTCGACGGATTTGAAATGGACATTTTCCAATGGTGCTTTTGTAGCTGAACTCTACCTTGTCGTTGTTTCTTATTTGTAGAAACTTTCATGGATATCTTGAAAGGAATAAACGAGCACGTGTTTGCCTTGGATTTGAAGGTTGGTTAAAGGATTTTTTTTTCCACGATTTGTGTAGCCGTTCATAGGGTGGCAATAGTAGCAGTGTTACTGAAACGATCCAACAGAGTTTTAAATTCAGTAGACGGCGACAGAAAAACAAACAAGCTAGGAAACCTTTCCCGAACTATAAATCATCTAATGCCGGATAGGTTTATTTTACAGACACATATCCTGTCTTATTGGCCCTTTTAACTTATTCCCAGCTCACAAATCTGAGTCAAATCTCGTAGAAAAATCTAAATTTTATATACTGAATTATAAAATAACTAAGATATCCTACGCGCGCTCTCATTGGCCGATAGGTGTGTTAAGATGAGAGTATGTAAACACGCTTGTGACGTTCTAGATTCGCGCGTGTTTTTGAGAATCGTTTTGTAAAAGCAATAGAGCACTTTTTCCGTGTTTACATAGCCTCATCTAAACACTCGGGGGGGCTAGGAGAATTCTTGTAAATTATGCAAACCCGAGACTACGTCTCGGGTTTGCATAACTGTTTCAAATTCTGCCAACCCCCCTCGTGTTTAGATGAGGCTATGTAAACACAGAAGAAGTGCTCCATTGCTTAAATCCATAGAATCAATTGCTTACACGTAAATACATCAACAGTGGCAAGTTATAATAGAAATATAATCCAAACAAAACTATAAGCAAACTTGTTTCTGTTTCCAGTACTTTGTTCATTAATTTATGATTCTGTCTTTTCCCATTTTTTTTTTTTTTTTCATAGAATTACAGTTTTCTGGATGAAACCTGGTTAATTCCCGTGAGTTCTTTTTGCCTTTGTCCATATCCTTTTCTATCAAGGTTTACTGAGACCATTCTTGGATCTAACTTTCTCTTATTTGCTTTTCTCCTAATTATCTGTAGGAAATCAGACATGTTGATATTGTACCGTGTAAAGAGCTTGGCTTAGTTGTGAGGTAGGTAACACGGTTATTCAAAGCGTGAAAATGCGCTATTTATCCAGTGGATGGCTCTATCCACCCTTTGAACAAGCGAGGTGCCCAGGAGTTTAATACTAAGTAAATGAGATTTTTTGGCTTGGTACTGAGGAGGTTGCTTTACTTTTACCTTGTCCCAATCCTCGAAGGGTCAATTCTTATGTTGTTGTAAGTAATCGTTGTGAATTTTGTTACTTTTTTTACAGAACTGTAAATGGAAGAGTGATGGTGGCTTGTGTAAGGAAAAACAGCGCAGCGGAAGACGTAAGCATCATTGTCAACGATTTTAACACATCGTTTTGAACACTAGGGAGTTTACGAAACCACGACGGCAACAGCAACGGGAGCGTCACTGAGCAAAAGAATTAATGAGCACAACAATGGCTGTGCACATGCGTTATAATTCTTGGTACAGTTCTTTGCCGTCCTCTGCAAAACAACAACGTGAAATGACCAAATTTTGCGTTGTCTGGAGAACGTGAACCACGACGGCTAATTTTTTAAATTTTTATTTCAAATTTATCACTGTGTTCCGGATTTAGTTTTGCGATAGTTTTGACAGTAATAAGCAAAGTAAGTGACTTTAGAGTATCGCAAGATTCGTAGGTAAAATGTAAATTAATTTTTTAATCGACGTTGTCCTCGGCGTCGCCGTCGTGGTTTCGTAAACACCCTACTTTCCTGACTAGTCAGGGGCGTCTTCTCTTTCTAGAGCAGTAATTGGAGCTTAGGTTCCTTTCCAGTCTTCCTCCACCAGCAGTGATTCGTGCTTAGGTTCCTTTCCAGTCTGCCTCCACCTACAGGTCATTCTAGGATGGCTCTCTCCAGCTGACTTTACAAAGATCAAGCCCCCATTATTTTAGCCTCCACACTGCTCCTCTAGAGGCCGAGTATGATGGTCTCCTCTGCTAAATAGTGAAACGGACATCAGGAGCATAAAATGTGTCCGCCTTTTCAAAGTACCGAGCTTACGCCCTACCTTTTATTAAAGGAAGCTTTCTTGCGGTAGTTTTTGTATATAGCTTTTAGTCTAGAAACTAGCTTGATGTTTTCGTGTAGTTTTAATGTGCGTATTTGGACATATGTGTGTAGATTTTCCCTAATTTACGTCTTGATTGTTGATGTTATCATATGCTTGTTCCGTTAATATAAGAAGTAGTGTCGAGTCTTGGTTCATTAGCTGTTGTTTTCTAACCACTTTCCTTCCTGCAGGCTGGTATCGCATATGGGGACACACTGGATGAGTTGCTGGGGATTTTTCTGTTTAAGTCGAAGGCTGGCCGTGTAAGTAATTGAACTTCACTCCTGAGTATTAAAGTACCTACGTAATGGTTTGGGCATCTTGAAAAGTTTAGCCTAAATTTTTCAAGTTCTTCGTTTGTAATCCGTGTCAATCTTCGCCATCTTTATTTCGTTATAGTTTATTTTTAGCTCTTTGTTGTTTTCTATCTAAGCAAACTACTATTTTCAGGTTTCCTTTAATTCAAAGGTAACTTTGTACGTAGCAAAAAAAAAAAAAACTCAAAATACCTTGACTGAGATTACCAGTTTAGTTCCGAGCAGGGATCGAAAGTGGTCATTTTACTGTTGATAAGTCACAAACCATAAAACCCAAGCGAGCAGTTCGTTTATCCGTTGTTCTCCGAAGATTTGATTGTTCATATCCGATGTTCTCCGAAGAGTTTTCTCGTTTTATCCGATTTCGGTTATTTATGCCATATGGATAGTTTAACAGACCAATCAGAACCCAAAGCAAAATAATGTAACTGATCTACCACGGGAAACGTGTAACCGGTGCCAAGCGCGGGGAAGTGGTAAAGCCCGGGTCATTCGCGGGAAAACTGGTAACCGTTACCATTGGCGGTAAAACGTTTAACCACACAGCGACATAACAGCATAATGACAGTCACATGACGACATAATAGCTTATGTCGCAATGTGAATATCGACATGAAAGCATAAGGAAAAAATCAGTTTTTTTCCTTATGTCGTTATGTTGATGCTGTTATGTTGCTATTATTGTCAGGATGTTCACACTATAAACGAAACGACATAACGTCCTACTTATGTCGTTGTATTTATGTCGATATGTCGCTGGTGTAAACTAGGCCTTGGTAAGCGAGGAAAAACGGGCAACATTTTCTCACAGCTTGTCGAGCGACTATGTTGCATCGCAAGTTGAAAATGGTGTTGCGTGAATGACCACTCGTGTTACAAGTTGCAGCAATATTCTGCACGAACTAGACGTGATGAGTTCATCATACTGTAATTTATGTTGCTACAACTTGCAACACCGATGATGATACGCGCAATAGCACATTTCAACGTGTACTGCAAAATTGTTGCCCGTGTTATACTCGGTCCTAACTGAAAGTTGAAATGTCTGCTCCGATTAGCTATAGTATAAAGCATGACCTCAGCGAATGCAAAACCGGAGAAATATCATTTCTTTTTACAATCATTGGATCCCACTCTTGTTTTCTCATTAAGGTTGTAGATTTACTGAGACGAAACACAGGAAGACCTGTGTCTTGTACTCTAGTAAAGGTAAGGACTCCTAAATACCTTTCTATTACGTTAGCAGTTTAGTAGTAAAGTGATGCAAGGCGCCTCTTTTCCGTTTAATCTCATTCAGATCTCATTCACAGTGAATATTACCTTAATTGTAAGTTCTTGAGCAGCTAAATCGAGAATGCTTTACAGACCTTTTGCAGACTATTTTTGTAGTATCGTAGTCTTCGAGTGTTTTTTGGCGTATTTTTTGGATTCTTATCAACGGCTGTCACCGAAGGTTCATATTTATGAGTGTTTTTCTAACTTTGGAAGTTAATCTCGTAGCAAAGCTCTAAGTATTGCATTAGTTCCTGCGCTAGTAACTCGGTCTTGCACAGGCGTAGTTAAACTTTATTTAGACACACAGTCGACAACTTTCAAGGTCAGTGAGCACAAACAAGTCTGGACTTAATCTATATAAGTATTAGCAGTAGCAGTAGCAGCAGTAATAGCAGTAACAGCAGCAGTAGCGTAGCAGTAGCAGCAGCAGCAGCAGTAGCAGTAGCGGTAGCGGCAGCAGTAGCAGTAGCAGTATCAGTAGCAGCAGCAGAAGAAGCAGAGTCAGGAGCAGAAGCAGTAGCAGTAGTAACAGCAGTAGTAGCAGCAGCAGTAGTAGCAGCAGCAGTAGCAGTAGCAGTAGTAGTAGCAGTAGCAGCAGCAGCTGCAGTGGCGGTAGCAGTAGCAGTAGCAGTAGCAGTAGCGGTAGCAGTATAATAGGGAACTTAAGCACGCACGTTTTTGAGACGCGGACGGTAACCGGAAGTGAGCTTTTTTCACTTTAAACTTGTCCTCACACAATCATATTCACATTGCTAAGTATCTTTTCTTCGTTAGAGATGAGTAGTATAAAAATCTGGGGGACAATACGGTCCAAGCATGCGAAATCTTTTCTTCCGGTTGCCGTCCGCGTCTCAAAAACGCGCGTGCTTAAGCTCCCTATTAACAGTAGGAGACACTCAATCTGAATATATCCCTTTACCATGCAGACTCGCCCGTTTTTCACACTTGGTTTAATTTCAACAGGGTAAGCTACCCACTGGACAGTTTTTCCCGCCTGCTGCAGAGCGTATGGCTGTAATAACTGCTGACCCGTACAAGGATGACGAAGAAAGTGATTTGGAAAAAGCTCCACAGCAGCTGGCAGGATTTGAAGAGACTCCCGTGCACGCTTCGGACACGATGTAAAGTGAACTATTAATCATTATACAGTTTATGTTATACCGTAACTTGCAACTTGCAACTCTCAAACCACAACTAACAACTCGCAACTCGCAACTCGCAACTCGCAACTCGCAACTCGCAACTCGCAACTCGCAACACGCAACACACAACACGCGACTCGCAACTCGCCACTCCACAACTCGCGTTCTTCTTACACTCATTAAAAACAAGTTATCTTGTGTAAAAGCAATCTCTAGTTAAAGACTGGAAGCCAAAAGCGTTCCAATCATTTTAAAAAATTCTTAACCAGAGAACTCTTTTGCACAAGACAATTTGTACAATCCTGGTTACTCCTCCATTATTAATTTAAAAAAGTTGTCACACGACTTGAAGAGCAGTTTGGAATGGCCACTGAAACATGATTCAGAAGAATCTTTACAGACATTTACTCTACAATGTTGACAAATTTGTCACTTTTCCCATTTTAGAGCTATATATTCAGCCACCTACTACGGAAAACTGGACGTTGGTGAGGTGAGACACATTGCGGTGCTGTTATTTTCTCTCCCTTTTTTTAATTTTATTTTGCCAGGGTGTTTGACTCGTAACACTTTGGTAGAGTTCCTTGTTACCGTAATGCGTAGAAGTAATCTCGAACCCAGACCTCCTACAGCCAAACGGACTAATACCTCATTCACACCAACATGGTAAACATGCTTAAAAGTTGTTTAACTAAACAAGGTTTAAAATTAGTTGCTTTCACTGTACACACCCCACAACTTAATAACGCAAAAACCTGTTTGGATAAAATATGTTAGCAAAGTGGTTTGAAATTTGTCTCCTTAGAATAACTGCACTGAAACCGTAATCGACAAATTGGAAAAAACTAAACCTGATTTAGTTGGTGTGAAAGGTGTATAAGATATGGGGACAACATTAGGGTAGAACAAAGTTTGGGGCGGGTTGCAATTGTGTTCTCTTTGGTGGGTAGTAAGAAGACGAATATTTTAACTGGGATAAAACCTTCTTACAAGTTATGACGTTGAAGGCAACAAATAATTACATTTATGAGTCAACAATGAACTACATTATGTCCAAACTTTTGTTTTAAAGGATGGCGGTGTAGCAGTGATAGAAGATTCCATTTTGGAAGTTTTGAAGCAAGCCAACAAACCCAGAGTATTATTTCTTAAACGTTTTAACAGTTTTTTTCATTATATTGAATTATTTTACCTGTTGATGGAATTACTTCCACTTTTGTCAGGCAGTAATAGGCCATTTCCGTATTACCTTTCGCCTCTTTCTAAAAGCGAGTCTTGGTGTCCATCCCTTCATATGAAAGTGAGATTTCATTCACGTGCAAATTAACTCATTTTAATATGAATTGTTGTGCGCCAGGCCTCGCTTTGATAAAGACGCTTAGGACAACTCGGAAATGGGCCATTCTGTTATTGATAAGTGCTTTGATTATTTAAATTTCCTTTTCTTTATAAGTGTCGTACACGTTTGTCACCAATTTTGTTTCTACAGGCTGTTTTGTTAAACCTTTCCGAGACGAACATCGTTGTTACTGACCAAGAGACGTCGAAGGTTTGAATTATTTAGCCGCAAAAATTTAAAATTGCAGAAAATTATATAGGCCACTAAACTGAACTAATTTTTGATCTTTTTGCCCGGAGTTCAATGCCTTCTTATTGTAGAAAAATTAGCGGATTGCCGTTGCGATGGAATGTTTACATATTTTTATGTTGGAAAACCCAGAGGTTAAGTTGACGTACATAGGCTTTCCTTTACAGGTTTTAAGTGTTCACTCATTCACTGAAACATCATCCTGCGGTCGGCGAGCAGACAGAAAAGAAATGATAGCTTTTGTTTCAGGGTAAGAAGATTCCCGTCCTCTACCTACTTGTCTGTTTGTCTGTATGTCTGTCTGTCTGTCTTTTGCTTGGTCTGCCTGTTTTTCTTTCGGTCTGTTTGTCAGTTTGTCAGTATGTTGGTCTTCCTGTACGTCTGTCGGTCTACCTGTGTCTGTCTGTCTGTTGGTCTACCTCTCTGTCAGTGTGCCTGTCTGTCTGTCTGTCTGTCTGTCTGACGGTCGGTCTGCTTGTTTATCCTTGTGTGTTTTGGTCTGTCTGTCTGTCTGTCCTTCTGTCGATCTGTGTGTCTGTCTCTACCTGTCATTCCGACACTCGAACGTAACGTTATTTGACCGGGTATTTTGTCATTTCACCTGACGTGTTGTGTTCATTCTTGCTGATCTTTCCTTTGCTATACAGCACATCCCAAATGAAATAATTCTTTATCTGTTTTCAGGGAAACAACATGTACTTTGGCCAAGAGCTTTTACTGTTACGTGTTTGAAATGGCAACTGAAAGGATTGTAAGTTTTTCATGTTCCTAGACTATAAATGACAGTGGTAATTCAATTTCCATACTGACAACTTTCTGTCCTTGAATAACAATTGCCCGTCTGTTGTTCATTTCAGGCTAAGGTCGTTTTGTATAGTATAGGTAAGATATGTGAAAAGTTTGATTTATTTGTCTTTACAATCCATGCACCTTATTATATTTCATGGTTTCGAGTTTGTTGTTCTTCAGGACGGTTTCTGTGAACTAAGAAACGCACTTGCCTTTTTTAATGTTGTGGCTGTTTGTTTGCCCTACAAGCAAAGCACCTCGTATTTTCGTGTTTAGCTTGTGCTCCCAGCCTTGTTTCCAAGGCCTCACCAAAGCCTTACGCCGTAACCCGCGAGAAAAAAGCAGATTGCACAATGGCCAAATGACCAACAACTATCAAAGCATTTTTTCACCCCAAAGCATTTTAAAACAGATAATACTATTAAAATTAAATACCAACTTTATTCTTTTTGCACTTTTCTAACAGCTGATGGCTTTTTACGTACAGTATGGTTCGTGTAAAGAGTTGAACAGGACTTAAGACAGGAGGAAATATTTCAGACTTGCTCAAAAATCAGATCTCTGTGGGAGCTGTTTCTACGCAGAATTCTTCCAGTGACCGATCTGGCCAGTGGTAGTACAAGAAAAGTCACCGTGACGTTTCTAATTTTACATGTCTAAAACCTAGTATTGCATGAGGATTGACTTATTCAATTCAACTAGAAGTAACACAGTAAATGGTTTCAACCCATAGAGTATCAGTAGTTCGTATAGTGTGATCGTCCAGGTGAGGGTGGTTCTGAAAAGAACTGTTGTTGATGACTGACGTTTCGACAACCTGAGTGAAAGTCGTCTTCGCGTGACTCTGAAGGTGACTTCCGCTCAAGTTGTTGGAACGTCAGTCACCAACCACAGTTCTTTTCAGAACTACCCTCACCCGGACGATCACTCAAGACGAACTATTAATTAACTAGAAGTATTTGTTGACCCTTTGTGATGGCTTGACGGACTCAAAATGTTGGGTCGATAAATTTAATTCACTTGAGACGAAGATAACCTGTGAGTACTTGCTTTGGCCATGCGCGACTTTTACTGAAAAATAACGAAGTCAGTCAGTGGTGAACAAGATTCACATTTATTGTCAAGATCAACTTTCAAATTATTTTTTGTGTTATTACTTGATCCCATGACTAGTTTGAATTTGTCAGATAAAGGCAGTGAGAATTTCTTATTTCATAACTGGTGTGGTAGGGTTTAAAATCAAAGCAGGAGACCAGAGATTCGGTAATAATTGTCCCCAGATAAACTGTTGTAACGTTTATATTCACGTTTCTTTCATTTTATAAAATGTAGTAACAGTGTAGGCTTAAATCATTGATGTCAATTACAATTTTTGAAGACAATTTTCCTTTGTTAAATGTCAGCTAGGAGTATTTTGTTAAATATTATATGTTACTTTTATAGATGTTATTAAAGTATCTATCACTGTATTGTCATAACTACGTCATAATCAATAAACAATTTTACAAATTTCACAATAACCGACTCCTAAATCGATTTTTATTTTTAGGTCAGTGGTACGAGGCCTCCATCAAAAAAGAGTAATTTGTCTTTAATCTCATCAGTCTTAAAATGTATAACATCACAACTTTTTACCTCGTTAAGAACGACTCACACACGTATTTTCAAAAGTGTCCATGATTGAAAACTTGATTTAAACCACTTTAATCCAGAGTTGTTAAAGTTTAGAATTTTACAGCTATGCTTTGTGTAAATTTCTGCCTGCTGAAGTGAAAAACCCACCCTTTGATGCCTTTTATTATCAGTGAGAAGTTATTCCTTCTTGCTAATTGCTTAGTACGTTTGTCAAACCGGTGGAAAAGCGACTTTCGAAGGAATTGCTGCGTAATATTCCTTGTACTTTACTGATCCTTCCATGACCATGCGGCCGAGGAATTGCTACAATGCTGCATTAATAACATGGCCGTCCTGTCACACTTTGTACCCTCAAACAAATATGAGGGTACAAATGGCCCCGGGCTCCTCCCCTAGATCCGCCACTGCACTGTAGTGATATCTAGTTAGTGTTTCAATGCAATGCCGTAAGCGCTTAGTAATATTTCGACCGTAATGCGTGTCCCTCCTTATAAAACGGTCCATTCCGGTTTTTGTATTTCCCTCGCTTTTTTGATTTCTAAAGTTGTCCAGTTTAAGAGAATTTTATCTCATTTTGCGAAATTTGGCTATCGCGATTTTCACAGAAAAGACAAGCCCCATCAAAGGCCGGAATCAAGTAAGACCAAAAGTCGACGAGACTGAGACTGAGAAACTCTTCTCAGTAGTCATTAAAATGTCTATGACGGGGCCAATCTCGTTCCCAGAGCCCACGTTACCCTTGTCCAGCGGAACGGGAAAACGTTTTCCCGTTCCGCTGGACAAGGGTAACGAGGGCTCTGAGAACGAGATTGTGACAGGGAGTACCATCTAACTCATGTGTCTGTTTTCAGTATCGAGTTTTCAGTATCCAGCCTATTGTTTCTCAAAACCAATAGCTCTGGAGACGAGAGTGGATCCAGCCTAAAAGTGTATTTTTCTTCACCCGACTTAGAGGAACGTTTCCGAATTTCGACGAGCAGTGGTCGAATCGAGGTCAGGGTGGACAAGAGTGCTAGGAGTGAATCTAAATGTGCACCCCAAGCTTGCTTTGGTGATTTTGTTCCTAGGTATCGGAGGGGAATGAAGAAACGGTCTGCTTGTGTAATCGGAACAAAATTGAGAGTTAATGAGGAAATTCGTCCACAAGCACGTTAACGCTAGGTCGCGCGGCCACGTTTCAGATTATGCATATTGATAAAATGAACTAAATAACAGCTGCCAAAAAGGTAAAATCTAGAGGAATATCTAAACAAAATACTGGACAATCCGCCTATCTTTATTACCTTATTTGGTTATTTTCAAGCAAATAGGGCGACACTTTGTCTACAAAACTCTTGGTGAACGCTCGCACAATTTTAGCGGCGAGATATTTATTTTCGTACTGCGTGATTTGTATTCTTTACAAGGCGACCTGAATTCGGGACATTACAGCTAAGCAGTGTGAAACTTGTTTTATCACCCAACGTGGTGAAGATTTTCGCAGTGTAACAAAATTTGTGTTGAATAAATGGTTGATACGAGTGTAATGATTCTGAAATGTCAAGAAGATTTTATACACCAGTTTGTTTGGTCTCTTGCCAACAATGCTCTAGGCTACTACTTCCATTTAATTTTTTTTCTATGAATCTTTTCTCTGGATAACTGCCTTCTCATTCAGATGGATTGTCTTGAGCAAATAAGATACGAAATCGGAACCTTGCCAGGTTGAAGTGGAAGCGTTTGGCAGCATGGCAAATTACTTCAGACACACCTGTTGAACGGTAGTTCCCACCGTCTCAAAACACTAATAACACGAGGCATTGAAGGCCAAAAATATCCTGGAAACGACGTAAAAGTTAACGCAACAAAGAACGATCATGGAGCGAGATGAGTCTAATTTGGTTTACATTCTTAAGCCTCGAGGGGAAAACCAATTAAAGGCCAGAAACATATCCTTTATCTGAATCTATTCAGCCGGTGCTTTTTGCAGCGTTATACCCAGATTGATTTATATTGCCTTTTATTTACACCACATTAAAATCGATCAGCTAATCTGCGAATTCAAACCAAAATTGAAAATGAAAATGGAAATGAGGCACGTGGCAGAAATATGCCGAGGAACAATAAAAAATTGTGGCGGCCAGTGCGAGTATAATATGTAATTTCAGTTTCATTGTCTCGGTCAAAATTGTACCGTCACTCAAAAAGAATCAGCATTTTTTGAGTCGTATTTTGTCTTGCAAGAGGGTTTTGTAATAGCTGTATATTGAAGGATGTCCGTGAAGTTTGTGTGATCGGATAAGTTTTAAAAATCGTCAACGTCTCACCTTAGCAATGTTAGCAGTACTTCTTCTCCTGATATGCTTTTTAAGACTATATGATTAATATCGTATAGTCAAACACACAGTAATTTAAATCTCATAGAAAAAAGAATTAACTCCATTTTAAAAGGTTTTTCTATTTTAACTGCTGTCGCTCTCGATAACGGTTATAACCTTTGTTGTTTGGAGCTTGATGTAAAATCTCATTGGTTAAATCACTAAATATAAATACCACCAGCTCTTCTTGCGATTTGATTGGTTAAAGCAATGTAATAATTTATTCCACTTGGAGAAACAGGTGAATTTCAGATTACAAAAGGAAATATATAAACAACGAAGGAACGGGCAGGCAAGATCAACGTTCTGAGAACTTTAATTTAACATGGAAGAATTCAAAGCTAAAACGAGTAAAGTAAGGCACGAAATTGACCAAGCGGAGGAACGGGAAAAATCCGCCATTAAAAAGCTGGCGTTCGCGAATTACGAAGCGGACGAAAAGGAGAAAGAAGTGGACGCCCTGAAGAGACGAATACGGCTGCTAGAAGGAAAATTAGATGCCGTCCAAGATCGCATTTTCGACAAAGAGAAAGCCTATCGCGAAGAGCTTGCTAGAAATGAGCGAGAAAACAGGCAGATCAAGATGTTGAATGAAGTGGAAGACGAGGATGAGCGAAAAATGGAGAAGCTCGAAGCTGCCATTAAACAATACGAAAAGTCAGCCGATTATAGCGAGAACAAGTGCGCGGAATGCTGGAGAAGACTGCAGACTGTGACTCGGGAGACAGAGCGATTTAGGGTCCGTTTAAGAGAAGCCGCGGAGAAACGCAACGAGCTGGAGGAGCAGAACAGGTTCGTGGGTAGAAATCTACGGAAATTAGCAATTTCCGAAGAAAAGCGAGGTGACCGCGAAGACGCGTGCGAAAATAAAATTCGAGAGCTCTGGCAGCGAAGGCGGGATGAAGAAATTCGCTGTGAAGCAGCGGATAGGACAATTGGAAGGCTTGAAGGCCAAATCTGCGACTTGAAGGACAAGATTTACGACGAACAACAGAAGATTTACGAAGTGAAATCAACGATGGATGAGGCTATGAACGGTTTGGGTCGTTTCTGAGGTATCCAGCGAATTATTTATCATATACACTAGAGCAGAAAAAAAGTCAATAGGGTAAACACAATCGATGTGAAACAAACGTTTGACGGTTTAGTTACAAATCTCGCTTTAAGCTATTTTGATCTACGAAAATGTCGAATCAGCCGAGGTCAGTCACAGAAAATGAAACTGTTTTGTTAACGCCAGTTTGTTGGAGTTTCATTTTGATTGAGAAATGAAATCTCTTGAGCGAATGGACGTGAATTTGCAGGGAAATCCTCTCCGCCTCATTCAATGACATTAATATTTACTGCCTCGTGTAGGAATAGCCACAAGATATTAAACATTGTTATACTGTTGCTGGGCATATACAGCAGTTTTTATTTAGCCGTCATAAATTGTCTCCTTTCTTAGCTTAGTTGTTACGAGTTCACGCATTTAGGGTGAGGTGAAAATAAAAATTCATATTTTTGAATTTTCATCAAAACAATAACCCGAGGACGCTTTGTGTTTGCTTTTATACAGAAATGCAAATCTGTCTGTCCTAACACGTGTATCGCTTAACAATAAAATCAATAAGTGCTTGACGTCACGGATTTTTTTGTCTTATACAATTTCAATTGACCATATTTTAAACGCTTTTCCAAACTTAAAGAAAATATTTTTTCAGTAGACAGTCAATACAAGCAATTTACTTTTTAATGAGGCTTTCCAGGATTTTAGCCCCGCGTCTTTACAAGAATTGAAATTTACTGTATAAAATACATTACCATGGAAATTAATTTTCAATATGCATGAATTATTCTAGATCCTATCAGCATGGTAGATTTTCTGTCCGCTAGTCTCATTCTTCTGATTGAATTTTCTATCGGATTTGGCGCTTTCATATCAATTATTGGCCCGATTCCGTTAATGAGTACACTTGTACTCTCACAGTTCCTCTCTATGTATAAATGAAAACTAACGAATAAACTGCTAGCTAGGTGGCGGCAAGAGGGTGGGGGTGGTAACCCTGCAATGGAATATCAGTCCATCGGAAGTTGGGGGCGAGGGGTGGGTTAGAAACATTCCTAGTCGCAACAAGCTACGGAAACCGGAGATAAGCTTCAGGCCCCATTGGTCACTACGTTGACCTTATAGGGTCGAAGTTCTATAATATCAATCAAGTTAGTTTTGTTCATAGAGAAACTCAATTAATTAATCAGCAAGTTCTTAATCAAGCAACCTATTTTCTAGTTTTACTGCGCATGTTGGTTTGCTTATTCCAGCTGACCATTAAACATGCCTGTACCGTGATCTCGCTCTCCACACAGTGTTAATCTTAATCGAGACATTTTTAATTTGTAGCATTTCGCTTATGAACGCTATCTCGGCAAATAAAGCAGGGATTACGCAGAGACTTCTAGAAAGAACAACACGATAAATGAAAGAAATTAACCCTGAAAAATAGATACAGATAAGCCCGGGAGATAAGCCCATCAGACTCGGGTTTCAAATGCAGCTTTACATAGACATATGACTTTAAAAGACCTCTTCAATTATACGAGACGAAAAAGTAGAGCCACACCCGCAGAAAGGAAGTAAAATATTTATGGTAGACTGGCACAACGTGTAACATTTAATTTATCATTGAGATTCATCTGGTGTGTTGCCAGCGCCCATTGTTCTTTTGACAGCGTCCATTGTTTAATCTTGCCAGCTTTATTTGAGAAGAGTTATACCTGCAAGACGTCTTGTTTGTTTTTCTTCAACAGTAGTTTATATCAGCCCGAAAATCTCATTATTGAAAGGAAAAGCGACGGAATTCGAACAAAACTTTTTTACATTTTTTTTTCAACCAGTTAGTGATAAGGTTCTTAAACACATTTAATTCTAATTGAATTTATAAGGAATTCTATTTTTTAAAGCTTGACAAACTCGTTCCTTCGATTCAGTGTGCTTATGAGCTTCAATTTACATTTTTACGACCTGTAAAGATTTGCAAATAAAAGAGACAACTTTAGAAAAGCAAAGTTCTTGTTTATATTAAGTCTGATTTATTTTCCTTCCGTTTGACATCTTATTTTTCAGTCCTTGTACATTTTTAGACTTATAATTTTTCAAATGAATTCTAATAGATTATTGTTCTTGCGACTGCCAATCATCTACCTCCCTATGGATGCATTTGTGTCACGTGACTTAATGATGATTGACGTGAAACGAAATGATGAAGTCTACTTTTGGAATTTTAAAGCAAAGCGTAAATTAGTGTCAATCTGAGTGCTTACATTATTTTGCTGAACTAGACAGCACTATAAAGAAAAAAAAAAAAATCTGATATTCAAAATGGTATTTGGAGTTATTGGATTTGGTCTGACATCAACTGCACTATTGATCACGTTTGCCAAATACTTCACAAAGGATTGGTTTGGTTACTTTATGTTTGGCCTGGTGCTTTTCGAAGTATGCATGTTTACATTGACAAAGGGGAAGAGAGTGGAACCAGAGAGGCCTCCAACAAGAACTGAGAAGAGTACTTCTAACAGACCATCACCATCTGCCTCGCCTAGTAAACCTGGATCGCCTAAAGGCTTAAATCCCTCCCCGAAGAGACAAGCAGGTCAGAATAAACCAGAGAAGGCAGCCGAGAAGACTGCGAAGAAGGCTGAGAAGGCACAAGCCAAGGAAGCGAAAGCCGAAGCTAAGGCGGCCGCTGCCGCTAAATAGACATTTAGTTGTCAAAGCCTGTAATGAGGCTGGTGTTGGTTGTTTTTTATTTCCTGATTTGTTTCTGATTTTGCGACAAGCAATGGTGACTTTTAACGAATGAAACGATTTGATATCGAGCAATGGAGAACGATGACTTTTATATCGCTGGATGAAGAGCCTTTTGGAATATTTGATGATTTATTTATATAGTATTTAGGAAAACGAATCCGGGTTTTATGTTACCTAGATTTATATATAAAACTAATGTCGATAACTGAACTGGGTTTAATAGTTTTCGAGCCTAATTTCGGCAAAACTTAAGTTGAATACACCTATTTTTTCTGTTGTAATATTTAATTTGTTATATAGCCGTTTAACTCTTAGCAACTTGGCTCAAGTGCTTGTTAAAGTATTAAATATTTAAAGCACGATATTGTTTTAAGCCCTGCCTTATGTAGCAGTAAACTAAAACAATGTCTATATTTTAATTTTTTCTCTCAGTCCTAGCTCAGTAACGCAGTGTTTTGGATGTTAGAAGCGAGTTTAAATGTTAATAAACTTTAATCAGATGCTTTTGGTATCCGCCCTTAGTACTTTGCGTCAGAGAGTCTGAATAAGGCTGCCAGAATCTCAATTATCAATTAAATTCTCGGTGAGTTCTCAACCTTCTGTTATAATTTTAGCCCATTTCTCAACCATGCTGTCAGCTATCCGTGTAATTCAGTGCAGATTTCAGATCTTAACTACCAGTTGAAAAACGCGTCATTTCTCAGCTGACCGTTAACACTTTGACCAATTCTTAGTTATCAATTAATTCTCATCCAGACATCATTTCAGTTAAGAAATTTTTTTCCATGGGCTGGTTTAAGGTAAACTAAGCTGGTTTTGCAAAATGTTTTAACAGGGTTTTTTTGCACAGGGCAAACGCTGTTTTGCATGTCAAATTAACAAGATTTAAACATTTCAGTTGCTTAAAAATGTCACTTTATAACAGGTGGCTGCATTGTGATAAGCACGAGAGCAACACTTCGTTGACAAGTTTTCATTTGCAAGTCTGTATAGAAAAACAGGACAAGCCTCGCAGTTTTCTTTAAAAGCCACTCTCCTATTGCACTGTTAAGTTCCATAGTATGGTAGTTTTTCAATAAGAATTGCAATGCATAGCCACCTTACGAAAAACTACAATACTTGCCAAGAAAGATTGTCACGTGTCTACACAGGCACATGCAGAAACTTGTAAAGGACAATTAAACTTGCCTGTGTGCACTTTCACGTGCTCTATACGACGAGTTGCTTTGATCTGTTTTGCTATCTTGCTTGTCTCAACTTTTTCTTCTTTCTTCACCTAAAGAGCGCAAAATTCTTTAACTGCTCTACTGCGCTACCTAACGTTCTACTACAACTGCTAAAACATGTTGCTTCCACAAATATGTGAGCAAATGCCGGGGTCTACCTGTGATAGATATAAAACATAATCAACTGCTCGGCCAGCAAAAGTTTGAAACGCCTGCAAAATGGGATTAGATGTTAAGTTTAGCGACAGACTTGAAAAGAGAAGTGTTTATTTCTTTAATTAAGTTTCCCTACTCAAATAGGCGCCCTATAGAAATAAAATCATGAAATTAAAAATGCAAAGGCAGCAACGAATTATGAAGCGAGAGAAGGCGGAGGTACTCTACGTTTCTTACCGTAAAAAAATCCATAAAAATGAAGCTGGTCAAATCAGAGAGATAGACAAAGAAAAACTGACTGAAATTTTAAGCAAAAGACAGATTCATATTTAATTTATTAGAGCCCCCAAATGGTAAACAAACATTTAATTCCCACACCAGCTAAACACCAGCATTGCTCATTCATAAGCTATAATTAAAATCGGAGAAATTAAAATGATTTTCTGTATCTTCATGTTTGGAACACACACATAAGAATAAAAAATATATATATACTGGATAACTCAGTTCCATGCTAGCATTGATACGAGATGTACTTCATAGAAAGTATACAAGTTCACAGACCAAATGGTGGTTTTAAATAAAACAAAGCGCGTATTATCCAGCTTAGAAAATGGCTAATTATTTTAAAGAGCACATTTGTTGCAGGTGTTTGCAAAATATATTTGAAGTGCTCAACAGGATGCTGGACAGTATACAAGACCACAAGAAACAAAGTCCCTGTAAAGGAACAGATCTTCGGTCAGAACTCAGAAGAGCTATGCATATGGACGAGAGTGCGATATCAATTCTTCTCATCGAATGAAGTCACTTTGTTTCTTCGCTGCCAAAGAAATAAATTTAGCCTTCAGGATTAAAAGCTCGGACAGCAAGAGACTCTAGAATTTTTACAGAAAAAGAAACACAGAGTAAACTTTACAGAGCAAGATACAAAACTACGGTTTATGTTAAACGCTGCTTTTGTTTTCGTTTAAGCCGCAAAGATGTCCCTCGTTGGCCTGGTTGCCATTTTCATTTTCGCCATCCTCTCCGCGCTTCTGTGGTCATACGGATTGGAGATTTTCACGAAATGCGTCAAATTTATCTTGCTTACCATATTCAAAGTAATCAAGCTCATTTTGTTTGGAAGGAAAAAGAACACCGAGGAAGCCGTAACTGAAGCCGACAAGAATAAAGAAAAGACTAGTTGAAGAAGCAAAAACTTGCCCAAAAGCTCGCGTATATGGAATATTACTGACGTTGTTGATTCTGGTTATGGTGGCATTGAGCGTACCTAAAATTCCTTTCGTATTTGTGAAGACTTTCTACGTACTGGTGTGCGAGGACTTCAAATCGCAACTTTATAGGCTAGTTTATACTCTCTCCTTCAATTTTTTAACTCAGTCAGTTTATAATTTTTATTTCTTCACTTTATGTAAGTAGGGAAGTTGCTAGAAGTCAGCTTGTGTACTCGAAACTACGGTTTATTTGTTTTTGGGTGTGGCTCTTGCAGGTATTTGGACTTTGATCATTTTCATTAATTCTTGTCAAGGTGAAACTGCGGGTTGATCGCTTATCGGAATTAAAGGATTTTAAAATAAGACATTGGTGATGCTTTTGATGATAAACAGTCCTTCGCGGTCATTTGAAGGTTGTACCTTTCTTTCGTCGTTTTTTCGTTACTATTTTCACAGATGGGTTAAAAAGTTCTCATGAAGTGTTTTGTTTGGGAGTCAGCGTTGATACAATACCACGGATATCTGTGTAAGCCAAATACAGTCCTTAAAATATTGGCACTGATATAGAATTCTCTCTCTCTCTTTGCTGTGCAAGGACACATTCACTCCCCATTAAATAGCGAAGAATGCTTCTTTCCTTCATTGAGAAACAAAACTTCCAAAACTAACAACAATCTCGTATTTACCGTTTTTTTAAGTTTTAGTTCAGGACCAAAACCTTATTTCTCCTTACTAATTTCCCCACGCTCCTTTCAAAGCCAGTTCTGAGAATTTTGTAGTACATTAACATACCTTCCCAAGTTTGATCATTTTTTCCATTCTCCTAATCTGTCTGTTTGAAAATGCGTCGAGAGTGTAAAGAGAAATGTGATGTTAATCTCGTTTGGAACTACTAACGGCGTTTATCTTTCCTTTTTGAATACGAATTGATTCAGTATTAGGGTGCTTACCATTAATTTGAGCCAAAGAAGTCCGTAAAATTTCGGTTGAAAGTCATGTGAAAATTTCCTGAAAATTTGATCGGTAACTGTAGACTTTAGGTGTATACTCCTCTTTTACCGTTCGAAATGGGACGTCGGAAAATTTCCATATCATTCGCTCTTTTCTCCAGTTTTCACTCTTGTAATAAAATAATAAAATGATAAAATAAATGCTATATTTATACTGGAAGGAACCTTTAGCGATGACAATAAGATAACATATCAATGATAAGCCCCATATCTTTCGGTTGATCTGCTTATTTTGGAAAAAAACACGAAGCAGATCACTCAACCGCAATCATATCCATAACGCTTATGATCGTTAAAAAGCAAAGAAACGTAGTCATGGAGTCGAAGTGCTTAATTTGTAAATGCCTTCTGTCATGAAATTGAATCCATAGGTGTACTAATACGAATCTGAAAATAATATTCTCTAAACCAGACAGTTCGTTACCACTAGCCAATGTGTTGCAATAAAACTCTCTAATAAGTATCTTATAACATCTATATATCTCTTGTTTGCGTCGAAGATCGTGACAGATCAAATTCCCAGTATGCGATGTCTAATGCGACCCTTCGTTTTGACCGCATGCTTGGTAACTGAGCAGCCATTTAAGATCTTGCCGTTGGCCATAAATTGTTATTTCAGAATCCTTTGTCTAGCATCTTAGGCACTTTTTGTTTTGCTTCAAGGCTGTACAGGACAAGAGCGGAGACCTTTAAGAGCTGTACTCATGATAACATAGGCCACAGTTTGCCCTTTGCTTAACATTTTGTCAAATTGCCACATTAGTGTCTTTTCGTATTCATAATAATTATGCTTGCCTGAAATGGCTACAATACAATTTCTGTCAGCGAAATTAATTAGCGTGTTTTGGAGGGCATTAGCATAGTTATTAAAACTTTCCCTGACAAGAAAAGCAACGTGCAGCCATGGGAGATGAAGGAGCAACGATAATACTTTATTTATTACATTACATTTACGTTTTCATTTTACGCTATATTTTATAAAATTCCAAAAAAGCATCGACTACCACGTTAAAATAGACATTCCTCAAGTCATTTGAGTAGACAGAGAAATTTTCAGGAAATTAAAATTCAACAGTCTTGGCCAATTTTTTTCCAATTTTTTTAAGTTGGCAATGGAAACATATCGTTTTCATTTTTTTTCCTGTTTGTTCTCTTGCATAATTAACAAGCGTCAAAATAAAACGAGATATGATGCTGGTGGTCTTTTGTCCATTGATTGTAAACTTCTGGCAGGTCGTAACTGCTCAGGTTGTATGGTATTTTAATAGCGTGCCATCTGTACTTAACGGCTTCCATTTACACCGTTAACAACAACCAACGCTTCGTTTCATCGCGGTTAATTCTTAGCGATCAGCTTAACCACACGATGGTCGGACCACCAGTGATCGAAGGATCTTTGAAAAACACGATCCACTCGCTCGCCTTTGGCTTGATATGTGCCACACTTGCGGTGAACTTCGGCAAATATTTTGTGCCTCATTTTTTCCCATACATGGTGGGAATTTTGATCGCCATTGAGGTGGTTTTGTTCTCGTTCGACAGGCCAAAGGAAAATTATGATAAGTACCAAGTCCCAGGCATAAAGGGTGCGCACTCTATTGAAGGAGCTGGCTCACCGCAGATCATGGTCTCCGCGCCCGGGGAAGACTCTGAAGCTTCGCCTAGGAAACAGCACAGGATCAAAGATAAGTTGAAGACCAAGAAAGATCAGAAGGGACGAAGGGAAAGTGGCGTGCCCGGCTCACCCAACGTGAGACGAGAGAGTGGCGTGCCTGGCTCACCCAAAAGACAAAGTCTTGCTCCACCATTGAGTCCGGGACAAGAAGCGATGGAAGCCATGGGCGACATGGAGCAAGAGAAAGGAGGAAAAGACAAGACCGAGAAGGAGAAGAAAAAAGAGGAAGACAAAGCGAAAAAGAAAGAAAAAGGAGAAGAGAAGGAAAGACAGAAAGCTGAAAAGAAAGAGCTGAAAGAAAAGGCAAAGGAAGAGGATGCGGAAAAAAGCGAGAAAAGCGGCTGGAGAAAACGCAAGCCCACTAAACAGGACACTATATAATTATGCCAAAATCACCCGTGACTTGTTTATTGTACCTGTTATCGTTATAGCTGGATATGGACAGAAAATATGTAGTGAAAAGAATAGAGCCAATTTCAAGAAGCTAAGACGAAATGGCATGAAACTTCTTTTAGTTTCACCGTACTGAGTAACTGTTTTGTCTGAAATACGCACAGGCTTTGTAAAACACGAACCTTATAGTTTAGAATTATTAGCGACAATAACTCATCTTCACCTTTTGAATTCTAGCCATTTATAATGCATGACAACGCCTTGCTTAAGTCTCCGTGCAACAAATTAAAGAGAGATACCTAGTAGTTGTTACTCGCAGGTTCGCTTTTAGTAAGTGATTTATAACAACATAAAAAGGGTTTTGTTGCAATACAAATAATTGACCATTTTCTGGTAGGCAGAATATTGATTCACGATATTATGCTGTGTAAACACCTTCCATTTTAAAAATTAATGTGGGTATCTTCTAGTAGAAGGATAACAAACTTCATGGTCTAGCTCAGGACTACTTTGTAACTATTAGCTATGATTTGACAACACGAATGCATGAATGTTAAAGCCCTGTCAAATGAGCGCAACATGTCAACGCAACATATTACGACACTGCTGTACACAACATGTTACCACATTTGGTTATTCTGGTGCAATATTTTGAAATATATTGGATGGTGCACGTGCAATAGGGTGGAAAACGTGTGCAACATGTTTTGTGCATGCAATAATGTTGAGTTTGGCCGGGCCTTTAATTTAACAATGTCTTTCCCCAAATAATGAATGCAAAGAACATTAGATGTAACTGAAACTAATTCCTGGCAAAGTAAATAAACATCAAATCGTCAAGATATGTCGCATTTACCACAAACATGTTTCTTTCCTAGTATTACGCTGGGCATTCTTGCTGCGCATAATCACGTGCTTAAGTAGGGCGCGCACAATTAAAAAAATAGTTGCTTTTTCTTTACGGGTTAGCTCATCAGAGAGAAAAATGGGGTTGTTTTCTCGTAATCGAACACGGCGAACGATCATTTTTTTTTCAAGTCTAGCACTCACCATATTTCCATAAAGTGAATAAGCAAGGGGACGTGTAAATATAATTGTCGTCTCGACCACGCACGCTAACGTTAACAAGAAGGTGGATCATTGTCTTTTGAAGATTTGCCTTTATCATAAATCGTAAACACTCTTTTTCCTTGGCCATCGTAGCTTTAGAAGAAACAAAACACAAACCGCGGTGATAAACATGGAACCAAAACGCATGTTAAACAAAGTTAATTTCCTTGACGTTTCGTATGTACAACATACATCTTCAGAAGTGACCGTTAACTAGATTACAATCGAAATTTAAACGCGAAGAAAAAGAAAAAGACTGGTATCTAATAATATGTAACAAGACTAATAGTTAATAACAAACAGATGAGTCTGCCGGAGAGAAAAAAAAAATTACCATAATAGTAATAACAATACAAAATGTTAGTAAAGAAAAAGTTTTTCACTGCCAACGTTTTCATTCAAGGCTGGCTTTAAATCACGAATTAACAATGTTTCGTTAATTTTACAATGTATATCTGACCTACCAGTTGCTAAGATATCAAAATTGTCCCATTTAATATTATGACCCGTGGAAGTAACGTGATCCGCAATGGCTGAGGTGTGACCGCTTTTAGCAAGGGCCTTAAAATGTTCAGTTTTTCTATCGTGTAGTCGACGCTTTGTTTTTCCTGTATAAAAATCATCACAGTCCCAGCAGCTTGCCTTGTAAACCACCTTAGACATCTGAGAACGGCTGAACCTGTCCTTGTACGGGGAAAAAGACTTAATTCGGCGGGTGTTTCGGAAAATTATTTTAACGTTAAAACAACCATAAAACTTATAGATACAAGATATAAGTTGCTGGGTAATTACTTTACTTTGGAACCCTAAAAATGGTAAAACAATGAAGATTTCTCTCTTGGGAACTGTAGTGATAGGGTCTTTAGGTTTGTTTTGATGTCTATTCACTACATCGTACATGTTGTACGTGATGATACCACGGGGATAACCATTGCGTGACAATAGCTTCCTGAGATTATCCAAGGCAGACTGTAATGACGAAGACGATGAACAGATGCTTAAAATTTACGCAGTAAATACATTTCATGTAATATTTAACATTTGGCCTTCTCTACATATTAATTCGGTTCCCACAAATCGCACAGAAAACAGCTTGATTAACTGAACCTTCCCTAAAAGTTGGTTTTAATGGCACTTAATTAAAAAAAAATTTTCTCTTGAACGCGGAAATGGTACCTATTCCGTGCTCAATGCTTGAAATATCACAACCAAGAAGGAACCTCCTGAATATATCACGTGCCCCTTCCAGTCCCAAGTTCAAAATACAAATTCTCCTTACTAATGGCCATACATTTATTTTACTGTTAAACCTGAGAAATAAGAGGCGGATCAAGACAGTAATCCCAACACCTGGCAATGCAGTCTTTTCAATCTATGTTTTGCTCTCTCAATTCTCATCAACTGTTTGCTTGAAGATGTATTGATGCTATACGAGGAAATTAGATGTTGACTATACGTACACTTCAAGACAGTAAAAGAAAATACATCAACAATACTGGTTACTCAAAATGATCGTAAGGGGCTAGAAAAACAGGGCAGCCATAAGAGCAAAGATAACAATAATATAGTTATAGGGACAGGTACACACAAAGCGTCGCCGTCTTGCTTCCTGAACGTTGACCGCCGGCAAATGTTTGGTCGACATTTTTCTGGTTGTAGAACGTTTAAGTGATAAACCAATTAAGATTTTCTTCATAATTTTTTAGGTTGAAAGTTCTTTGAAATACTTTTGAGCAAAAATGCATCGTTGACCAGTTATTCATGAAGCCCCGGGAATATTTTTATTTGAATTGCAAATATTAATCGCCAATGTTTTGCATATTCATTTTCTTGTGACACCTCAGCACGAGGAACGAGAGCGCAAGAGATTTCAAAATGGAGGTTTTCATGATCAAGTCGAATTTTGGCTAAGCTATCTTCAAAGAACCGCCCTTGAACTGGAAAATCATTTCCGTAACGTCCAAGTTCTTTCTGGCGATGGTTATCACTTGTCAGTTGTAACTGGAATAAGGTTTTGCGGGACGAAAATTCAAACACTTTAAGAACTGCGGAACATGTCTACGGGCTTCCTAAGATTAAGAATTCTAAACTTAAAGGTAAGTGTGATAGTTTTTCTTATACATTCCCTCGTTCGTAGAAACTACTCCTTTTTCGCACCGTACGTTTCGGTCTTCTAAATGGGACGCCTAATCTCCCGAATATAGGGAGGGATGAAATACAAACAATATGTTTACTGATCTCTGTGTCGAATCTGTAATAGGCACGTTTTGATTTTTAATTGATAATATTATCATTAATATGCATTTAAACCTTTAATGTTGACGAGTATGGATAGATGGACGTTGGGCTTTTGGTTGGTAATTTTTTAGTCAATGATGTTTGCTATATTTTGCACAGGCACATTGTGGAAGAAGAGACTAATTTACAGTAGGAGAAAGAACTTTATGTAAGAGTCAACGGTAAGTCTTGCCATTCTTCAGTACCTTTCAGTGATCATAAATATTGCTGGATAAAAATAGCAGTGTTGTTGGACCTTGATGGATATCAGAAATGCTTTTTTTTTTTTTTTTTTTACAGAGGGTTGGGTAAGAGGAAATGCTTAGGTCGAGATATCCGTTATGGAATCTCACCCAATGAAGTTGAAAACGTTGTAGGTATTTAAAACATGAGAAAGGGACATTTTTGTGAGGTAATTTGTAAAGGCTAAGGGTTAATGCTGAAGAAAACCTATCTCTTTCTCTTTAGGAAATAAACAGACGAGATAGGTGCAGTAAAACAACAAAATGGGACTATCTATAAAGAGGAAAGCTAAGCTGAGAAATGGAATCCATCCATGGAAGGTAACTTTTCTGTACACTGGAGCGTTGTTTAGTCACCTAGTAGTCCTATTGTAGTAATAATGACGCACATGACAGGAAGGGGAGAGAAAAAAGAAGAAGAAAAAAAGAAAACAGAAAAAACAGATGCCATTATAAATGACATTCCGGGACTAGAAACAGTCCAGTCCAAGCCATCAATCAAAACTTTTAAAAGTTAACCAACAACGTGCAAGTTTTTCTATGAAATTTCAAATTTCTTGGTGTGACATTAAATTTTTGGCGCTAAAATGAAATGAAATATATGGTATTCGGTCGGGGGAATTGATATTTTTAAGTTGAACATAAAAATGAAATAGTAAGAATAAAAAAATTCTTGAAATGGTCGCCCAAAATGCAGACCCTTTTCAATACTGATCTTAATTTATACATAGCATGCTTTTACGCTTGCGAATCACTTTAATTCGGAGCAAAATTTGACAAGTTAAAGAAAGTTTTGTTATCATGTAATTCAAGTGGTATTTGTTCTTCTTACTTGTTCGGAAAAAGACAAAGTATTTATCGATGTGGAGAGAAAAGGCACTTGGTCAGTTGCTGTAAACAATTTGTTCTTTGTTCGATCAAATGTTAACTAGGTGAAAAAAATATCAATTACGAGACACTCTGTATACAGGGGAATTGAAAGGTGTCTTGAATTGGCCATTGGTTTTAGGAAAAGGGACATTCCGGGATCATAGTAAAGGAGTTCAGTCCAAGATAGGAATCTCTAGGAGTAATCCTTCAATAGTGTAGTCAACGTTCCGTTCCAGGAGTTGAAATACATGATCTGTATTATAAATTTAAATAACCTTCCAAAGCAATACTCGCATATTATTTACTGATCTTTATTTTCTCTTGGAAGAGACCATGATCTTGTCTTTGCTGTATTGTGCTAGGTAAGAAATAGAAAGGTGCAGTGGACGTTTAATGAGAGATTTACAACAGGAGAATGAACTTTATGTAGGGCAAACGGTGAGTCTCCTTATTTAATATTCAGTGCTCTTCAGTGATCATTAACTAAAGCAATTGCTCTACCACCCAGTGAACCAATCAAAACTAAATTTTGCGAGAGAAAAGCGCGGGAAAACGCACTAACTACTGGTTTGAGGTTTTTCATCCGATGTGATGGGAAAGTGGTGCGATTTTCTATGCCCGTCACTGAACAGAGTAATGCAAAACCAATTACATGGGAATCACGTTCCGCACTCAATTGAAAACTGCTCTACTAGCGGTTCTGGCGAACCTTGGCAGGTTTCACAGAGTGTTGTGAAGGATGGGGGCCGTAGGAAAAGAATACAATGATTTTTCGTTAAGCAATTTGTAAAGGTGACGAGACCAAACTTTAACACTATCAAAAACGTTTTGCTCTTAGAAGGAAAAAAAAGGAGAAGACAACTACAATAATGTGACAAACTGAGCTTGTTATGAGAGAGAAAAACAAAGCCTAGGAGTGGAATCCATCCATGGTGAGTCGCTGTTCTTTGCTCCAGTAAAACTGTAGTACTGGGTGATTGATTGTCACTTAACAACTGAAAAACTGATGCCATTGAACTAGGATTTTGACAAATGACATTTCCTTGACTAGAGGAAGTCTAACCTTATATACATGTGGTAAGCATGCAAACAAAAAATGGTCGCCTAAAAATGCATTCTTGGTAGCCATGAAGTTATTAAAGAAATAGATCTACAATGATAGTCTTGACTTACAATATGAATAACGCGAGAACAGTCATTGGTTTTACATTTGTGAAACACTTTGAGCCGGGCCAGAATCTGCCAAATTGAACAGACTTATGATATAAATCACGACTTTGTTCTTTTCGTTAGGTTAAAAGCTACAACGAAAGTAACAAGCTAGGATTGTTGTGGAGAGATAGAAAGAGAAAGCATCTGGAGAATGAGCTTCACCCATGGTGAGCCACTGTTTTGAGTTGAAGCAATTGTCAACTACTTGACAGCACTATCGTTTATGGCACACACTGCAGGAGAGGGAACTGAAAAGATATCCTGAATTGGCCATAGCTTTCTAATATTCAGTTATGTGAAGACATCGTCACATACAACAACGATTAGGACAAGGGATTTCCAGGGTTGACAGAAGTCCAGTCCAAGGTGGGGGTGGGGCTAAATCCTTCGATAGTGAAGTCAGCGTTCAATATTTCTTTACTATATCGAAGCATTAACGCTTAAGTAAATGGGCACAAAGGATAAAGATAAATTATCAGCTAGACGATATTGTTTTGATGTGCATTGTTTTGAGGAGCTTAAATAACTGTTACAAAAATCTCTGTAACAATGTCAAATCTTTCGGATACGGGCAAAAGCTTCAGTTGTCCACTTTTGCTATAATTTTGGCTGGATCACTTTTTATATATTCGTTTTTATTTTGATGTTTTATTTTTGGGTTCGAGAAACACTCTGGTGTAGTTTCGTCTGTCTACTTAACTAGCTCTTTATTTCATAATCTGACTGTTTTCTGACGAACGAGAAAAACTGTAATGATGCAAACCGGCAGCCATTGGGCTGTTCACAACTTCAATGGCTTGAAACTGGACGAATTACAGCATAACTTGTACTTTTGTTTCAGTTAGTCACAAGAACAGTTGCGCCTTTTATAGAGTGTGTTCACGTGACGTCATGAGACTCCCAAATCCAAAACTAAGGGGCTGCTAAAGGTTTTATCCTCGTCAGGCATAAAAGGTACTAAATTTATATCTGTTTGCAACTTTCCAGCTCAATAGCGTCCTTCGTTTGGAAACCAGCGCGTTTTGAATTTCGGAGTTATGGCGGTGCGTGACATAAAGCTAAGATCGCCTTTGTCGAAAAATACACGCTTACGACGTGATTTTTAGCCATTTTAGGAGTTAAAGTATTAGGAAAAGTGTAAATGTTTTTTGGTTCGTTTCAGATAGTCAGTCAACTAGATAGCCAAAGTGAGCTCCAGATGTTTACACTATTTTCCGGCCGCCATATTTGCGCGGAACAGTTCGACGAATATCTCAACTTTAAGACAACGCACACACCTTAAACTTGGAGAACTGTCTTCTTTATTTATCTTTTATATTATCACCATTTCTTGACTTAATCCACTGAATGTTTTTTGATTTGATTTTTTTTGCGTGACAATGAACACACTCTATAAGAGGAAAGAAGCAAATTGTAAATTAAAATCAGCAGGTACTCCAGTTAATAGTGAATGCAATCGGATTTTAAGTTAACTTGAAAAGAGTCGAGACAAATATTTATGGCAGCTGTTTTTCTTCAACATAGAACATTTGTTGTTGCTAATGATAACTGACTCCTTGAACATTGCTCAGTCTAAAGTTTTTGTCCAGTCTCATGACGCGGCATAATGGAAATAACAGGTTTTACAGCATCCAGGTATTCTCTCACATTTCTCATCCTTAAAAAGGTACTGAAATAAAAGTATACACAGGAATGGTTAATGCAAGTGGGAATAAAACCAAACCATTTCTAGAACTGAACCAACTGCTTTTATCAAGCCAAAAGTTCCAAGTGGCTAAATTTTATTCATAGGTAGGCATGCTTTAACTAATTCAGATCCAAATACAGTTTTGCATGACTTATTGATGTGAGAGCTACAACTAAATCCGAGACAAGTTTTAATTTAAAACACTTTAAAAAGTTCCTGGATATAATAGAAGAAGATCTTTAGCAGCATATGTTTAGTTTTTTCTTAATTTTCTTACTACTTACTTGAGATATGATTTAGTGGGACAAATTCAAAAGCTTCATTTAAAAAAAATCTGTGATCTTCAAAGGCCTAATTGACAACAATCACTTAGTGTATATAAAGAACAGATGCTCAACTGCTCTATAGATTAAAATTATTAAAAGCAAATTCTCTGTTAGGGGCACCCAACGGATCGTTTCGATGCCATATCTGTAATCACGTCAGTCAAACCTGTAAGACTGGAGTTTTCTCCAGCAAAATGCTACATCGATACGGTTTTTTAATAAACATAGAATGGGCCATGAATGTTGTTAAATAACAGCAGCTCGTAAATTCGGTTTCAGGAAAAAAAAAGATAAAAGATAAGTAACCCAAAAAAGTTTTAAAATTTGAATATTCAGTTAAGCAGATCAAACTGTGTCCATTTACACAGATATCCTCCAAAAGAATATTAATCGATACGGAAAAACAGGAAAAAAACATAACACCAAAGAAAACACTGGTAAGACTCTGTTTTTAGCATTCTAGGTGGCCGTACGAGGAATGCTATAGAAATGTCTCCTTTTGACAGTTTTATAACTTCGTGAGATATCTCGGCATCCCTCCTTCCGTAGAACCGAAACATAGCAGGTATAATGGTTGGAGCTAACAGCTTGGAAATAAATTCTGCTATAGCCTACAGTGACTTTAATTTAACAGCGTGTTTGAACTGACATAATTGGAGATTAGACATCTGTGAGAAAATAAGAGTTTTCACAACGGACTGTTAATTGGAATACAGTGTGACACTATCAGTGTAGCGGTTGCTTGCAAGGAAACGAAGGAAGAATTTTTCAGTTTCAATGATCACAATGGATGCAACATTGAACAGAACAGTGAATGGAACTCAGCCATCAAACTGCTCCATTCGCACTGATCCGTTCGACTCCAGGGCCGCGAAAATCGGAATAACCTTTGCTTTCAGCCTGATTCTTGTCGTTTCGCTGGTCGGGAATCTATTGATCGCAATAGTTGTCTACAAGACGAAAACATTGCGAAGAACAATCAATTATTTCATCGTGAACATGGCTATGTCCGATCTGCTGTTTCCACTCTATATCCAGCCGTCATTCCTAACAGAGCTAAACGGTGATAATATCGATGTTTTCAGTGTCCAACATAACTGGGCATTTTGTACAGTGAGGCTGTTCTTCCTTTATGTCACCTGTCTTATTTCTGTGGTAAGCTTGGTGTTTTTGGCAGTCGATCGTTTTGGAGCTGTGGTATTTCCCCTTCGTCCCGCACTCATCAGTTCAAAGCTGTGTCCCTACGTTATCTTCTCCACTTGGTCAGTTCTTATTGCCGTGTCAACCCCAGCCTTCTTTGCCAACACTTATGTGTACACAGGAAAACTGAAGTGTGAATGGCGGACGAAAGAGTCCTTTGTCAAATATTACTCTTATGCCATGCCAATAGTTATCGGTGCTATTTCTTTCTTATTGATTATCATCCTTTACTCTATCATACTTTTCAAGCTCAAGTCGCAGAAGATTCCAGGCGAAAAATCTATCAACGCTGTAGAAAAACGCATAAAAATGCACAGAAATGTATTCAAGATGGTCGCAGCCATTGTGATTGCCTTTATCCTATGCTGGATGTCATACAGTGTTTTTATCTCTCTTCATGTCTTTGTATGGGACAACATAAATTTTTTGTCTTGCGACAGAAAACCCTTTTGGTTTTTTGCTGTGTTTATGATGCATACGAACTGTGCTATTAACCCTTGCCTCTGTTTTACATTCAGTGGAAATTTTCGTCAAGGCCTGAAAGGTCTCTTTTGGGGCTAAGTGTGAAACAGTACTTCGACCATGGAGTTACGATTGAGGGCCTCTGTTCCGGGTGAAACAGCGGTAAAAACGTTAACTATTTGACAATAAGTAGCTTAATGTGGCTCAAAGCAGTTTTCAGCCCTTTCCAAGACTTAGGGTGCGTTTCTTTAAGAAAATCCAAGATTGGATTCTTAAATCCGAAAATGGATTTTGCGTTTCTTTACTGAACACATCAATCCAAGATCATTCGGATCATGATGTATCTAAGGAACCGAAGAATCCTTGCCCAGAGTGGATTCTTTGACGTACCATGATCCGAGAGATCTTGGATTAATCTGTTTAGAAAAGAAGCGCAAAATCCGTCTTCGGATTTAAGAATCCAATCTTGGATTTTCTTAAAGAAACGCACCCTAAGTCTTGGAAAGGGCTGAAAACTGCTTTGAGCCACATTAAGCTACTTATTGTCAAATAGTTAACGTTTTTGATGAATTATTATAACCACTCTTTATCAATCGATGCTGCAATCATGGTATCAAAAAAACTTGTTATTTTTCTCGTTTTATTTTTGCCATTTATAAACATATTCACAACATATCAATGTCTATTAGACAAGGAAGCCCAGGGAAGACAATTAGGCTTCTTACAGTATGACCTGCTAAAAACAACCTTAATTGTAGCTTTAAGGGTTTATAATTCTAAAATGGCACGATGAAAAATTAATTTTTTTAACTTATCAACTTTTGATTAGAAGGTTAGGTAAATAGAGTTCAGAGTTAGGTTTGAAAATTCAAGGTGGCTCTGAACCCTATGTACGGAATTTTTTTTTTACTCATAGCCAAAATTTCCATCTTGTCCTGCTTATCAGAAATCGATAATACAAAGAGGGATAAAAACTGTATTTATATTTTTCATTTTTATTTCACAACAATTTGTCAAAGTTTGCGAATAGTATTTGCACGTAACTTTGGAAAGAAATGTCACGGAGGGGAAAAACGCAAAATATTGTAGTTTGCCTCTTTGTGGAAAATTTAAGGATTTTGGCGAGTTTTCGGGAGATTTGACATTCTATTAATGAGAATAAGAGACGCAGGGCATAGGTAGGAGGCTGGTGGGGGGGGGAGGGGGGGTTAAATCACAAGTAAGGTTTGACTACATCTCTTGTGTAGCCGTGTACTCACTGTAAACATGCTTTAGAACACTTGTTGACTGAACAATACTGGAAAGCTGCATTTTTTTTTCTCATTTGTAAAAACGAAAATAAAATAAGACGTACAATGTGTGGTGTTTAATTGGCAATTTCTGTTGCACATCGACCAGTCTGTCAATACCAGGGCAAAACCTGTAGCTAAGATTTTTCTCAACACAATTTGTCAAAATTTGCGAAATATCATTTATAGAGTATTTACTTCGCCCCTGCCTTGTAACATTGGGGAGAAATCTTGCGAAAGAGAAAAGGGCAAAAGGAAAAAATTAAAGGAAAAAGATTCCGAAGTTTTATCCGGCTGTACAAAAGTAAAGTGTTTTTGCCCGTTTCCAGGAGATTTGACATTCCATTTGAAAGAATAAGAGACGGTTACCCTGTGAAAGGTAACTTGTAAAAGTCTGCACCGAGGAGAAATTAAACATTCCCAGGAAATTTACCGGGACCACACCGACAAACATCAGTGACAAGCAATTAGCTCCGAATTAAATTTTGTCTTCAGTCCCTGATTTCTGCGTGTGTGCCAATCGTATGTTCCTTATAGTTGTAATAACATTGTTTCACTGGTTTGGTAAAATCACTCGACAAATAAATTCAAGCAAGAGATTATCAAGGTAAGAGAGTGAATCCCCCATATAGGTCCTCTAACTAAGCTAATCCCTTTTAAGTTATTTTTAGACATGGTACCCAGTTCTTCCGAGGATGCTACTCGCGCGATGCGTGGACAGCCGAAGCGACTTTCTCGAAACTACCTGAGACGAATTAAATTGCTGGAACGTCATTTTATATGTTTTGATCTCGTTTTATAGCGGAGATCGATGTTTCCTGCACTCTCAGCCGTCTTTTTGTTCGGTCGGGCCTTCGTTTGTTTTGTGCTCGTTTGGCTGTTCATTATTTGGCTGTTTGTTCGGTTTTAGGGAGTTCAATTAAGCAAACTTTAAGGGCAACGGCAACGAGTACAATGGCTGTGTAAGCGTACGTTATAATCTTTTGTTCATTTCTTTGCCGTTGTTTACAAAAGGTCACAAAATAACAACGTGAAATAGCCACACAAAGTTCTGCATATTCGAGAAAGAACGTGAACTATACGACGGCCAATTTTTAAAATTTCTTTTTCGAATTTTTACGCTGTCTTACATATTCTGTTTGGGATATTTCTGACAGTATCGACAAACTGAATGAATCTAAATTCTCGCGAGATTCGTTGGTTGAATATTAAGTCGTTTTTTAATCGTTGTTGCCTTTGGCGTTTTTGCCCTTGCTGCTTAAATTGCTTTTGCTACTTGGGCAGCGAGCGTCTTTCTGCACTTTCGACCATCTGTTTGTTCGGTTGCCTAGCTTGTGTTTGAGCGTTTGTTTGCTTTGCACTAGTTTGTCTAGACATTTCTCTGCCGTTCATTCAGTTGTTATTGTTTGTGCAGGGCACATCCGTCTCTTATTTAAACTCCTATTAAAGTTTCGAAATGTATTAAAACATGATACCGAGAGCCGAAACTCCATTGCTTGTAATCAAAATATCAAAGAAGACAAACCCACAGCGTTGGAGGTTTTCTTTTACTTTGAAAAGAAACTAAACGAAACGAAACGAAAATAAACAGACCTCCACGAAAAAATCCACGCAATGCGCGGGTAAAATCCGCGGAAGAACTGGGTACAATGTCTAAAAAAAACTTAAGCGGGATTACCCTAGTTAGAGTACCTATATGGGGGATTCACTCTCTTACCTTGATAATCTCTTGCTTCGACTGCTTATTATTTTCTGGATTGGACTTTTCAATCTAATTTTGAGATCTGAACAGACCGACGATTCACGGTTGTAAGACTACAAACTGGCTTTGATCCTACTTGTTACTACTAAAGCGATTCAGTTATTCTGAGAGTTGTCTGCAAGTCCAAAGGCTAACATAAAGATCCAACAGCTGGCATTACGAGAATGAGCGAGGAATATCATGTACAGAGGACCCACACCAAGGAATTACATCTCTTTTTTTTTGTGAGTGTGAAATTTGTACGAAGTAATTTGCATAGTGGAAGAAATTTTAGTTTGCAGATTCCTTGCGGATATTTTTTACGAGGTATTTTGCGACAAATCACGGATAAAAATCGCACAAAACTACAAACTTCGTTGCATACAAGAATATCAATCGTTCCTTCGGAATCTAACGGTGTGGATATTTTTTGCACAAAAACAAAAACAAAAACTTCATTCAAATACACATTATCTGCTTCATGGTTTACAAGTATTGTATGTGAGCGGTTCCACAGAGGTAACTTCACACCGTTGTTTTCGTTAAATATGTAAATATTTTTTCAAGTTTTCGTTTTGTTATAAACATCAGCTAAATCCTAAGAGATTTATTGAGCGAATTCTCCTGCAAATCCCGTAAAACAAAATTTTACAGCGAGTAAACTAAACGCCAAATAAATAGATAGTAAATATTTTTTCACGTTTGTGTTTTGTTATAAACATCAAGGAGATGTAAATCCTAAGAGTTGTATTGAGGGTTTCACATGCAAATCCCGTGAAACAAAATTTTACAGCGAGTAAACGAAACGCCACAAACGTTTGAACATCGATGGCTTCTGGAACGCAACGTGTATGTTTTGCTGTTGATCTGCAATTAAATAGCCTTCGCCATTTTACAGATACCGCCGTTTAAAATATAATTACTAAGTTTAAGGCTGTTTAAACAGCAGAATGTGATCAACATCTTTCGTTTTAAACGAAATTTCGAAACTTTAAATAAACCCTTAAGATATTTTTTGATTGTCGGCTGTAATACTAATATGCTTTTATTTCCTTTTTGCAGGGCGTCCGATGAGAGCGATTCGCCGTTTCAAGTCAACACAAACAAGCAAGAAAGCAAGCAGATGGCGGCAAAGGACAATTTGAAGATTCACTGATCTTTCACTTCAATAACCAGACATCGTGAGCTTAAAAGTAAGGTACAAGAGACAATTTATCGGGCGACAAGTTTTTCCGACACGATTTTTCAGGCTTAGGATCAAGTTAATTATTATTGACGCAATCTGAAAATCTCCAAGAAAGAAGTCGACAAAAAGTTGTTTAACAATTACAGTTTAATTTCATTTTCCGGCTTAGTCATAAATGCTATAATTTTTTTCTCGGAGTTTTACACATGGTAGCCCCTTTTCAAAAATTTTCAATTTTCTTTCCAAAAAACTTGAAAATAATTACAAAAAATACGGGGCGCTTAAATACGCATGCGCCATTTTTCAAAAAAAAAATATATATATATTTTCTAATGATAACCTCTACTTTTTTTTCATTTTCCCGCCAAAAAGCTTAGAAAAAATAAGGGCGCCCAAAATACGCATGCGCCGTTTTTTTTAATTTTTGGATGCGTGCATTAAATTAATACTTAATTTACCGAAGTCAAATAAAGCAAACTTTCAAACAAGTGCGGATTGATTTCATTTCTTGTCTTTATTAATTCTTTTCATATTTGATAATAACACTCAATAAAGTAAATTAACGATGAAAACCACAAGTTGTTGTTATTATTGAATTGCATTTTTATTGTAATCTTGACAAAAGTTAATTAATTAATTAAAATCATTTAACTCAATTAAAAGGTGTTGCGAAAAAATGCTCCCTCTATATACTAAGACTTTTGGCGGGAAAATTTGAGCGAATTTGCACAGAGTTTCCCCTGAACACTTTTTCAAGAACAATTTGAAAGCGGTTGCCCTTCAAATTTTTTTTGTGTAAAAAAATTGTAAAGGGCTACCGTTTCAAAATTTCCGCCAAGACAAACTGTTACATTACCTCGCATAAAACGCTATTTTGATTTTTTGTTCCAAATCAATTGCTGATCTTTTTAAATGATTTTGCCATTGGTTTTATGCGAGATGATGCAAAAGTTTTTTTAAAAGAAACGAAATGACAAGCTACAAAACCAGACTTTCCATCAAAACAGTTGGCCAAATTAAATTTGTTGTCCAAAATGCCCAAGTTTTTAGAGGGCATAAAATGGTAGTGAAACGTGTTTTAGTAATTTCCGAGAATTTTATTTCATATCCAATCTATTTGATTTTTAACTGTTCATAGCTTGTCACTCCATCTCTTACAGACAGACCTAAAAAAAATCAATATCTGGTCCCACAAAATTGTTTAATCTCAAAAATATCATAAAAATTCTCTAGATTCGAGTACATTTCTTGGCAAGCGAGAAGAGGATTTACAAAGCACACGTGAAAATGTGAAGAACACAGTGAATGTACGAAATGTAAAGAAATTTAATCTGTCTTAGCATTAAATCGAACGTTAAAATTTTCGTCACTAATGCAACACTGTTATTTCTAAAGTGTTAATTTTTCTTCTTCCCTTTTGAAGTTGCTGTTTTTAATCGTAAAGAGTTTTTGAAATGTCCAGAATCGGATTAAGACAAATAGCATGTGGTAAATAGTGTTCCAAAATGGAATTTGAGGAAAATTTCGTACAAACAGGCAGCAAAATTTCATAAGTAAAAACTTCGTCAAATATAAGCTGGCCTATGGCTGAGCCTATTTTGGAAAATTTATCAAACAGTTAGCCAGTAATAAAATATCTAACCTCGTTTTCTTCTTTCTGAAGTTTTTGCATCACCGCAAGACAATTGGATTGAGATTTTTTCAAAGTACTTACTTTGGTTCTTGGAAAGTGACGTCCATATGATAAAGGTTTATGCCTATACAAGCACTAGCTTTATTATTTTGATTCTTGACTCAAGTTCGAAATGTTCAATCTCGTTCATGATTCTCATACTTTTCTTTTTCGATAGTTCTGGGAATTTGGTGTACATCGAGATAATCGTTCTTAGTCAAACAGTAAATTTCGGAAATTGTTAGCCAGAAATAAAATATCTCAGAATTTTTTGCCCTGGGGATAGTTTTTACATCATAACAAGACAATTGGTCTCAAAATGCTTATTTTGGAGAGAATAAATTGCCATCAAATTAGTGTAAATATGGTACAATGTTATTCCTACACAAACACTTGATCATTTTGAGTGCTCCGTAAATCCTCAATGCTTTAAAACCCGAGATCGAAATGTTAAATCTCACCACTGATAATTACACATTTCTTCCAATTTTAGTTTTAAGAATTTGGTGCACATAGACACAATCAAAATGCTTATCTTGAGCCAAATATATCACAAAATATGAAATGGAGCAAAATAAATAGAAATATTGATGGTTTCGCGTTAGTGTGACACGACTGAAGTTTGATTCCAATATTCTGTAGCGTTCGAATTATATTTTTGAGGGGTTTTCTGCAATTAAATCCGAAACACTTTTAGTTCGAGATAATAATTATCCTTACTGTTAATGATTTTTCTTCATGTTAGTTCGGATAACTTGTTTGTACACGAAGACAATATTCTTAGATTGGTGATTTATTCTTATAACCTTTCTGCTCAGAAACGTATTGATTTTCTAAGTATAATTTGAACTTTGACGTGCGTTCTTTTGCAACATCCCTATGGACCAGATATTGATTTTAAAATGCTCAACTATCAATATTATATAGCATAGCTATGAAGGGTTCTCCATTCAGGAAGTAAAGTATCACGAATGGAATTGAATACGCCTACAGGGAAGGAGGAAATCCCCAACGAAGATGGGTCCTCAGTCACTGTTACACGTTAAAGAAAAAAAAAATAAAAGAAATATAGCGACTTGTGTTTTATGGAGAGCCCTTCAAACAGTCACGACCACAACGTAGTTGAATTACTGGCGGCTGCAGAAGTACGAAGCTATGAAGGTGGCACTTTTGATTCGAATTAATTGCTAAACGTTAATCGAGCCAAAATTATTTACAGATGAAAATCCCGCGTAAGAAAACTGTCTTAAGTTCCGAAGTGGCTGTGGTACAACTTTGTGCAGGTTTAAATCATTAGAAATCCAAGTACAGTTTTGCAAAGGAAAAAGCCGGTTTCATAAGCGAAAAATGAAATCAGGCTTTGTGTTATGTCGCTTATATTTGAATTTTGAAATTTTTGGATTTTAATATCAGCGTGAATTTTCCGGTAAATTATTTCAGCGTTACTAGCCAGCAATGTAATCCCTAACGATGGTTGTTTTGTAATAAGTAATTTTTTCACAAAAACAAAACAATTGTATTTGAAAATGATTATTGTAAAAAAACTTGAAAAAAAAAAGTAAAAAACAAACAATAACGATGGGCTGTGAAAATCTAATAGTTGCGGGTGTGTAATCCATCAAAACAAACAGATTTGAAATGCTTATTTTGTAGACAAGAGCTAAAGTGAATTTTGATTGAAGAAACGATGGACAAAGTCAATATTTTGAGCCCCAAACACGGCAATTGGATTGCTGCAAGTTTTGATGGTGCTTCGTAAACCCTGAATCCTGAACAAATGAATTCAAAATGCTTGTTTTGGTGACAAAGATATGACACAATTTGATATAGAGAGCAATAAATAAGAAACATTGTCAATTAATTGTATGCTATAGATAAAATGCCTAACGTGATTTCCTCGACGAGTTTCAGTGTTTTCATGACAACAAGACAATTAGATTTGAAATGCATATTTTTGAGATATGAATATGAAAAGGAAAGTAGAATATACAACAACGATGAATGAATTGAAATAACTGAATTGAATGTTCTGTTCTTTTCGATTTTCTTCTATAAATGTGGTTTGTATTTCAACTTCGTTAAATTGAAAGTTTGTAATCCATTTTAACCAGCTGTACGGTTTGGTGAAAACATAGATTGATCATAATTGTTCGCTCTCTTTGCTTCCGTTCGCTTCAGTTTTTCCAAAATAAATACTTATTTTGGAGTCAGAGTACTTAACATTAACTAAAGCAGAAAATCTCCAAACATTTTAGCACTGTAATATGAAATGTGGATGATTCCTTTTAACTTGTGAACATTGAGAAAGTTTGTTTGTAATCGATAGAAAATTTCATATCAGAAAATTATAATTGTTGACTACTTTGGGACAAATGACTATATTTTGCAAAAAAAAAAAAAACACCAGTTATCGTGCGATCAAATGAATTCTCAGATCAAAAGCTCCCAAGCACTTAAGCAGAAAATTAAAATCCCGTTAGCAAAGTCTCAGTGCCACCTTAAAAAGCTTCGTGTTATTTAGCCACTCACAAACATTAATTATGAGCAATTAAAGGAGTTTTCCAGTGGCTTACGATGACAATACCCATTTAATTTGATACTGTCATTTTCAACGCATCCTAAATGATTCAAATAAAAGCAAGTTCATCCAATCAAAGGAAAGACTTAAGTTTTTCGTCCAATCCAGCAACCAACACTCTCCCCCACCTTGTTTACCCTCTAACCATAAACTCTCTTGTTTTTGATCTAATTTTTAAAACGTGTACGCCCATGCCTTGCCGTTTGACTGTTAAGAATTGAAATTTTCGTTTTGGGAAAGCCACATTGAAAACGAAGTGAAACCTCCACTTCCAATAAAGAAATAGGTGGCAATTACATTCAAGTACTCAACCTAGAGTCTAAAACGCCAGTAACTTTTCCCTTGACGAACGAGTTAGTGAAAGTGACTTACATGGTTTTCAAAACAAAAGCAAGCAATGTCTTATTCTAGCTAAAAAAGGGGAAAATGTTTGAAAGTAATAATTGAAATAATTCGAGTCTCGAATATATTGCCACCATTCCAATCAGAAATTCAATATGAAATTCTTATCTTGTCTTCTTTCACACTAAATGATCCACCAAGTTTTCACGACGAGATTCGATCTCCATTTCTTCATTTTGGCCATTTATTCTCCCTAAAATAGAAAAGAGAAATAATAACGTTAGGTCATACCAACAGAGCGTAAAACCAAGACTACTGTAATATCCACATATTACAAAAAATACGAAACTGTGAAAATCATTTTGGAAAATAAGATATTGCTCTCTGCTAAAATTATGCTTGTTGTTCGACGACAGTAACTTGAGAAAAATATTTTTCTACAATTGACTCTGGCCACGTTGATTTCCTCTGAAATGGAGAGTCTGCATCAATTTTTACCTAATATGAAAAGAACTCTATTGTAGCAAGAGCAGGAGAGAACAAGCAATTCAGAAACTACACGTGGTAACGGTCATGTTTGAAACTTTGCTCTCACAAATTACATTGCAACGCGAAAGAAGTGTACAAATTTCATCCTGAATTACGGAAAAGCATTTCCTAATTCTCTATGTTCCTAAATGTTCCTAAAAACCACGAGTGGTTTGTTTAATATCGAAGCGGCGCGAACAACAACTAGCTATACAACAAACGAGCGACGGAACCAAGGAACGCGAAAGCTCAAGCAATAGAGGTGAATTATTTCTGTTTGGCACAGGAGTAACTGAAAGGTTTAAAGCACCTATATTTACTCACCATTGATTTGAAGGTTTCAATGTTTTTGTTTTGTCTTCTTCAAGGGTCAGAACTTGGGAAACAGCGCCGGACAGGAGAAGATGATGTCTTTACACATCCGCGAACTGTTTGGTTTTACGCACATGCTACAAGTTGTGATGAATATAGATTACAAACTGGAACCAATCCCTGATAAAATACGTCGCACATTTTTGCGGAGAACACATTTTTTCATCCCTTGGGGCATTTTGTATAAAAAGCCCTTTATAAAGACAGTTTCCCCCTTTGCATTGTAATATACAAAAGAGAGAAGCGAGGACATTTCTGACCCACGCTGAAAAAGGGTGCTGGAAATCAATGTACTGTACCATTGGAGAAATTTGTGGCTTTTACGCGTGCAAAAAAAAGCGCTCAAAATGGTAGACTTTATCAAATCTGTATCAAATCGGAAGATTTTTAAAGAATTTCTTTTATTGCGGACCTATTCTTTTATATTTGCTCCAGACAAATAAGTTGATTTATACTCTTTCGGAAAACATCATGAACAGTTTAGTAGCCACTCTGTTTATTTGTTTTTATTTTTTCACTTGTCCCGCGTCTACTGTCACATTGCAAATGAATTAGTACCCAGTTTCTCAATGATGTGTCCCCTCTACTTATGGCAAGTTTGGGATGTTTGAGACCCTAGCATTTTTTACCCTTTTTAAAGAATTTTACCTTTAGTTAAGTAATGATGGTGAATTTTAAGCTCGGTAATGAAATGTGAAGGTGAATTAATCAACATGACACGAGCATTATTAACTTATCACTACTCACGATGAATTCGATAGCGTTGATCCTAGCAGTATGCAGGACACCTATCATATATGAACTCAGTTAAATGACCTTGCTCTCCATGAGTTCTCGTAGCTCAGTGGATAGAGCGCCCGCCCGGTGTTCGGGAGGTCATGGGTTCGATTCCTGTCGGGGACTCAGAATTTTTCTTTGTCCCACGCTCGGGTCATGTTGATTAATTCACCTTCACATTTCATTACCGAGCTTAAAATTCACCACCATTATTAACTTATCATGTATTTTTTTGTTGAAAAATATTTCATTTCATTTCACACGCACTTTATCATCGTTAATATATGTACACCCTCGGTCAGACCTCGTCCCGTAAATTTTAATTCTTACTTAAGGCGCTACATGTTCGTTTTCACTTGTTCTTTACTTTTATGGAAATGTAATAAAAATCAAAGGGGTCTTAGTACATTAGAAAAGTTGAAAAGTAGAATGAAAAATGAAATTCCGTAAAATTTGGCAGACGGGTAATAAACACTTTGCTTTAGTTGGAGCTTATTTTTCAGGGAAATCTATCTGACCAGTTTTTTTTTTTTTTAAATTTGCAAAAATCTACAAAAACTGCCTTTGCAAACCTACTTTTTTCGTGTGTAAAATTCGTATCCCTCCGCGTTTAATGTACTTTAAACAAAAAATGGAAGATTTCATCGAAGGAAATTCAAGAAAATCACAAATAAAACCATAAAAACGGTAAAAAACGCATTTGTTTGGGCATTTACAATTCAAGATTAACCCTTTGAACACAAAACTTTCGCCAAAAAATACCGTTTTTAACCGTTTAGCCAGGTTTTTTTGGCTGCCATGACGCTAAATAAGCCTAAGTTTTGCTAAGAAAGCTTTTTTATCTAAAAGAAGAGATTTTTCGAGGATTAGGCACAAAATTGAGCAATATTTCAATTCCGAGCATGCGCATAAGCCAAAATTTGGACTCGGCCCTTTTACACTGGCTACCTTTTGCGTTGCATGTTTTTTCTGGCTGCTGTGAAAAGTTGGATGTTAATTACGGGCGAAGCCTAGAAATGGACCTTGATCAATCATAGGCGTAGTGGACCATTTTATCACCGTTTTTGCACCAAAACTGATAACGTTTTTCGATTTGCGACGTCGGAATGTCGTCGACATCTAAACCTGACCATTTTACGGAAAGGCTTAGCCTAGTACTACTATCTGCTTGTCAAAAATATCTGATGACATTTAAATTGATGACGTCACAATTGGTACAAAGAGCACGACCATTAATTACGCATATATGCGTAATTGGGCTCAAAGGGTTAAAAACTAAGATTTTAAGAGATGATGGTAAATCAATATATCATCACTGCTTATTACATTTAATAAGTTTGAAAGGACTGGGTGTTAAAAGAATTTAAAAACAGCTTTCAAAACATAACACTGGCGCGCGGAACGCGATAAATCATTACCCTATTGAGCCACCTTAACTTGAGCAAATGTTCAATCTAAACGTGATTCAATCTTTGCACAGGCAACAGATTGCGGACCTATTTTCACGTTACTGCTTGTCATTCCAAAAATTAAATTTTCCGTTTTGTAAATACTCCAAAACAGATACTGAGACGTATGATTTCAATTCAGCAGAAATGTTTCCCAGGGAATCGTGTACAAGTCAATAATAGAAAAGAAGGGCCGCTTGGTGGACCGCGTTGGGCGTCGGTACGTCAAATTTTGGACGAGGTATGTAACGCGGCGCGGGGAGCTAGATCTGCCAAAGAGGCTGCTTGAAGAGCCACTGCTTCGGGGCATCTTCAGAGACTTTGGCAACCTGGGCATATGTTTTGATGGCTCCAAACCCTTTCCAGTAACCTTTGGGGCTGTAGTATTGACTTGCTAGTCGTTTTTCCATTTTGAATTTGTATATGAATAGGGCAAAAGATGAAGAACGAGATATGGAACATCTGCTTGGATTGCAATGAGGAGATGGCTGTGTATGAAGAAACTTCTGAACTCGTTTGCCTCACAAATCTTGTGAGTCTGACTAAAAATGTTAGCTGGATAAATGACAATTTCCTGTCAGAAGCTATTTCAAAACTTAAGTGATTGATTGATTGAATATCCAAACAGCAATTTTTTTTGATTTACATACTAGGATTAGAGGTAGTTTTTGATCAAAAGCCTCATGGAAATGAGATTACAATGCATGCACAACTTAGATAAAGCACCCGTCATTTAGTTACAGTCCTCCTACATGTATATTTCTAGGTTATTTTCATAGATAACATTAGGATTGTCTGGAACAATAGAGATGGTTTTAATATAGCACATTTTTATTAATAACCAGTGCATTGCAACGACCTAGCAACAGCCATAAGCAAATTAGTAAATTATATTAACCGCATACAATCACAATAGTGTTCCTTTATAAGGCATAATCACTTGCCTGAAGATACCAAAGGATATATTGAATTATTTAAACCGATACCACTACCACTATCACTACCACTAATAACAATAACAATAACTAAGCTAAAAGGTAGCAGAACACTTACACGACAATTCCTTTTCAACAAATTGTATCAGACTACATGATAGCAATTGGTAAAAACTCGCTGCAACTTATATAGAAAACGCTAAAACTACTGCTCATTAGTTGTATAAATGTATAAATGAGTGCAATGACTAGAATACGAAACTCTAAAGCTGTTGCGTGAGCAGACATTTCTCTAACAGCCTTTTGCTAGTTTTCTTAATTTCACTGACTCGGGCATATGTAGTCGCAGCAGGTCGGACTTGTAGACCTTTTATGCACATACTTGCAGTTAAACTGTAAATTCCTTGGTGCCAAATTATAACATGTGACATAATAAAAGCAGTTCATTAATCTACGTTCCATTTTGCATGTTAAATCCCAATTGATATCAGGATCATCGCAGCCGCCATCTTTTACGTATTTGAATGCATCCTTTCCAAGCGATTTAAGGCAAGATTTATGATTTTCTATAATCAAATCTCGCTTCTGACGTGTCCCTCTGATGACTGCAAAATCAAAAAACAAGCACATGTGTTAGCCTTCGACTTTGTGTTGGAGACTTAACGTTCTGTGGGAGACAAAAGTTAGAGGGGCGGGGGCGGGGGCGGGGAGGAAAGATTCTCTACGGGTTCAGGCCCGAAGGGGGACTCCCACATAAAAGGGACGGGGTTACTTGTCGGATGTTTTGAAAATAACCCCTAAGAGGTACTAAGATAATGCTTGTAGGCGTGGCTTGAAAATTTTCACCGTTGAGAGGCACCAATTCTTTTTTTGCTCAGTACCCTAAAAGGTACCGCGAAAGCTCCTGCTGTGCCAAAACCGCTTTTTTAACCCCTAAAAGGAACGACGAGCACTCCCGTCCTTTTTTATCTAGGAGTTCCCTCCTCGGGGGCCAGGATGCTACAGTGCCAAGACTAATATCATGCCGTGCTAATGACCGACTCAGAACTGACCCGCTTCTGGGTTGGTTTCTTCTAGGAAGATCTTTGGAGGTCACGTATTCTGATTGACCCAGGAAGGATAGTTTTTATTGACCACTAGATGTTGGTGATGACAGACGTGGGTTTGAAGTTATCTGGATGGTGGCCGTAAATGGAGAGGTATGGGAAGTTGAGGGTGGAATGCGAAAGGAAAGGAGGTTAGCTGAAGAATGAGAAGCTTAGGGCAATGGATAACTTAAAAAACCTGACTGGCACTACCATAAAGTGCAGAGGCCGTCTATAAAGCCACATATTCTTTTTTCCGCAAAACCTAACCTGCCAACAAAACTGTTTGCAGTAAGACTGAAGGCTTACCTTCCGCCTGTCGTAATCATTGCCGGGGTAACATCGTAGTAACATTGTGAAATTTTATAAATGACATCTCTATTCGTAACTCTAACGAGATTTCCAACCCCTTTAACAAACATTTTGCAACTATAGGGCCCAGACTAGCCCGGAAATACCTTTAACCTCGGACGAGGAGTCTGCCTATTTAAACAATATTCCTGAAAATTACAACAAATTCTGTTTTCGTCCAACTACTAGCAGTATTATCTTTACCCATCTAAATAGATGATCTAAAACTAAAGCTACAGGGCTAGATAACTATCTCTGCTAAGTTGATTCGTGAGTGTACTGATATTATTTCAGGCCTGTTATGCGATCTGTTTAATAAATCCTTGTTGTCTGGCATATTTCCTGACGACTGGAATTGTGCCAGAGTGACTCCGTTGTTTAAACAGGGCGAGTCATCTGATTTAAACAACTACCGACCTCAGTCTTTTCGGTAGTCGCCAAAGTGTTTGAGAGGATTATGTACGATCAGTTATAGAACTTCTTAAACAGTGAAGAAATCATCTCTAAACAACAAACTAGTTTCCGGTCTTTACACTCAACTGTTACTGCTTTACTAGAGGCCACTGACAGTTGAGCGTTTAACGTCGGTTTTGGCTCGTAAATGCTGTAGTGTTTCTCGACTTAAGAAAGGCATTCGGCACTTTTCATCATGAGATACTGCTAAATAAAATGAGTCGGTGCGCAATTCAAGAGAAAACTCTTGATGGTTTAATCGCACACAACGGTGCTCTGTTAATGGCTGTCTCTCAGACTTCACCACTCTTAAATGTGGTGTGCCACGGGGAACGATACTCGGTCCTCTTTTATTTCTAATTTATATTAACGATTTGCCTAACGGTCTATCGTTTAGCGTACCTATAATGTATGCTGATGACACTCACATTACTTATACTGGTTCTGGTTTGCATCTGATTCAGTCTAGTCTATCTCACGACTTTGAAAAGCTAAGCAAATGGCTTGTGTCTAACAGACCTACCTTGAACGCTACAGAAACCAAAATTTATGACGGATTTATGTTGATCGGCTCCAGGCAAAGATTAAGTACTCTATCTGATGCACTCGAACTCTCCATTGATAATGTTCCGATTGAACAAGTTTCCTCTGCGAAATCACTTGGAGTATATGTCAATGAAAATCTAACGTGGCATTCCCACATAGATAAACTGTGTAAAAAGATCGCTTCTGCAATCGGAGCCATAAAGCGAGTTAAGCCATTTGTGCCTCGATCTACCCTACTCTACATGTACAACTCACTAGTTCAACCTCACTTTGATTACTGCAGCCTAGTCTGGAGTAATTGCGGCAAAACATTATCTAACAAGCCACAAAAACTACAAAACCGTGCAGCACGAGTAATAACTAATCGGGCTATGACGCTGGTGTCGATTCCTCGTTTCACAAACTCAGCTGGAAAGACTTGCAGCCTCAACGTCAAATTCAGAAAGGCCTTATGGTTTTCAAGTCTTAAAGCGGTCTGGTTCCCGAATATCTCACTTCTAAGTTTGTAACGCGAAATGAATCAAATTATGCTCTGAGGGACTCGCTTAACAAACTTGTTGTTCCCTTTCCGAGAACAAACTACATGAAAAGTAGTCTTAGTTACAGCGGCGCAACCCTTTGGAACAGCTTACCCTGTAACATTAGAGAGTCTGGTTCATTAAATCAATTTAAACGCTTTCTCTATCATAATTTCTAAATACACGGCATTCATGAAAATCAGGTTTATAAGTAGAATATTGTTGTTAGTTAATATAATGTTAGGATTAGAATTTTAGGTTTAGGATCTTAGACATTTTATTGGAATTTATTGTATCTGATGAATTTTTACCGTGTATAAATAATGATTAGTAATTGTGATAGGACTAAGTGGAGTCCAATTCGGTCTGTTATCATAAGAGTGATAACAAAATCGGGCGACCGCGCAGCGGGAGTCCGATTTGTTTATCTGGGTTATCTTAACCGGACTTTGAACAACCCAGCCCAGAAGCTCCACGTTTAGGCTTGGCTAAATCTATATATCATTCAAGGAGATATTGCCTTTCAAAAACTGCAAAATTTCTGGGTGGCAAAAGCGCTAATGAGCTCATACATTCTTTGTAAAATTTTTAGTTTTTACAGGAGCCATAATCGGGGACGGAGACCGTAAGCGCGCGCCATTTCTAGTATTGGGGCTGTCCCTATGATATGGGACAATTTTTTTATTGCGCCATCCCGTACGGCACATGCGCCTACATGCTGCAAGGATTTTTGCGGATGTAGCACGGGAAAGTGGCGTCCGAAATTCCCAAAATGTTTGATGCTTCTGGCCCATAACTCAATACGTTCAGGTCTGTTGGAATTTTACTTCAGTATTTTCGTCCTAACTCGCGGCTGCTCTAGTTTGAGTGAAGTAAGACAGTGTCGAATTTAGACCAATTCAGTTATGTGCCGCTTTATATCGCTGACCAAGTTGTGTTCAGCTGCTTCTTTTACAAGAGCTCCACATTACTCCTCTCTAAGTTTCACATATGTTGAAGATTAACAGTTTTTCCAAAACACAGCAAAAAACTAGTTGGATATCTTTGGATATAGCAGCGTTTCAGGACTTCTAAGTTTCCCTCCTCTTGGCACACGCTTGCGAGGATTTTGCCAGATTCTATCTCGACCGAAAAGTAAAAAAAATAATTGCAAGTTTAAGTTTCGCCTAAATTGTAAGCAACACTTGATGTTTTATCAAGGCCCAATAAGTGACAATAAAGTTTATGTCTGTAGATGCTGCTCAGTTTTGTTTGTGTAAAAATCCAATAAATTGTCCGTTGTCGATGAATAAGAGCACCCGCCGATGCGTGTTTTGTACAGTCAGTAAAACATGACAAATTGGACTTCCCCACTTTCGTGTGAAAACGTACATCGAACTCATATGATATATCTAGTTTTTAAATATGTGTAAGGTTGATAACTGTTTGAGAACATATTAAAAGCTTAGCTGAAAATATGTGAATACAGCAGAAATAAATTACGATGACGCTTTCTTTAATCAACTCGAATAACGATTTCGATTTTGTTGGTTGAGTTATTAAAACTCCTTCTTCTCCTTGTCTATTTTATTTTCGAGTGTGAAATCTCACTATGTTAAAGAAACACACATGATGTTAGTAGCGTTTTGGCGTTGGTGAAAATTGTTGCAGCATCTCGGCACGAAAGACAACGAAAGAAATCTTTGTCAAGATTTTTGGCAATTGAAAACACCGACTCGGATTTGAAAGTGCACGCGCTGCCGCTGTGCAAATGAGCTACTTGTACGCGTCAGACTTTCCTTTCCATTCACAGCGCGAAATTGAAGTCATGTTTTCGACCCTGAAAAACTCACCTTTTCCATTAGCTCAGAGCATAAAACTACGTATAAGAGCCCTGGTTCTTATTCCCTGCCTTATTCCCTGTCGTCGCTGTGAAAAATCTGCAAGAGAATCTCGCAACTCTCACCATTTGATCACGCAACGTGACAACATCCACGCGAGAGCCCCGGACATGTGCGTGGATCCGCGCGGATATATGACGCCAGGATGGCGCAATTTGTTTTAAAAATAGCAAAATTGTCCCATATCATAGGTGCCCGCGGATCCCAAGACTTACGGTCTCCGTCCCCGATTATGGCTCCTGGTTTTTAAACCCGTCTTGCACAAAAAGCATTCAATACATCAGGCTTATATTCATTGGCACAGTTAATCGTGCTATGCTCTTTCAATATTCAGAACTGATTTATTTGTAGCTCCATCAGAAACTGAATTGCGTATGCTAATGAGGCAAATATTGTAAACAAGGATTCCCCCATTAGGCGCCAAAAACGCAAAAGCAAGCGTGTGCGCGCTCGCACGTAACTACAACTTTGAATTTGATTGGTTGATTTCAACTACAACTTTGAATGTTATTGGCTTATTGAACTGCCCGATAACAAACTGTCCAATAACAACTTGGCAAGTGAATTAGTGGAAAATAGGAGTTTTTTAAACCAATTACAATCGAGGAAATTGTAATTTTTATGATTAATAACGGTAATAGGACTGAGTGGAGTCCAATTCGGTCTGTAATCATACGAGTGATTAACAAAATCAGACGACCGCGAAGCGGGAGTCCGATTTGTTAATCACGAGTATGATTACAGACCGAATTGGACGACACGATGTCCTGTTACCAATTAATCAAAACTATCACAAAATTCGAGAAACGAACAAACCATCGATTGAGCGCTGAATGATTAAACGTCATTATGAATGCTGAAAAACGCAGCAGTTTACTCAACAAAGTGCACCGCAACAGCGCGCGCAAAATGACGCGTACTGTCCAATTACAAGCATGACGCGTACACTGTCCAATTAATGCCCAAATCGGGCTGTTGATAGCCAATCACGTTCGAGAATTTTGTTATAGTTTTGATTAAAGATTAAAATATTAAATATTAAAGATTATAGTTTTTTTCTTTATATCTTGACCAAACAAACTTGTTGGGTTAACCTAACCATTGCTAGGAATCTATTGAAATCTTGCACGCCTTGCGTGCTGATATTTACTAATAGCCCATTGACTCAGTGATACAATGTTATCTCACAAAATGTCTATTTCACTTCACTTTGTGGATTTCAGCTTACGTACATCGGTGTGGGATATTCATATGAGTTTCAAGAGAGTTGGCAAGAAAACATGAAGCAACTGTCATGCATGCTGCTTGATTTAACCGAAACGAGATGTCTGAAAGTATTACTCTGTGACATGGTCTAAAATCCTTACCCAGGTCTTAATTGACATAAATAAAACTTCAAATTTCGCGTACTTACTCGTGGTTTCATTTCCATTGCTTGCGTCGTCTTTGATGTGTTCTGTGTGGTAAATCGGCAAAGCTCCGCAAAACTCTAAGATCTCTTTCGTAAGAAAACGTCTGTCATAGCGCCCAGTTATCATCACAACACTCGACTCTGTTACGACAGGAAGCTTGCCAGTCTCAAAAGTTGCCTGTGGAATTCAAAGCAAGATGTAATAAATGACACCCAACAGCAACAACAAAAACATTAAACTTAAAAGAAACCAAGAAAATGCTTTTTGTGGTATGTTTGCACACCATAGCCTGCCATATCATACAATTATGTTTATTCAAATCAATAATACCCTTGTATGACATGCGGGAAAACTTCACATTAGCATTGTGGGGACTCTCATGAATAATGACGAACTCGTTTCCAAAGTACTAAATACTCGTAAATACTGGCTGTCGAAATGCTTTTATGTTGCTTCGCCCTAGTCAACTATCACGCAATAGAAATCTCGAACTCGTAATCTAATTGTTTATTAGAATGCAGTGTCTATCAGTGACCAACGAAATGGCGACGTGTTTACGTCTTCCCGAAGGTTAGAAGAAATGTTTAGAAGCATATGGATGATGAAATTCCCGAGAAGACTAAAAGAGGAAATTAACGGTTTCTTGACTCTAAAAATCTTTCAATCATTGAAAACAAGCGCGCGCACGCGTAAGTAATTGCAAATTTCCAATTACAAAATTCAGCCTGTGTAATTTTGTTACAGCGTGGAGAAATCATTGGAAACCGTTTTTCCCGTTTATTTCAGTTAGAATGTTACTAAAACAATTAGATTATGAGCTCGAGATTTTTATGAGGTGATAGTTGACTCGGTCTTCGGCCTCATCAACTATGTCACCTCATAGAAATCTCGAGCTCATACTCTAATTGTTAATTAGTGGGGAAAACAATTCTATTGAAATACAAAGTTTGAGCACCGTGCGAGGTTTCTTGATTAAAGTGCTGACTGGTGTTCTACAAGGATAAAATAAAATTATTTACCCGATTGAGATCCGCCTTCAGTTTCTCTGGAGAGGAAATAGTTAAGTCCAGTTCTGAGACGTAGCAGACCTTTCGGGACAGAATCCTGGTAACAGTGAGACGCTGTTGATGCAATAAGTATAAATGTCAATCCTGGAGGTTTTCGAAGTTTATTTTGGGCTTGCATAATTCGAGTTATTACATTATTACTCTGTTGGCTTTTCACTATTCTGATACACAGTATCGCGGATTCCAGCTACGGAAATTACGTAATTTTTCGGGCAAAACCGCTCACGGTTCGGGCAGCGACACTTACAAAATAATGCTGCTGGCGTACGTGATTTAAAAATCTTGTACTAAATGGGGTTTCTAGTTTGTTACTTTATGTGAATCTCTGTGTGATTAGACGCCCTACCAGGAGTCTGTAGGTTGTCAAGTGGTTTCTTAAGAGAGTTCGTGCTTTAATTAGTGTCGTTCAGGAGGGAGAGGTGAACACGTCAGTCATGGCCATTATGACGTCGCGGCGAAAGAAGAGGCAGGTACAAAAGTCGGACCGGATCAATTCGGTCCGCCAGTCCGGGTCGGATCAACTCGGATCGACTCGGATCGTCTCGGATCATGAAAAAAAACATAAAATTAAATGAAACTGAAACTTACCCATTTGAAGGTTAAATTTCCGATCAAATATGGGCCAAATTAAGAAAGACTCGTGATGTTTCTTCGTGTCGTGTCGTGTAGTCAAGCCGCCATTTTGTATTCCAAATTACAGTTCCTCTCGGACTCGTCTCGTGTTCCTCCATCCATCTATCCGTCGATCTCCACAATCATGGACCCAGATGAAGGTAAATCTTTCTCAATGAATTTGCATCTGTCCACCAAATTGATAGTTTTAGTCATAACCCATTTCTGTTACGCTGCGTGATTTAGATATTGCGAAGCTCACGTGAGTTCGTTCAGCTCAATTTTTCGTGCTAACTATAAAATTACTCTCTTAATTACTTGAAATACCTTTCGGATCGTCGTCCTCCTCCAAAACTATCTTTAGGATCTTTGAAAATCGTTTTAAGTTCGTTCGTATAAAACGTCAACCATTTTGGACTGAAATTCCTTGTCGTCAAGCAGGCCAAGTTTTGCTTAATGATCAGCTAAATCTATCTACTTCCTGTTCTCCAAATTAGGAGCCAAACGGAAGTAAAGCGTATTTCTGCGAAATCACGCAGCGTAACAGAAATGGGTTATAACTGAAACTATGCAAATTCATTGAGAAAGGTTTACCTTCATCTGGGTCCATGATTGTGGAGATCGACGGATGGATGGATGGAGGAACACGAGACGAGTCCGAGAGGAACTGACACTTAGAATACAAAATGGCGGCTTGATTACACAGCACGACACGGAGAAACATCGCGAGCCTTTCTTTATTTGGCTCATTTTTGACCGGAATTTTAACCTTCAAATGGGTAAAAGTTTCAATTTCATTTAATTTTATGTTTTTTTCATGATCCGAGACGATCCGAGTCGATCCGAGTTGATCCGACCCGGAATGGCGGTCCGAGTTGATCGGGTCCGACTTTTGTACCTGTCTGCGAAAGAAGCGCGCAAATGGAGGCGGTACGCAGCTCTTACAAGGTTCGCTCTGATTGGTCGACGTAGTTTTAGGATGAAAAAATATTCAATAAGAAGTGGATTAATTAAAAATATAATAAGAAATGAATACCAAGAAATAAATATAGAAGGAAATATAAAAAGATTTCGATGGGAAAGGATATCAGGAACGTAGATCGAATGCATAGGTTGATTTAAGTTAGTTTAGCCTTGAAGTTCTTTGTTACTTTCTTGAAATAAAAGATGCTTCATGCAAGGGTATAAAGTAAGGATGAAGATTTGCCCAGTTACCCTTGTTGCCCTGTAGCCCAGTAGCCTTGTAGCCCATGTAGCCCTTGTTGCCCTGTAGCCCTGTAGCCCTGTAGCCTGGTAGCCTTGTAGCCCATGTTGCCCTTGTTGCCCTTGTTGCCCATGTTGCCCATGTTGCCCTTGTTGCCCTTGTTGCCCTTGTTGCCCTTGTTGCCCATGTTGCCCTTGTTGCCCTTGTTGCCCTTGTTGCCCTTGTTGCCCATGTTGCCCTTGTTGCCCTTGTTGCCCATGTTGCCCTTGTTGCCCTTGTTGCCCTTGTTGCCCATGTTGCTCATGTTGCCCTTGTTGCCCTTGTTGCCCTTGTTGCCCTTGTTGCCCTTGTTGCCCATGTTGCCCTTGTTGCCCTTGTTGCCCATGTTGCCCTTGTTGCCCTTGTTGCCCTTGTTGCCCTTGTTGCCCATGTTGCCCTTGTTGCCCTTGTTGCCCTTGTTGCCCTTGTTGCCCATGTTGCCCTTGTTGCCCTTGTTGCCCATGTTGCCCATGTTGCCCTTGTTGCCCTTGTTGCCCTTGTTGCCCTTGTTGCCCATGTTGCCCTTGTTGCCAATGTTGCCCTTGTTGCCCTTGTTGCCCATGTTGCCCATGTTGCCCTTGTTGCCCTTGTTGCCCATGTTGCCCATGTTGCCCTTGTTGCCCTTGTTGCCCTTGTTGCCCTTGTTGCCCTTGTTGCCCATGTTGCCCTTGTTGCCCTTGTTGCCCATGTTGCCCATGTTGCCCTTGTTGCCCATGTTGCCCTTGTTGCCCTTGTTGCCCATGTTGCCCTTGTTGCCCATGTTGCCCTTGTTGCCCATGTTGCCCATGTTGCCCTTGTTGCCCTTGTTGCCCTTGTTGCCCTTGTTGCCCATGTTGCCCTTGTTGCCCATGTTGCCCATGTTGCCCTTGTTGCCCATGTTGCCCTTGTTGCCCTTGTTGCCCATGTTGCCCATGTTGCCCTTGTTGCCCTTGTTGCCCATGTTGCCCATGTTGCCCTTGTTGCCCTTGTTGCCCATGTTGCCCATGTTGCCCTTGTTGCCCATGTTGCCCTTGTTGCCCATGTTGCCCTTGTTGCCCTTGTTGCCCTTGTTGCCCTTGTTGCCCTTGTTGCCCATGTTGCCCATGTTGCCCTTGTTGCCCTTGTTGCCCATGTTGCCCTTGTTGCCCTTGTTGCCCATGTTGCCCTTGTTGCCCTTGTTGCCCTTGTTGCCCTTGTTGCCCATGTTGCCCTTGTTGCCCATGTTGCCCTTGTTGCCCTTGTTGCCCTTGTTGCCCATGTTGCCTTGTTGCCCTTGTTGCCCTTGTTGCCCATGTTGCCCTTGTTGCCCTTGTTGCCCTTGTTGCCCATGTTGCCCTTGTTGCCCTTGTTGCCCTTGTTGCCCATGTTGCCCATGTTGCCCTTGTTGCCCTTGTTGCCCTTGTTGCCCATGTTGCCCATGTTGCCCTTGTTGCCCATGTTGCCCTTGTTGCCCATGTTGCCCTTGTTGCCCTTGTTGCCCTTGTTGCCCTTGTTGCCCTTGTTGCCCATGTTGCCCATGTTGCCCTTGTTGCCCTTGTTGCCCATGTTGCCCTTGTTGCCCTTGTTGCCCATGTTGCCCTTGTTGCCCTTGTTGCCCTTGTTGCCCATGTTGCCCTTGTTGCCCATGTTGCCCTTGTTGCCCTTGTTGCCCTTGTTGCCCATGTTGCCTTGTTGCCCTTGTTGCCCTTGTTGCCCATGTTGCCCTTGTTGCCCTTGTTGCCCTTGTTGCCCATGTTGCCCTTGTTGCCCTTGTTGCCCTTGTTGCCCATGTTGCCCATGTTGCCCTTGTTGCCCTTGTTGCCCTTGTTGCCCTTGTTGCCCTTGTTGCCCATGTTGCCCTTGTTGCCCATGTTGCCCTTGTTGCCTTGTTGCTCTAATTAGTTTTTAGATATTGTTTGACCAAAATATGTAAGAATAGGTTTTGTCGCTAAATTCTAAATTACGATTTAAATGGACGTTGAGAGGCCTACAGGCTGGAAACTTGTTCGCTTGATTCTGGGTTCCAAGGTACCAAGTGGATCTGTTTGTACTGAAATAAGGACATTGGATAGGATTGCAGATGTTTACTATACTTCTCTCTCCATCTTCAACCGAAATCTTCGCTGTAAATCGTCTTGCATGGATAAGAGCACTCTATTTATACTAACAAAATACGTGGTTGCATCATTCGAGATACAATTTTGAAGAAGGTTGAATAAAGTCAGCTTGAAACCTGAAAGAGCCCGATTAAACTAAACTACATGTCAATTTGAAACCTCGATAAATACAGCTGATTCAGTGGTCTCTAGAGAGGTGTTTTGCAATGTCCATCTAGAGAATGTACGCCCAGCTTAGAAAGCTGTGTAAAGCCAACTGCAATTTACAACATAAATTGAAAATTGATTTTTCTTTCGCTTAATCATTTCAGTTTGTTTAGCATAAAATACATTCATTCTATTAACCCTTTGGATACCAAACTTTAGCCAAAAAGTACCGTTTTTAACCGTTTTAGCTGCCATGATGCTAAATAAGCCTAAGTTTTGCTAAGAAAGTTTTTTTTTCACTAAAAGGAGAGATTTTTCGAAGATTGTTACAAAATTGAGCAAAATTTCCATTCCGGGCATGCGCATAAGCCAAAATTTGGACTTTTTTTTTCTTGCCATTAACCGTTCTCAATTTTGTTTGTTGCCCCTTTCCTTTCTGTTTTTCTCGGCCCTTTTACACTGGCTACTTTTTGCACTGTATGTTCTTTTTGGCTGCCATGAAAAGTTGGATGTTAATTATGGGCGAAGCCTAGAAATGGACCTTGATCAATTATAGGCATAGTGGACCATTTTACCACGGTTTTTGCACTAAAACTGATAACGTTGTTTTTCGATTTGCGATGTCGGAATGTCGTCGATATCTGGCCACTTGATAAGGGGTGGCCGCTTAATAGTTGACTGTGTTTACTATATTTTTCAAACAGTGTTAAAGATTCTAATAACTAAGGTTTTCGATAAACAATTGAGAATAAAAAGCAGCGATATTAGAGACCATTAAAGAATGACGTTTCGACGGCTCCATGCCATCACTCTCAAATTCAAATAAGATACGTTATGTGAGTTCATTATATAGTGAATGAACGTGTGAAGGTCTCAGTGCATATGATTAAGAGATAAAAATAATCGATGAATAAGAATAAAAATACCAAGCGTGGTGTGCTTGAACTGTCAAATAAAAAGTTTTGCTTTAACAGAGTCAGATTGAGTGTTAAGTGTTGGTTTTTTGTTTTTGATGAAGAGCATTTCATAAATTAAACAATCCAGTTTCCGACGGCATTTCTTGAGGATTGTAAATTGGTTACGGAGATCTTTGTTCCTCAGATTGTGTACGTCCCGCAGGTGTTTACCAATGACAGAATGCTTGTGGTCATTAATGCGCTGAAATAGGTGTTGGCATGCGGCGTCGACAAAATCTGGATCGGGCCGGATCACGGATAGGATCAAGGAAAAAAATGCAAAAATCAAAATTTTGTTGAGCAAATTACACTAGAGTGACTAATGTGAGCAGAACGTTTTATTTAATTCAGGTGTGATATTCTTTTATTCTTTTATAATATCAAGCCAACTGGGAGCTGGTCACAGATGAACTTTTTTTGAGGCTGTTGGGTTTTGATTGCGATGATCAATCATGTCTTCATATCTTTCTCCGCAGTTCAATATGTGATATTTCGTATATTCACTTGCACTCTTCACCATCTACGGGTATATTACGAACTCACAATGTGACCAACTCCCAGTTGGCTTGATAGCTCAGTTAGTAGAGCACTGCACCGGTATCGCAGAGGTCATGGGTTCGAGTCCCGTTCAGGCCTGAATTTTTTTCAGGCTTTAATTTCACGACTGCTTAAGTTGTGTGTATAATTGCGATGATCAATCATGTCTTCATATCTTTCTCCGCAGTTCAGATAAATGATATTTTGTATATTCACTTGCATCAAAGGTAAACTGTCATAAAACGAGTCAGCATGTTAATAATAGGACGAACGTATGAATCGAAACACAAAAACTGAAAACACAAAAAATTAAACACCTGATGATTTCAAACAATTTTCGTTTTTGAGACAAGTCTATATTTTTACACGGATGTGAGTTTGGAATACGATATTTCGCACTGGAATAAAACGAAACAAACCAGTTGTATTTCAAGGAAATATAGCTGTTTCACAAAAATTATAGGAATGACATCGATAGTGTGAACGATAACGCAACCCGAGAATAAACAACATTTTAGGAGTTACGTCACGATTTTTAGAGTTAGTAAGTAAGCAAGCAAGCAAGCAAGCAAGCAAGCAGGCAGGCAGGCAGGCAGGCAGGCAGGCAGGCAGGCAGGCAGGCAGGCAGGCAGGCAGGCAGGCAGGCAGGCAGGCAGGCAGGCAGGCAGGCAGGCAGGCAGGCAGGCAGGCAGGCGCAGGCAGGCAGGCAGGCAGGCAGGCAGGCAGGCAAGCAAGCAAGCAGGCAAGCAGGCAAGCAGGCAAACAAGCAAGCAAGTAGGTAAGTAAGTAAAACTTAGATGCGGAAAGTCATTTTTGGGGTCGTAAAGAGTTGCCTGTAAATAGAATAAAACCTTAAAATGATCGTGTTCTAGGATAGAAAACACTTAAGAGGCAAGAACAAATCAAAACGGAATGAGGATTGTTGAGGATGGCAAAGATTAACGAGGGCTGCAAATGACGAACTTGAAAAACTAGGCTAGTTTTTTCAAGACGCGCAAATCGTGACGTAGCTCCTTTAAAGCAAGCCATGTCCATAAGGTTTCGTACGTAAGTTTTCTCATTAACTGTAACGCCAACTGTAATGCTCACATCTGACACGAAAATGTAGCCGAGAATTAGCTACTGATACGAACAACAATTTCAAAAACGAGAATGGGAGGTTCACGCAAGCGTCGAGCCAACTAACATTCAAATATAACTACATCTGCCTGTTCATTACAATTTAAATTCGTTGTAAATTAAGCGGTTATTTGGCTTTTTAAATGACCTCTTGTCATTAATATGTTATTGCGTCAAATTCGGGATTCTTATTTTCATTTAACATATTTAGTCTTCCACTTTTATTTTTTATTTATTATTATCTTATAAACGATTTGATTTTTGGGGGGATTTTTTTTTCTTTAAAACCTGTTTTTGTCTGTGATCCGATCCGTGATCCGATCCGTGATCCGATCCGTGATCCGATCCGTGATCCGATCCGTGATCCGGTCCGTGATCCAATCCGTGATCCGGTCTGGTCCGATCCAGGTTTTGTCGACGCCGGTTGGCATGTATAGCCCACATAATCTGCGTCGCACAGATCACATTTGTATTCATAAACAACGCATTGTTCGTTCACGAACAATGACAGTTATTTGACAGTTCAAGCGCACCACACTTGATATTTCTATTTTTACTCATCGATTATTTTTATCTCTTAATCACATGCACTGAGACCTTCACACGAACATTCACTATATAACGAACTCACATAACGTATTTTATTTGAATTTGAGAATGATGGCATGGAGCTGTCGAAACGTCATTCTTTAATATCGCTGCTTTTTATTCTTAAGTGTTAAAGATACTGTGTTTTTTTGTCTTTCATGTTTGTCTTGATTTATGCCAGTCTTATATTATATTTATTTGGACTCGACTTCCATCAAGCACTTTGGTATGCTTTTTGACGCACCTGGACAACCCTAGGCATTTAAATGTTTCTAAGCTTTGTGTTGTCTGGCTGCTAAAATTGGCTTTAAATTGCCTGCCATCATAGGGAAGCAAACGAAAATTTCTCTCTAAACGAGGCACTCGGAATCTCTTGTGAATGGTTTCTTGAAATGGAGTATAGCTCTCTTTTCAGAGATTATCTAATGCCGTGGTTTACTTTTAAAAAGGGAGCATACATGCTTTTGGAAAACTTTCATCTGGTATTGTCGGATCATTTGGATAAGCCAAAAAGAAACACAGGACAGTTTAAGAACAAGTGGGTGGAAACACTGGAAAAGGTTAAAGGTAAATTTGGAATCAATCCAATTCTCAGAAAGGATGAAATTCTCAGGAAACTAAATTATACAATCCAAGATAGAATTGCTGGAAAAGGTTGGACTGCAATTTAATGAATTTAATTTGTAGGGCTAGTACAATACGTTAACCAACATCGACATGGAAAAGTACCTAACACTGTTTGTCAGTGAGTGAGGTGTTCAGGGCGCAATTACAACACCAAAAAACAGCATGATTACAGTTGAACCTCCTGTAACGGCCCCCTCTCTAACAACATTCACTTTTTGTTGTCCCAGCAGACAGTCCATATATTCACAACAGCCACCTGTCCACAACGGGGACGGCCACTTAAACGTATTACAACTGCCAATTGAAAATAACTTCTCGACAACCACCAGTTAATCAACGACTGATGAACAGTGTATACACCCCCTCCCCTCAAATAATTTTAAAAACATCCACTAAAATTGATGACGTAAATTACAAGGTGTGATGTAGAAGGTAGAATTCGTTAGGACAAGGACTAAGTTCGTTAGGACAAGTACTAAGGAGACAGGGCGTAAATGACTGACTACTTCACAGCATTGGGATAGGTACCAGCAGGAAGAAGAGCGAGAGGGAGAACCGAGACCACTTGGGGAAAGCCTGCGTAGAAACAAAGTAACAAGGCTGGGTGCGCAAAAAGGACAGTGCTGGATTGATACCATGGTAGCCTTATGTGCCTATTGACGTGATGAGAGCAGATGATGACGATAAAGTGAGAAAAAAATTAAGATAGTCCTGAGGATGGAGTTGTGGTGATAGTAAGGAAAGAAGATCCTCCAAGATCCTCAACTGGGAGCTCGTCTGCAAAGTCCTCATATCCAATCCCTCAAGCACCAGAGTACCAGAGTCAACTGGCAGACATCAAACTAGTTTGTCCATGTCAGAAACCTTAGAAACTAAATTTGAAACAGAACTTGGTGGAAAAAATCCTGCTAAATGAAAATGCAAAGGAATTTGCTATACAAAATATTGGAAATAATGGACATCAAAATACTTGTGGGACATCCCTCACTGAATACTATCATGTTACTGCCCACCTTAGGTTTTGCTCTGCTGAGACATTATGTCTATGAATTGCTAAAATTGCATCAGGTTTCTATTTAGAATAAACAGTTTGAAAGCTAAGCTTAAGTGGCTTTGTTTATATAACCTTGGTTTCTTTTCACATTTTTTTAAAATTAATTCATTGCATCAAACTTAACAGTACAAAGTTACTCCAAATTTACTTTACCTAATTTCAGTATTCATGAGAAAATGCCTTGGTTAACGCCCAGCTTAGTACATAAGGACAAGGGCATTTGATCACAAAAAGGAGACCGAACCAGAAAACAAATTAAATATTAAATATAATAGAGTGGTTTTCAATTGAGTGGCAAAAGTAATCAGGCAATAACTTTGGCTTTGGTTTTGCAATATTTTAGATTGGCTAATTAGTGTCACTGGTAAGTAACTGTTTGGTTTTGGTTTTACAACACTCAATCGAAAACTGCTGTAAACAAATTAAATAACAAATAAAATATACAGTCAAATCTGAACAAAATTAATAAGGTCACTCTGATGAAACAGACCCATCAGTGGAAGAAAGTATTCAACATCCTTACAATTAGAGCTAATTAGAGCAATATTTGGGGTAGGTTTCCCCTTATGGCTGAACAAATTCCCCCAACCACCCCCTCCCCCTCTGAACATCCCTGGACCTGCCTTTATAAATTATCTATGAAAAGGAGGTGTCTTTATCATAGAGGTGTCCACAGCAATGAGTTTGCCTATATTTACTAAGGGTAGGTTCCCCCTTATGGCTGAAAAAATTCCCTCACCCATCCTCCCTGAACATCTCTGGACCTGCCTTTATAAATTATCTATGAAAAGGAGGTGTCTTTATCATAGAGGTGTCCACAGCAATGAGTTTGCCTATATTTACCAAGGGTAGGTCCCCCCTTATGGCTGAAAAAATTCTCTCACCCATCATCCCTGAACATCTCTGGACCTGCCTCTGTAAATTATCCATAAAAGGAAGGCATCTTTATTATGCAGGTGCCCAAAAGAATGATTTCATGAACAGAAAGCTGTATCTGGTGTTACAACCCTGTGAAAAGTTAAGCTGATTTTCAATGATTTTGATATAACTCTCCAACAAGACAGCATCATAAATGACAAAAAATTACTGATCTGGTAAATTAAAAGCCCTACAAAAACTTGGCTAGCTACTTTATAAAAGATCCCCATCTTGATTTAATATTATTTGTTTGCATTTATTTTGTTATGATGTTCTTTGAAGTGATCAGTAATTCCTAAGGATTGAGGAAGGCTTTACACTTTGATGAAAAATTAATCATCAACTTTAATGAAGTTGGTGTTCTACCCTCTGCAGAGAAAATGCCATAAATTTTTAATCAAGCGGGGTTTAAACTAGAATTGTGTTGGAAATTCTGTTTGCATTTTGTAGCGTTTAGTTCTTGATGAAGTGTATTACTCTATAAAAACCTCCAAACACCACACGCGATCGAATATTATTCATTTAATTACTTGGGGTAAATAATAGCTCAAAATTCTACTATGTTTGTACTCACAATGTAAGCTTACTTAAACTAAAATAATACTTCTGGTAACATTTGCGAGAATCATCTGCAAATAAGTTTAATATTTGGTGTTGTTTGATAATTCGTGGAAAATAATCTGCTTCAATAATCCTTAACGCGTAATGCGTAGAGAAAATCTGCGCTTAAAACGCAAAAACGCCAAAATGGAAACGCGATGCAAACCTGTTATAATTCTTTGTTTATAGATTGACCGTTGCCAGGCTTTTAAAAACTGAAGAGGAAAACATACCGCTCCAAAACAACTCATTCTGTTCACTTTCGCGCTTCGCGATTATCGTCCGCCATTTTGAATTTTAAGTACCCTATTGTTTCCGATTGTTTGATCGAGCCAATCAGGAGAGACCTTGTAAGAGCTGCGTACTATCTGCGCAAATGCACAAAATTTTCGAAAATGGCGTGGTCGCCTCTCGCTGATAAAACTTTTTGAGACGGATTTCTCCAATCATCCCAGCTCCAAATGGTATTATATTTGGATCTCAAGGAGTAATTATCATTTTTATTTCTTGAGAGGTAAGTAGATTTTAGTTATAACCGAAAACATCGTGCATAAAGTGTATTTAAAGTGTTACAGTCATCGCTGTCTGGTGGTAATATGTGGGGCAGAATTTTGACTATTCGTCTTGTAAAATTACCTTTTTTACGTGATCGGTAACCTAAAGAAACGTGTAACTTGGTCACAGAATAGCTTATGTGTATGGGAAAACATAATAAAAGACAATTTTGAAGAATCAGCAGTAAAAATGATCAGTCCATTTGAGTATGAAATATCAGCGATTTTGTGCTCGGCACATATTCTGCAACAGGCCTAGCAAACAGAAATACTATCCACAATGATGGAAATGAGAACTTTCACAAACAAGAACTTAAGCTTACTTATTTAAATAAGACTTAAAAGCCTGCCTACTGCACAACTGTGGTTAAAATGCAGACAGAGCATAAAATGCAGACTGCAGACTTTTGAGAAATATATTGTCTTGTATTCCCATTTCCTTTATTTAACAAATAAAGAAGCCTAAGCCGTGTATTACACTGGGATAAAAATGTAGAAAACACGAGCTGCAGTTTCTACATTTCTTGAGTGTTCCCAAATGTCTGGAGTGTTTTATCACAGTGTAATACATGGCTTAGACTTCTTTATTTGCTTTATGATATAGATTTTACATGCGCAAAACAATAAAACATGCTTTTTCTATGTTTTATATTCTGACAAAGAGTGGGTTTTCCACCAATCAGAGTGCACACAGGGTCCTATCTATTTTATAAAGTGAGCTAAGTGCTTGGGTTAGCCTGAAATATACAGCTCAGGTTAGCCAGTGTATGGTTAGCTCGATCTCTCTATAAATGAAAATGGGAATATGATATTCTTAAAAAGCCTGCATGCAGTCTACATTTTACCCATGGTTTGCAGTCTAGTCTTGTAAGACTTTACTTTAAACATATTGACATACAAGGCCCTCTTTCCTCTGCATAGGCCTCTTTTGTCCTGCTTTGACCGTAGGCTGGTAGTTTGGAGTACATTTACAGTCGACTCCCGATAACTGAAACCCTTGCTAACTCGAACCAAAATCGTTCCCCCTGGATTTCCATCATACATTTACTGCAATTTTACCCTTGGTAACTCGAACCTCCTGCTAACTCAAAGCAATTTTCATTTCCTTTCAGGTCATTTTCTACATAATTTTACCCTTGATAACTCTAACTATGTCTGCCAATACTGTCAAGTCAAAACAAACAGTGAACTGTGGTCCTAAATTTTTTTTGAAGCAGCTGTGTGGTTTATATGAAATCAAGAAATGTGTTGTTCCATTTTCACTCGGCTTCTATATACTTTTCAGAATAAAAACTAGCGGTAAAAAACGACGTTTTGATCTCTCTGAGATCATTTTCAAGTTGAAGAAAAAACGAATGAAATATACATATATAAGTACAAATTAGGGCGTGAGAATGTCAAATGATAAAATATGTAAATACAAGCGCTAAAATGTAAGTGTTAAAATAATAAAATACTTAAAAAAAAAAAAAACTATATAAATAACTTTGCACGGATTGAATCTGACTGTTTGTTTAAGGTTGGCTTAAGCTCCTTTATAAAGAGCATTTCGTAGATCAGGCAGTTGAATTTACTTTGGCACTTTCTCAAGATCTTAAAATCACGATATAAGTCACTTGGGACTGTTCCATGCTGCTCTTTGATGTGATTCCCGATTGAAGACGATCCTTTGTGTTCCTCAACGCGTTGATAGAGGTGTCGGCACGTGTACCCGACATAGTTTGCATCACACAAACGACACTTGTAGTAGTAAACAACATGTTGCTGGTTAATGATAGGCCGCTTCTTTTTTTTTCGGTTTGACCTCGTGTCTGATCTTGCGGCTTGTATACACGGGGCGAATATCAATTCCAATTTTTTGGCCTAGTTCCCCAAGTTGCCTTCGTGTGGAATTGGCTGATCTCTGATCCTTGAAAGGTAACGCTATTCTGACAGGTGCTTCATTCATGTTACGTGCTCGAGTAGAAATTGGATCACCAGAAACTTTCTTGGTGACAAAATTACTGATGGTTGATTGTATCAATTGCGCTGGGTACTGAAGTCGGGAGAATGTCTGTGTGAGACAATCACATTCCAGGTGGAACAGTTGCCAGGTAGATGATGGTTTAAAAGCACGATCCAGCATTGTTTTCAGCAATGACTTCTTGTATCTAACGTTGACGTGGCTCTTGCAATGTAGTAATAATCTGGTGTCAGTTGGGTTTTCTGTACACCCTTGTCTCCAGGCGACCATTGCATTTCCTGATGTCCATTCCCAGGAAAGGAAGTTTACCGTGTTCGCCAAGTCCCACAGTGAAGCTGACAGATGGATGACTCTCATTTAGAGAGGAAAGGAATGCTTCAGCTGTTTTGGTGTCAGGCATTATGCTCAATGTGTCATCCACATAGTGTTTGTAGAACTCGGGTAACTTGCCTTGGTCCTGAAGTCGATCTTTGATACTGCACATAAATACCTTGGCCATTAGGGGTCCAAGTGGCAAACCCATGACAACACCATCGGTTGAAAAATTGGAATTGATATTTGTCCCGTGTATACAAGCCGTAAGATCGGACATGAGGTCAAACCGAAAGAAAAGAAGTGGCCTATCATTAACCAGCAACGTGTTGTTTACTACTACAAGTGTCGTTTGTGTAATGCAAACTATGTTGGGTACATGTGCCGACACCTCTATCAACGCGTTGAGGAACATAAAGGATCGTCTTCAATTGGGAATCACATCAAAGAGCAGCATGGAACAGTCCCAAGTGACTTATATCGTGATTTTAAGATCTTGAGAAAGTGCCAAAGTAAATTCGACTGCCTGATCTACGAAATGCTCTTTATAAAGGAGCTTAAGCCAACCTTAAACAAACAGTCAGATTCAATCCGTGCAAAGTTATTTACATAGTGGTTTTTTTTAGTATTTTATTATTTTAACACTTACATTTTAGCGCTTGTATTTACATATTTTATCGTTTGACATTCTCACGCCCTAATTTGTACTTATATATGTATATTTCAGTCGTTTTTTCTTCAACTTGAAAATGATCTCAGAGAGATCAAAACGTCATTTTTTTACTGCTAGTTTTTATTCTGAAATGTTTTTCAAAAAGACTTCCATATACTGTATAATTTAATTTGATTAAAATGTACACTGCATGAATAGAAAAAGGAAATTGCGTGAATTTTGAAAATGTAAAACACATGAGCTTTGTACCACAGTTCCTGGACTTCTCCCTGCTACTTTCCTTTGTTATATTTTTCACATTATGTTATGTTCCGATTTATACAGTTATTTAGAGATGTATTGTTTTAATTTCACTTGACTTCTCTATTCTGTATTAAATTTAGTTAAAATGTACACTGCATGAATAAAAAACATTGAACGCCTTATTTCTGGTCATTTGTTGTCCTCCCAATAACTCGAACTCCTGATAACTCGAACCTTTTTCAATTTGCCTTTAAGGTTGGAGTTATCAGGAGTCCACTGTACATTCAATTTCCCATAGGGAGCCTCTGCGGAGGAGAGAGTACAAGGCCCCATTTATATGGTCTTGGGTATTGGAGACAATGCTATCAGCCCTTCTGAGGCAACTTTATCAAGTGTTTATATGAAATGAAGTTGTCCCTCCAGGATTACTGAAGCCTTTTTTTTCATATTCCAGTGCTCAGTTATCCTTCTTTCTTTGGCTTCCTTTCAGTCATTTGATCACTGTGGGCTTTGGTGGGTTAATTGATTTCTCCATACCACAAGTTGCCCCAGGTAGGCCAGTCATAGTACTATTTTGACGAAAAAAGGTTATCAGGCCTACCAGGGTTACCCTGGTTATGTTGCCAAGGGTGACTTGAGTTTCACTTTCTGAACAACATGGTGAAAGTTGGCTCGTCTAGGGTCACTGGGGCAAGGGCTTCCTGGTTACCTGAGACCAAATAAGGGGCTTCACTGTCGGCTGGAAATGTGTATGTTTATATAACAAAACTTGAGTTCCAAACTCTGCTCACCTGGAGTTCCTGTTGCTGGATCTTATTATGGTTACAAAATTGGCACAGTTGATTAACAATTTAGGAATTTGAAGTTTGATTTATTTTAATTCCAAAACAATATTGTAACAGTTACTGTTCTTTAAGCAAGGATCCGAAAATGCTTTATGCAGAGTGTTTGTTGTAGTTTGTTTGACACGCTTCGGAAATTTTATTTTTCCTTTGTGCAGGTGAGGGTGCTGAAAATTTTTTTAAGTGAAAATCTGAAGACCTCAATTCAATACATTGATGCTGGAAATGAGCTATTTTCCTGTATGTTTTATAAATTATGATGTTAGCTCCATGTACATTACCGCATTGTATCTGCTTCGACAGGACTTAAAAGGTGGATGGGGTTGGATTGTTTAATTGTGGGAATTACTTCTTTTAATCGCAAATACATATTGAGTTCCTGGTGCTAGATCTCATTATGAAATTTATCTTTTAGTCTACATTTTCTGTTGAAATGAGTTAGGGGCGATGTAAAAACCAAAGGGGGAAGGGAGGTCAAATAAACATTTACTCCAATTTTCAACTGGTGAATATTAAGAGGAGTCTTATTCGATCTTTTTAAACCTGAGGTTATTATCCTCCACCACCTTTGCAAGACCATTCAAGCAGGCCCCATTTCTGGCAATACATGCAACCAACATGGAAAGCTACCTATTTATTGTCATTGTACTGTCAATTAAGCATTTAAAACCCAATCTTGTGTGTTTTTTTGTTATTTGCTGAAAATGTATGCTTATCATTCTCTTGAAGCCAATAATAAACTCATCAATGCACAAAGCAACAGGGAACCTTGGATGGATGGAGTTGAGGAGAAATCAGACTTGGGGTTCATGTTTACAAGTACAACCTCTGTGACACTTTTCTCTAGAATATTTCTTTGTGGGTCAGTTTAAACTTAATAAAAAATAATTGTTAAAGCTATCTTTATTTACATAAGATTTATGATGAAAATTAAAAGCATAAAGTATAAAGAACATAACTGCTTAGAGGCAGTAAAACTATTACAGTTTCTCAAGCCAGATACTATCAGAAAACAAGGGGTTTGGTTAGAATAAGAGATCACCTGATATTGATCTTTCCAGGTTAGTCATAACCTTCCTTACTGAACTCTTTGTTTTGGCAATAAGTCATTTTGGCTTTACAGGTTTCTCCTGGATAAGTTAACTCTTATTGCCAATGGCTTAGCATAGGAAGTGCCCCTGTTCATATTTTCTTTCCTCTTTAATTCACTTGCTGTTTGGAACCAGATTTTGTAGTTTTTAGTTCTTTTCATATAACATCCTACGCAGTTTTCTTTTACAGTCTATACAAGTTTAATTGAACTCACTGAGATATATATATAAAAAAATTAGAACCCAAAGCAACAGTTTAGGATACATTTCTTGTCAGAGGTGCGAGACAAGAAATAGCTTTGCACTGCATGCGGACGCCCAAGGAAACAGAACCTGCTACGATCTCACAGTTGACGAACATTTTGACATGAAATAAAGCACCTTTCTGCCAAGAGGTCTCGTCCATGTTATTCTGAATATCCGTTTCATCTAGGTCTCCCGTACAGTGATTTTATATCATTTTACCGCCTAAAATATCCACACGTCTGCTGCGCTTGCGTCAGTTGGTTGGCCTCGCAGAAGAAAATGTTATCGTTGACAGTTTTGCGGATAATTAGGACTATAATTTAGCGCAGAAAAATCATTCCTTGGTACATTATTTACTTTCCAACCCAGCATATGACTTGATAGTTCAAATGTCTTTGTAAGGGAGCATTTTACATCTAATACTTTCTCATATTTTTAGGGTTTCGAGTATTGATCAGCAGGTCCTCCAAGCCATCGTCTACAAAGTAATGGGTTTAAACCCACTGATCATTTTTATGCATATTATAGAGGAATTTTTTTATTGTATATGAGAAGAAGTTCCCGCGGGCTTTTATGGGATCTCGCGTAATCCCGAATCCAGATCTCACTCTGGTTGAACTGAAAAGTGAGATCATCTCCCTGGCCGTGGGAGATCTGGGTTCAAGATAAGATCTCGCGGCCATTTTATTTCAAGCGGTTTTGTTTCTTTTCCTTTCAACGAGCCAACCAGGTACATCTTCTTTTTAACTTTAAACTTGATATTTTGTACCATTTGTTTAACGATGAAGAAGTTCAACTTGTAAGCCGACTCTACATCTGAGACAACCGCAGTTGTATCATCGGCACTATGCAATAATTTGACCTTTTGCCTTTCAATTACAATTCTTTTCATTTCCACATTTTCCGTGACGGAAATTTCTGAGGTATCGACAGCTAATTAAAAAAAAGATAAGGAGTCGACGGGTCGCTTTGCCTACCTCCACATGTAAGGTTGATGTATTCTGATGACGAGCTATTATTTGTAATTACATTCTTATTAAAGTATTTATCCACTTCTTAAATTCAGGACCAAAATTTCAGGCGTCCAGACTCTATGTCAAAAGCTTTTCGAAAATCAGTAGATAACAACATACCAGGCATGTATTCTTTTCCTGTGAAATCCATATTGTCAAGAATCGATCTTACTGTCTCGCCAATATAATGATCTTAATTTAATGCAACCAATTTGATGCAATGAATCATATATAGGGTAGGAAATTTTTAATTCTGGCAACAATTACTTTTGACAGATTATTTTAGCATCTACATTGACAAGATAGATGGGTTTCCACGGAAATTTTTAAAATGTGCGGTCTTTCTCTCGTTTTTGTTTTCATTTTTAAGTACTGACAACTTGCTTTTGGGACAAAACCATCCTGCATACTGCTAGACCAGAAACCATCTGCACCAGAAACCATCTGCACTAGTAACCAAAACGTCTTAGGCTCGATACTCCATGGAGGAACTCGGAATTCTTTTTACGAGTATTCCTGTATCACTGACTGAAGAAACATTGCCTTTTCGACTGTTGTATTGTTGCTCGGTTTTGCTATCATTTTTCAGTGCACAATGTTAAACACCTTAAACCCTCTAACAATTACCTTTTTAAAGTCGTGGTAGAAGTCAGCGCCCTCAACGTCGTTGTGATCAGGAACTCGGAAAATTTCGACGTCTTCTTTTTCATCGACATCAATTCCTTCTGAGAATTGTGTCCCCTTTTCTTGAAGTGCCAGATAAAAGCGATCAACCTGGAGAAATAATCCAAATTGATATTTCTGCATCTACATCGAAGTAGTTAATTTATTCCTAGATATAGATAGGCTTGCCCCTAAGAAGACAATTTCAGTTCAAAACTGAAAAGACTTTGTGTCGCCCTTTAAAAGTCGACAAAACTTATTAATGAAAAAAGAGCTACAACAAAACATCTTTGCCAGGGTAATTTTTGCTTACTTTTATGACTTGAAATTGCATTCCTTCATTCAACATGCGCTCACGGTTTGAACGTTATACGTTTTTTATTGTTTTATTGTCAATGGGAAGTAAACTGTGCCGTCAGGTTAGTCAGTAAGGGTGAAGCAGAGTAAAAAAAAAAAAAAAAGACAACAAAAACGGTGAATCTAACCTCTCCCAAAGTGAATGGCAGGAGACATAAAAACGCCCAGCCGAGAACTGCAATTGTGGAGATCTAGAAAGCAAAAACCAGATTAACTCAAATGGGGCAACAACTTTAATTTAAAAATAAACGTTAAGACGATTTACCTTCATGGCAAAACTTTATCGTTCGTGTAAACTTGGGCTGTGAGGATACACCAGTTGGCTGGGAGACAGACGAAAGACTGCACTTCCTTAAACTTCGACAGTCGCAAAATCATGTAGAGTGATTTGTAGAGCGAGTTTCCATTTTATAGGGTTTCTTCAAGTACTGGTATTTTTCCACTGAGCTGAATAATGTTTCAACTTCCTGCATTACTCACGGAAGAGTAAGTTAATACTCCCTGTAGCGAGCGGCCTGGTTTGTTTACAGAGATGAGGAACTTGTGTGGCGCAGAAAACTTCCCATGTTAGCTGCATCGTTTAATCTTGGATTAATTGTCGAAGCTGCCTGATTGCTTGAAAACAAAACAGAAGAAAAAATAAAATAAAAAATAAAGAAATAAAACAGCTAAATATATCAATCAAGTACCAATTCAAACGAACTTAAAATTCCAATTCTTGGTAGCAAGTTTGTTCACATTTGTGCAAGTGAAACCCTTAGGATTTTCTCCATCAAAGTGGCTGAAAACGTGAAGGATTTACATTCTGAAAATAAGCAAACATCAGGGTTGCAACAGGTCAGGAAATGGCCTGGAAATAAAATCCTCAGGGTCAGGGAAAAGTCAGGAAAAATTGTTATTTTGAAGAAAAGTTAGGGAAAATTGAAATCATTTTAACCCGGCTGGTTTAATACGATTGAAAGCTGGAAGAAACAATTGGGGTCATTGTGATCTGAGCAATATTTTTCCTTAATGAAGAATTAACATTTGTTGAAAACTTGTTAGTCTTAATGAAAGAGGGGAAAGGACGGCTGTAAAGCAGCTACTAGATCTAACATTTTGTATTTATTTAGTCAGGGAAATCGTAGTACTGTCAGGGAAAAGTCAGAGTATCTTGGAAAGTGATACCTGTGGCAACAATGAATAGTGTTCAGGAGGACGAGTTTGAAACTGTATACCCTTCTTACAATGTCAAGTTCATCTTGTTAAATAGCTAGTAAGAGAAAACGGCAAGAGAAATTGGAGAAAATATCTGTTTGTAGAACCAATCGACCTTCTTGCCGTGTAAGCTGTCTAATGAATAATTGAAAACTAAGCTGTGTTGGGTGTTTCTTTTCCTTCGTTCTCTTTTCTCAGAAAAAAAGAAATTCCTTCCTGCATTTCTGCAGAAAGTGCAACTGAGTCAGACTTCAGGGAAGTAATGCATACGCAGTGAAATCGTGTTATTTTCGTGTTTTGCTGAAGTAGAAGAAACGTGGTTGCTGAAGCAAATAGACATACATGTCAATCAAGCTGAGAAAGGAGGAATTTGAGCTTGATGTCTTAAGCAGTGATGCGGTTGAACCTTAATGCTCGGTGAAAAAATTCCTTTTTTAGTCGAGAACCTGGCTACAAATTAACGAAAAGAGATGATCAGCAATTTCTGAGCACCTTATGACAGAGGAGCTACTTTTCCCCTGCTCAACTATGCGATGCAAACACTCAGTATAAGTTTGCTTTCTCTCTTTGTTTTCTTATGTTGTATTTAGAAGACTGAGTGCCTCAATCCAGGAAGTGTGATTCGATCGCGGTGCGATACATTTTACTGCCGGTGTCGGTGCGATATAATACATGTACTAATTCAACAAAAAAATGTGTTACATTCATTTAGGGCGAGAGGGATGCAGTGTGCACGAAAAGCCAATGAAAATAATATCAATTCCATTGGGATATTTATTCATTTCCCCTTTATGCTTTGATTGTTGATAAACAGCATAAGAACAGTTTTGTTTTCTCTCCAGGACGTCCCTATATAGTAATACCCGTTCTTCATTATGCATACAGGTCTTTGTTTAAAGAAACAGCAACCTGACTTTGGGACTTGTAAACTTTCTTCAGCTACCTAACAATTACATTCTATTAATTTTCATGTATTGCTACCCATCATTTACATTCTTTCAACCTACTAGGTATATAGTTAGAGCAAAAAGAGACTCATGAAGCTCAAAGTTTTTTTAAATTTTATTTTGTAGACTGTTTAGAGCTTGTTTAGGATTCCCTTCTGATGAATCGTGCAAAATACGGAAAATCGAAGGAAAAATAGCTTATCTCAATATTTTTTAAGTAGAATTCATGATTGTATTCCGAAATGTTTGTTTTTATTAGTTGCTGTTCTTATAAGCATATGAAGAAGTCGTAGAAGAAAATAATGAGTTAATAAATAACTTGTATACCTAGTCAAGAGTAACGTACTCGTAAGCCACACATTTACGCATTGCGGACCTGTAGTTATAAGATTTCAAGCAAGTAAGAAAACAATGAAACTTTGATGAGTAAACCAAGTGAAGCGTACCCTCAAGATTACATTAATTAATTGATTACTTGAATATGGAACCCGCTAGTCGTTTTAAGATTGTAATAATGGATTGATTATTTGTATTTTGAACTCGCTAGTCATTTCAAAAATCAATATTAAATTGAATTTTTTTGAACATTAAACCCATTAGCCGTATTCTTGGAACGACTAGTGGGTTCAATTTTCCAACAGTCAATTCATTAATCATTCCATTAATGTAGTCTTGAGGGGTACGCCTCACTTGACTTGACTGTAGTAGTTGATAAGTGGAAATTTCAGTACACTATTTCAGACCTGAAGTGCTCTTGCGCAGGGGTAGTCTATTTATCGAAGGATTTATATCATTTTCCGTACCTTAGTCCCCAATTTCAACTGATTGGCATCAAATTTTCAATCCGCTTTTATTTTTGAGGACACTTTTGGCAGAGTAAGACAGTAAGAGAAATGATTAAAAACTGAGCTGTATTGATGTTTCTTTTTCCTTCCCTCTTCCTTGTCTTCTTAGAATATTTCCCTTTTCCTTAGTTTCTCTCTAGAAAGTGAAACACTAACTGCTTACTTTCTTGAGCACGTAGCACGGAAGTCCTTGCTTGTGTACATGAAGAACTACCGATTGTTTTTAAAAATAGAAAGAAAACGTGCTACCGTCAGTTAATCCTGGATTGCTGAAGCTTCAAGCTACGTGCAGTGATAAAAATACAATAATTAAAAAAATATTTGAAAAATGTCAACAAAATCAGGAAAGGAGGAATTTGTGTTAAATCTCCTACAACGTTCCTTTGTTCTTTGGGGGACGTTGACTACACACGAAAAGTGATGGTCACGTTTTCGAATAATTTGACTGCACTCGTTTCCTCAGATGTTCTGTGCGTGTTTTGGCACAGAGCTGCGTCTGTGTGGTCAACAGAACAGTAGTGATCCGCACATCAAGACAGGCGGAATCCGGAATCCGCGCCAAAATTCACAGCTGATCCACGATCCAGTGTGTTTTCAAAATCCGCGAATCCGCAATCCGTGCGCTTTTTAAGGCCAAATCCGTCGATCCGTTTTGAAAACCTATATTCACCCCCCTCTTTTGGAGATGCAGTCGGTCGAACTTTTCTAAACTTCCTTGGAGCGGCCAACTGCGTGACGTGTTTCTTGTGTATCTCATTTGAGCCTCGTTGGTACTGCTGAAGGATCTCCTAATTTGCTTCCTGACAGACTGATCTATATACATGTGCCATAAAACGTGACCTAAATTCATGCAAGCTGTTTACATCAGCTGATGCGACATTTTTGCGACGCGTGTAAAACACGGAAGTGATCGCAACCTCACGAAATGACTCGCGCGATGACAGCGCGGGACTTGAACGTATTATTTTTCAGCGCGGAACTTGAAGATATTATCTTCTATTCGCTCTCCTGTATCAGGCACAACTACATGACCTAAATAGATCTCTTTGTTGCATATATTAGACTTCGAACCTGGTTCGAACTCGGTCGACAATTTAGTCATTCGTGGCTTTGTAACCGCTCGAAAACACAAACAGGAATACGCGAGGCAAATCTATCGCATTATCTCAGAGGAAGCTAGAAGTTTGATCTTGATAGCGAGACAAACACCATGCAGTTGACAATTCTTTTATTTTGGAGCGTTTTCTCCTTTGGGATTCTCGCTTTGAGCGCTCAGGAGTACTCAAATCGATGGACAGTGCAAATTGATGGCGATGAACAAGAAGCAGATAGACTAGCGCAAGAGCATGGCTTTGTAAACCTTGGAAGGGTAAGTTTAGGTTAAGATCGTGTAATACTCAAACCATCCACCATAAACTGCGTCGATTTCCATCACTCTCTCTCTTCATACATATACTCCATCATATAAGCTTAGACCCAGTGGTCGACTATGTGAACGGTCTGCCCGGCTGAATCTAATATTTTTAAAGATTTTCCTTGTGAAATTAGACAAGTCTTATTCAAACCTTTTGAGAGTTCATGTATTTCTATGTTTGCTTGGAAATGTCATTTTGGTTTCCTGGCTGGCAAATTTCTCGTGCTTACAAGCATACTAAAAATTTGCCATTTTTTCGTCATTTTTAAATTTATGGCAAGACGTTAATTTACAAGGGAAGAAATATTTAAACAGGGGTGTCTCAAAAACTAAGACGTAAGACGTAAGACCCCCTCCGAATCTCAAAAACTATAAGAACTTAAGAAAATTCACAAGGTCTCAGTTTTCTTTTAAGGTAACCTTTTGTAGAGCCAAAAGAATGAAACAACAACCATGAGGACTTTATTTCCATGCATTGTCAGAAGACCTAAGACCCCCATTGAATCTCAATATTTAGGTGTATATTAATTAATCATTTTAGATAGTGCAGGTCCACATCAGGTCTTAAATGTCTTGCCAGTTCCTCAACCTGCTTTACCAGAGAAATTATGTATGTATGTATGTATGCATGTATGTGTGTATGTGTGTATGTATGCGTGTATGTATGTATGTAACAAGAAGCTATTTCTCAGAAAGAAATAGTGTTTTGTTTCCGGAAAGATATTCAAAGTCTGAGAAAGGCTGGGGTTTTGATATCTTGAGCATGAGAAGTCCTTGGGTGAGGGGGATATGTGTTAATGCACCGCTTTGCACTGCACTGATCTGCACAGTTGCCAGAGCCTGGGGTTTTTCATCCAGGTTAGGTTTAACACTTAACCTATTGTAAAAGAACAAGGGCTAATTAATGTAAGTTGTCTACACATGAATCAGTTATTACAGTCAACATGCTTTGAAATGTATTTACTTGTCATATTTCACTTTGACTGTGTCCAGGGTCAGAGGGAGATGTTTTATTAAGACATTTTAGTCAGAAGTAGAGTATTGATTTTGGTCATTTTGGTCTCAAACTGGTATGGTTTTTGCACTCTAGTCTTGAATTAGGTATGCTTTTTAAAAGAAGCTACTTTTTTCATCATTATTGATAAGACCAGCAACTAAAGCCATTCACAATACCTTTAACATCATTCTGCACTGGAGAACTATGGCAGGTCTGAAACAGGGCATTAATTTAAGGGTCAGACCATAATAGGGTAAGTGCTTTGGGAAGCGGGCTGCACAGCCCTGCCAAATTTTTCAGAAATTCAAAGTATTGTGTGTGAGGCTAAATAAAGCTAGGAGGCAAAAGCATTTGACGCATAATTTTTCTGTTGGGCAGTCCTTGATTCGAATGGATGTGACACTCTACACACTGTACGTTTCATTGTCAGTGAAGCAGTATATTTTTCTTGTCAAAAAGGACACCTTGTGTGACGACAGTTGTGCAATTATTCCTCCACTTTCGCTTGAATATTATGAAGCTAAAATACAAATGCTATCGGTGTTTTCATGGAAACTAGCTCTTGGAATGCCATGGTATGTCGAAATACAAATTTTCTTATTTTTAAAAGTGTGCTCTAAGAAGTAAAGCTACTGGAAATGTGGCGGAAAATTCGAGAAATTCAACTAAATCTGGAAAATGTCGACACCTACGATATGAAGAAAACCTCATAAAAAAGACATATTGTGCCTATTTTGCGATACACCAATGTTAATTAAATTACAATATGATGAATTAGTTACCTTCCACAATATATTGTATCTGTAGTATCGTTCAAACGCTCCAAGTGCGTGTTCTTTTCCCGTAAACAGCCACAGAAAAGGGGTGGGATTGTTATTCCTGGCAAGTGTTCTTGTTGACCAAAATTATGTTGCTGTAGTTGTGATCTAAATCACATTTAAATCAGGCATGGAAACAGATCTTCGTTTCTCTAGAATACATCGTTTCAGTAAGACTAAGGAACTTTTAAGTCGCCAATTATTTCTACCTGCATGACATTTTAATTTCCCTTTTCTTTCCGTGTCACAAGGTTAAATTTAGTTTCGAGAAGTTATTTTTGCTGAACATGTTTACCTTGTGAATTACAAGCGTCACTGGCTGATAACATTCATACTCACTATGTCAATAAATCACTCCGAAACGGAAAACAGTACCATTTCTTTGTTGAACTAAACAAAACTAACTGCTTCCAAGGGCTCAAAATATCGCATTGGTGGACGAATTGCGTGGTGTGGTGGTGTCTCTAATTCAAAAATATATTTCTTTTTCACTATCACTATCAAGTCCAGTTTGCAGTTTTCTTGTGTAAGATAATACCGAGAAATGAGAGTTTCACTGCAATGTTGCAAATGACACATTTTGTTGCGATGCACCGAGTTTTGGCTGAAATTTTGCTGTCGTATTTATATTAACAATTATGAACCTTACTCTGATTGGATGTTACCCCTACTATGTAACTAGTTCACCCCTGAACTGAAAACAATACTGTTTCGTTTCTGAGGAAACGAAACAAAAGCCAGGTTTATTTGAATCAACAATGGTGTAATTTGGAAACCAAAAATTGTTTGGTTTTGGTGAGTGGGCTGTCAGTAGTTCTCGTTCAGATAGCTGCGCTAATTAGATGTAACGTGCATCACGTGCATCAACCGGAGTGAATTTTGTCGGCTACAGGAAAAAGTGAAATGTGACTTCATACATCAGTACTTGTTTTTACTCTATTTTTTCATACCAGTAAAGCCATAGATTTAGCATGACATTTACAGCAGACGGAAAACGGCATAAATTACCTTGGTGATTAACTTTGATTTTGGGTCCAGTTTCTGCTAAATCCTGAAACTTATCACTGCACAAACAGTGAAGACAGGGCAAAATTCATTTTAATTTGCAGTTTGTCATCTGCTGTAAGTGTCATGCTCAACCTAAAAAGAAAAATGAAAATCTCGCTTTTCATGACTGCCTTTTACGTTTAAAAAAAGATCGAAATCCAGCAATTGCTTCTTGCAGAGTGACCTTTTGAACTTGATGCTTTTTTCTTGGAGGTTCGCTCTTACGATAACAAGGCAATGATAATCATGTTTTTTAAGTTCTTGCGGGAAATTTTTGCGAAGTTTGTGCATGGGCAAAGAATGGTGGCATTCAAGTTGCCTGTTCTTTCGAGCCTCAGTTGTTCCCAACCTGCCCAAAAAGTGCTCTCTAGAACGCAAACTTGAAGAGAACGCGTTCTTCAGAACTCATGCTAGTGATGTACCAGTCAAATCAAAGCTTCAACATCCCCCCCCCCCCCCCCCCGCTTGGGTGTACCCTGGGCATTTGATACCTTTTTCTGCCCTGGGGATAGGGAATCTGATCATCTTAGTCTTCCCAGGGGTGGGGCTTTTGATCACCACTCATAGGGGGTGGGGAATTTCATCGCTAGCCTTGATTTCATGTCAGGTGTCCCGCTGGTTCCATGTGGGTTGATAAATCATGGCGGAGACAAACTTTGATGAATTCAAAGGAAAAGATTGCGGATTCGTGGCGGATTGGTTCAAAACCAAAGGCCTACACAACCTTTGTTCCGTATTATAGTTATTGAAGAGGTCTTCAAGAAGGAGATCGAAGCGGAAGATGGCCTTATCACATTGGCTAAAAAGTGTTGCCTTTCCTTAAATGAAGTGAAGATTTGGCTCAGCCATCTTCAGAAAAAGAAGGAAAATGGTGCATAGCCAGTGCAGAAGGCAAAAGAAACAAGAGCAAGGAAGAAACAAAATTGATTTCAACAGAAACAAACATATTTCACACTCATATTCTTTAAATAGTTTTAGTTCATTTTAAAAACTGCGCAAATTTGAAAGTTCGCATTGATACACTGACACAGCAGTAGCAGCATATAAATAATATTTTTATATTCCACATCGACAGAGTGCTAATATGATTATTTCAATTATACTAATAAAGGTTTACGTAACTAAAGGTTTAATAATTTGACTTATCTTTTTCTCAGCTCGTGAGTGGGCGGAATTCAACAAATCCTGCAATCTGATTGGCTCCTAGAGCGGGCGGAATCCTTCGAGTTGATCTATTTTCGTGAACGAATTAGCCATAATCATCAATCTTTCGCCCTTTTTACACCTCCAAAGATGACTAATCAACGCAAGTTTATCTCTATTCACCCTTAAATGGCAAGGAAAGTCATTGTAAGTAAATTTAATTGAGTTTTTTGAAGTTGTGATAGTTTGTTTGGCTGTTTGTAGCTTGGCGCTGTAATGGCATGTAATCCTGTCTCTGTACAATTTTAAGTAAAAAATGTGTCAATTTCAGTCGAGTTTACCTCTCTGATCATTGCTGTATTTGAGAGAATTTCTGTGGAATACACTTCATGAATTTCCTCGCTATCTGCCACTCAATTTACGGTAGAAAAGTCTGATTTCGAGTGATTTGCAATGACTGACAGAAATTGTTTTTGTAGTACAACTTCAAACTTTGCATGAAATTTCACACCGGAAAAGCACTTTTAGAGAACTTAAATGCATGGTGAACTAAATGCAACTAACATAAAGTAGTTCGGTATAAATCATTTCTTTAATACATCTTTCTTTGTCTCATATCTGAGTTACCCGCTCGTTCGCTCATTAGCATTTTTTCAAGTACCAATGGTTTGTAGACGGCGTGTAAGCCAATTCATTGACAAAGTTGCGTAAACTAACCCACTTGTAAGCCAATTTAGCGCAAGAAAAAAAGATAAACATGTTATTGTCCGGCTTAGGGTGGGTCCATATAATGAAAAACTGTGACCTCAGGCTGCGGCCTTGGGCAGCGTTTTCAAGGCCTTGCTCACAGTTTTTCCCTATACGGACCTCCCAGCTGGCCAATAACATATATATCAAAATTTGGCAATGTAATAATAATAATTATTGTTTCTCTTTTAACTGATGTATCCAATATTTAACAAAATTGGCTTCAATCGAAACAGAGGTATTAAATATACATATTTTAAATTGAAATATTCTCTACATGTTTCTTTACGAGTAGAACATTGGTCTAGTGTAATACCTACATGCAGTTGATCCACATAGACAAAATGCTACTTTATATTAGAGGTTTATTGATAATAATTCCAGATCAAAATTTGTCAACTTTGTTATTGGTTCTCATTGGTTATTAGGTGTACTTGTTACCTATCCTCCTCGAGCCTCTTGGCATGTAGGGCCTTGGTTCTCTTTGGTGTTGTCTATTAAACCATGTTTACATATGCAGCTTCAGAAGCATAATAGAAGCTGCTGAAAAGTTAAAACAGTAATCTGGTAATTTTTCCAGGGATGCGGACATATGATCACCTGAAATGCACCTACGATGGGGCATTTGAACAGCTTTTTGATCCAGAGAGGGGGGGATTTTCCAAAAATTTTCCAAAAATTCAAATGCCTGGGGGTTGCCCAGGGGGGGGGGGGGGGGATGTTGACGCCTTGATTTGACTGGCCAGTACATAAGTTACACTATCAGAGTGCTTACCAAGGATTTGGAGACGATGTAACTTTAAATACACGTTCCTCCAATTTTTGTTCAGCCCGGCGATCTTGAGAAAATGAAAGAACGAATCATCTTGTGACTTTTTTTATTTCTTTTTACACGTACTAAGCAAGCATCTTCCCTGCATGGTCTTGTCCATTTCGTGTTCGTCGCGGCCATTTTGTTATTGTCAACAAGCTTAATTCATGTCCAAATAAGGAAATGGATGGATGAGTTGAGTTAGACTGGGATTGAAAGATTTCCTCCTGAAGAGAAACAAAACAAAACATCGATGTCTTGGTTGACCTTTGTTATGGTGTTGTTGACCAACTTTGCGGAAGGATCGGTGAGGATAACATTCAATCTTAACTGAGCATTCGCCTGTGAAAATAACATCACTAAAAGTATCACAAAATGCTCGCTTCAGCTTTTTGTCAGTACTTTGCACCACTTGTGTCCTAGGCTCGATTTCAGCCGCTTTCTTGAGTCCGGTCTACATTCCTCCGCGAGAAGAGACAGCTGAACGTTTAAGTGGCAAAGCATATCTGTGATGTAAATTCATGATTTAATTCTTGCGGTGCTTCTGGTGGCCGGAAATGTCATCTGATGACAATCATAAGCAGGCCCACATGACGCCTACGGCTCGTAACATTTGTACATGTGCTGTTTTCACCTCATCTTTTAATTTTGGCCCTCCAACTTATTTTGTTTCACATTGTTGATGAAGGGCATTATATGCTGTGTTCTATTGAAGAAGTATTTTTTTTAAAGTAGAGCAGAGCTGTTTAACTGTGGTGTGGCAAACATCATGTCAAAGGTCACACATATGTTGGTGTGCATGGTGTTGACACCATGTTTATGTTTTGCAAGTTCAGTTTGCTGTGGCTCATTTAAAAATTTAGTTTTGTCTGGCTTTGCTGGAGACTTGTGTCACTTTCCTTCAAGAAGACTTCCGTGCACATCAATTTGGCTTAGTGTTTTGTTTCTTGAGATTGATGTTTACATTCATCCCTCTCTTTGTTGACTTTGTTCGTTACCTGACATTCTGGCACTGCATGATTCAAGTATAGATTCTCATGCATAAGTCTGTGGACCATTTTGCGTGTTGTATATAAGACTATGGTTTAGATCAGGCATGATTTCATCAGTTGACTGTATTTGGTTAAATGACCCACTAACGCAATTGCACTTCATATCGCTCAACTTCTTTGCTACTGCGAGAAAGATAATTTATGCAGCCTGCTCGATTCAGGCAGGCAGATTTCTTATTGGTTGAAATTAACAATGCCAAGTCCATGCGTCCAGCCGTGAGTTTGGGAGAGGAACACAAGCTCCTTTCCCGAACAGGGGCTGGTAATCGAGCTTACAGTACCGGTCAATGGGATTGCAGCACCTACATGCATGTAAAATGCATGTAGTCTGCGTGTAGTATTTGTGGACACTGCGTGTACGGTGTGTGTAAGGTGCATGTAATTACATGTGTCAAATTTACTGATCTGGTAGTTACACGCATTTGCATGTAATTTCACCTGTATGCGTGTATTTTAATTGGAGCAAGAAACCTTTGTTATTCATACATGCATTTGCGTGTATTTTGCAAAACAAAAAGCCACCACTAACTTGTATTCGATACACATGACACCCAATGTCCACAACAAAAAGTAAATTCAAAAGCTGACAAGCACTAAATTAGTGGAGTAGCTTGAGCACCTATCAAATCAATACTCTTTCTTAATCTGTAGCAGCCCGCACTTTTGCTTAACATCAAGACTTAAGGATGGTGCCTACTTTTGTTAGTGCGCACACATTCTGTGCATCACGCAAGACATAGTTCAAGCATGTGCGCGTGCTAGGGTTGACATCGATGCAATCAACTACGCTACCAAGTACATGACTAAAATGAATGCAAAATTTTCCTACTGTGACCAAATCAAGTTTAATGAACCTATACCAGAAACACCAAAATAGCAACATATCGCTAACCACTTACTGTTAACATCTTCCAGCTGAAAAACTAGCTGTCATCTGTCAAAAATTATACTGAAATCCAACTGTGAACATGTACCTGCAGATGGCGTAGTGCACGCGCAAAACAAGTGTGAGATATGCAATTTTTTTTACTTACTGGGGAGGTGACAGGAAGAAATGTAGCGGGCACCGTAAGTGTTTTAAAAGAAGATCAATAACTTAAAAAAAAGCGTGGTTACCCCTACATTTTATGTTATAAAATGGAGGTGGCAAGCCTATTCAATAAGTGACTAGTTTCTGGTGGTGAGCAAAAGGTATTTTAGCTGAACCAGAGGAAGACTGTTAGACATGCTAAAAGCGCTTTTGCAACGATTTTGTTATAAAAAACTTACCAAAAATGGTTTTTGTGTTACCATTTACCATGCAGTTTTAAGATCTTTATAGATGTGTTTGCTTTTCTGTATATAAAGGCGAATTCTGAGGAAATCTGTGAAGAATATCCTTTCCTTCTTTTTTCAGAAAAATACTGATGTCAGCATTTTTGTTGAGATTCAAGGCTAATTATCTAGAAAAAATGCGTGGCTACCCCAATTTTTCTTTGTGGATTTCAATAGCCCTTGCAAAGATCTACTTTTTCTGCCTGGTCTTAACCTGGTGCAAAAACCTTTGTATTTAGTAGGCACCGTCCTTAATTCTTAAAGATCTTTGAGCTTTCGTTTAAGCTAAAAACACGCACGATGTATGTCACAACCGGTGATGTTTACCCATGCATGAAAAGTCATTTCAATTACTGTTCCTTTGATAACAATGAAATAGGGATTCAAAGAGAAACTTGCGGACTCTCTCTTAATCGTAAACAGCAAAGAATCTAAATTTTTTAAATAAAATCTAAGCGTTTGTTAATTTTCAATTCTTCAGAACAACCTGCAATGCTTACACTGGGTTCGTTCGATTATTCGGCTTAAATTACAAGACAGTTGACTACTGCTAGATTTGAGAAAAACATTGGGATTTTCATCCATGGGTCAAGTCTGGTTGACAGATCGTCACTTGTCTGTACGTGTATTCGCGCATAGAATAAAATGAAGTAGTACCTAATTCAAAACAACTCTCACACTGCACAGGATTTCTGTCTGGGTAGAGTTTGGTCGCGTGCTAGGCAAGGCTCTTCAAGGAAACAGATCGAATTTCATTTTTATCAGATCAAAACAATGTTTTCAGATAGAGAACATTGGCTTCTAAGTACTATTAATAACAAATCTTCAAAGGCTTTTTAAACTTAAAGAAAGATACAATGTAACTGATGTTTAAAATTTAACTGGAAATCTCAAGCGATATATTGTGTTTTGCTGTTATTTCGTGTCCGTCAAGCCTCAGTTCGTCAGTCACTGGCGCCCTTGTTGTTTCTCACGAACAGAAAAAAAAACACGATGGGAAAAGCTTTTGAACACTGGTAAACTCCGAACACTTCAGAGTACAAATTTTTTTTTTAATGAATCTTTGTAATTTAAAATTGAAAGCGGCATTTGTTTATGTTCTGTTATCTCAGTAAATCCTTGCGTGCCTGCCAGTCGCTGGCCCTGCTTGTTGAAACTACAACAGAGAGAATACTTTTACTGTAAAGTGGTAAGCCGGTTTAAGGAAACTGCTCGATTCTATCAGAAACGTTTGATGACCAGAAGCAAGAAAGTGAAAGACTAAACTGTATTGCAGTGCAGTCCAGTACGGTAAATGTTACATGGTAAATGTTTTGTTTTCATTACATGCACTTTTAATATTTCGTTCTCATTACATGCACTTAATGAGTTCCAGTTTAACAATTGTGAGTAACTTTACACGCAATATCACGTCTACTGTGTGTAATTACACATGCATTTTCGTATATTTGCGTGTAAGGTGCGTGTAAGGTGCATGGACACTGCATGTAATGTGCGTGTTGTACACACGCTTTATGCGCTTTGCTGCAATCCGTTTCAGCTATACTCTACTCGCGTCCTCCAGCTAAGTTTCTGCTGCATTCGCTAAACAGTTTTCGGTGATACTTCAACGTTAAATCTTACTAAAAGTATTTGCGTAAATACAGAGGCTGAAAGTTTGTCTTCTGCTCAAATTTTTTTTATTGATGGAGTTAAAAGTGCCTGGCAAGCTGGTTTGCTTCTTCCTTTCCTCGGGCAATCACATGGACTACCAGCTGCTTTGTAGCGTTTCGGAAAAACACTTACAACACCTGTTCAAATTAACTGGGACTCATTCAATATAATTGGGGCTAATTGGTGTTAGCTGTTATTGACTGTTATTGGACATTAGAACCAATCAGGGTCAAGCTTATCTTGGGTCAGGAACCAGGCTAATATTATCAGCTAACAAATCCATTAGAACCAATAGCAAGCTTGCTATTGAATAACAGAATATCAGTCTAAAACAACTCAAGTTTCAACAGATAATATTAGTCATTCTAGCCAATCAAGCTCCTATAAGAAAAGTTTGTAAGCATTCCAGTTGGAAAAACTGATTTGATGATGATGTGTTATCTAGATTATAAATTCCGATTTGACATCACATAAAATATCAAAACAGAACTCACAACACGCGAAATCATTTCTTTCTTTTTCTTTGTGCTTTAATGGAGCATTAGCCTCCTATTTTATGGACATGACAGTTGCTGAGCAGTGAATTTTGCGAGAGCTGTTTTTTTTCCTTTTCATCAGTAACTGCCATGATGCATCAAATTGAAGTGTTTCACATTGAATTTGAAATCGAATCCAGTATTTTGCATAAACTGCAACCATGTGTGACCAAAAAACACTGACAAAATTAAATTATGAACTGTGAAATGGGCTGATATTAGTCTTGACTAGCATGAAACAATTTTATTTGCGAATAATAAAAAAAAAATCTAAGTTTCCATTTGTGAGATAAGGTTGAAATGGCCGGAAATGAAAACTTATCAAATGACAGTTGTGAACATCGTGCCACATTCCAACATGCAATTTCGTGTAGTGTTCTTTTTATTTTTCCTTCTTGATCGTCCTGGTGTTCCAACTCAATTACTTCAGGGCGACTCGGCGAAGAAAACTGTTTAAAAACCAGAGGAGACATTAACTTCATGAGAAACAGCTGGAAACAGGCTGCATAACATGTAACATTTAACAGACTGATGGAAATACTATGTATTTAAATGAAGGTATTGTTTCAGTATGATATCCCTAGACTTCAGAGCCCCCCTAACGAATTTTCCACAGCGAGACTTGCATACAGCTGCTGTAAAGATGTGAGGGCCATGAAATTTGGCAAAAGCCCATGGCTTTTGAGGAACCATTCACTATACTTGTGTAATCACATGATTTTACGTGGATGTAATTTGGAATACTTACAAATGAGCACAGGTAAATTTAGCAAATTTGCATGAGCCTGTTGCATTTTTTGGTGAGTGCAATTTGTAGTCTTTAAAAAATTTACAAAATTTTTATTCAGTTCAAATTGCACAAGAATTTTTATGTGATTCCCGGTTAATAATATTCTTGAAAATGTACTTTTTAAAGTCTATGTTTTCATTAATTATTTTCTAAGGAAGTCTGCAGTGCCCTTGCTTTTCTGTTTCCAAAAAAAGTATTTGCAAAATTTGTGACAATGTTGGAAACTGTTCCATTAATCTTCAGAGATGACCTTCAGAAATCCTTGGAAGGGTTCGGTTGATTGTTGGTGTTTTAAAATGTTCGTAAACGTGGCTGATCTTGGGAAGTGTTTTGAAAGCATGTTGCAGTAGTAACTATCTTTGGCTATCTTCAGAAATGTTCAGGTGAACTTTGCCTACCCATGACTGTCGGTTTAAATAAATGTAATTTACATTATCGATACTCAGTCTGGCAATACCTTTTTGCCCCCATGTTACACTTGAACTGTGCCGCTCTTACCCAAGTCAGAAACTACAAATCTTTTCAAAATACATGTGATTGTATATGAAATAAGCCTGGAAAAAAGTATGGAGATTTATAGGTATACCTCTTTTCATACTAGTTACCTGCACACTTGACAATAATCAAGAGTCAAATTGAGCAGTCTTCTATTTTTTACCAAGTTACTTACATGTATTTTCTAGAGTGGACATACGGGTAACTTCAGATTTAATGAAGATGCTGCCACCAGTCAAGATGCCAAAAAATTGCAGCAGCAGATGGTGCCTGGCCTGCTATTAGGGTTATCACTTAGTAGAAGATATATGCAATGTATATGTACTGTATGTGACCATATAATACTTTTTGACTAATTGATTGAGTGCTTTGTACAGCTGCAGTGATGTTTTTCTTTTTTTCTATATTATAGATTGTTGACAGTTACTACAGTTTTCAACATCACAAAATGGAAAGAATATCCACTTCTCGCAGTACTCTTGTTCTCAAGAAACTTTTGCATGAGCCAAATGTAGGTTTTTTAGACATTGAATTTTAGTGTACACAGATCTGACACTAATTTTTTTGAGTTGATATGTCCAACTGCTGCTGCCTTACATAACTTACATCATTGTGCATCTCAAGTGATACAATTTTCTATTACTATAAAACTAACACTGAGAGTGACTAACTAATTATTTACATGTAAAATTGGTGGTCATGGCAGTCAATCATGTTCAGCCAATTTAATTTTATTATTTTATTCATATGCTTAATGAATAACTGCATTGTGACCATAACTTTTCAGGTTAAGATGGCAGAACAGCAAGAATTGAAGACATACAATCTGTTATCACTCCAGAACTTTGACTATATCACTGACAAAAGATGGGATGACATGTGGTACATTGTGAGTGTTTTATGTATCTACTGTAGATATGACTGTTTGGTATATATGTGGTACTGGTTAAATGCAAGTTGACAGGCATTTGAACCTTGAATGACCTGACTTGATCCTCAAAACTTGTCAAGTTGATTAAAATGTAGTTCAAGTTCCGAGTCATTGATTGTTCAATTTTTAAGTCATTTTCTTCAAGTTTCAGATCAACTTTTTCAAGTTTCAAGCAGACAATTGATTTTTGTACAAGATTATGCAAACTTAATGTGGTGGTTATACTGTAGGAGTCAGAGAAATATTGATGAAATATTAAGCTGAAGAAATATTCAGGCCTGAATTATGTCTGGCAAAAAATTTAATATGGTTCGTTTAATAGCAAGCTCGAAAAAGTTACTTACATGTTCTAGGCTTTTGCATTGTCAGGCTCTGAAGGCCTTGGTAAATTGGCAATTTTCTGGCCTGCATACACTGTATGGCCCTAAGTCAGGTCTGAGAATCTTGCACACTTGAAAATCAAGTTTCTGATCTGAAAGAAGAACTCTGTCTTTTTATAGGTACATGTAGCTAAGGCCTAAAAGGAGCTGCAGATTTCATCCCGAAAGCTTAAAAACTTTCAATACTTGGTTGCACCATCATGCTGCATGACATCAGCTGTTCAAAACATTCTTATGAAGTGCAGAAGAACAATTTATGGTTAAAACTAGTAACACCCACATTCCCTGACCTTCGATCCTCTAATTGTTCCAAAAATTTTCAATACTGGCAGTGAGTTCTTGTGTTGACTTGTAATTCAAGTTACATTAACTTGAATCGGTTGATGCCAAATGTTCTCTTTTGGATTGAGGTCCAGGCTTTCAGGAGGGGTCCACTACCATTGCAATGATATCTGATATGCAGTTCGATCTAATAAGCTTTCTTTTGCTCTGTTTGTTTATGCAGAATGGGAAGAATGGACAGCCCACATACAACGTAATTGGTGTTTGGAAGAGGAACATAACTGGTGAAGGAGTGGTTGTTGCTGTGGTAGATGAGGGATTTGACCCACAACACCCTGACCTTTGGGACAACTTTGTAATTAAGTTTTCTCATTCTTCTAACTTTCCTTTCCTTTTTCTATGTTCTGAAATGTTAGACGCGAGTAACCTGTAAGTCAACTCTAAATCAGCATTGAGCACTTGGAGTCTTCTCAGTCTATGATTGTGGAATTTTTTTCTAAACGTACATTTTCAGGAGAGAAGAATAATAGGCCATTGAACTGACAGTGAAATATTTGAATCTCCCACATGCACATGGTTACATTTAGTTAATTACATGTAGGTATGATGGATTACTCTGAAATGATACAGGGACAAAATTATTTGAAATCATTTTAAAAGGAAGTACAGCACATGCTTAAGCCACGCAACATTACAATAATTTCAAATCTCAACAGCCACTGATTGATCTTTAAATTTGTTGTACATACTGCATGCATCCACGCTCCAAGCATTTCAAATACAGTGTACTGTAGGTGATTGATTTTTTAGTGAGAAAAAAAAAGAGACTGCAAAGCAACAAAAGCAATTTTTGTCAAAAATGTTTGTTTTTAGTGAATTAGAAGGAACTTGTAATTACCTTTTTGCATGTGGTCCACATCAACAGAAACGGATATGGCCTACTTGTAGCTATAAATACTAACTTTATTCCTAACTTTGTAAATGACTGAGAGGTGCAGGTAAAAAAGGAAACTGTATGCCAGTATGTGGGAGACCAGAGGTCTCAGAACTCATGTCAACATTTTACAAACATCTGTTCAGAAATTTTGATAAACTTAAGCTCAGTCATACACTCATGTGCATTAAAACGATGTATATTCTCTAATTTAAGCATGTTTTCATGAGTCGTATCTTTGGATTCAAAGGTTCATGGCCACTAAAGAGAGATGAACATTTATAAGTGTATATAAAATTTACATGTCTACATATTACATATCAAATGTGTATGTTCCCAGCTGTGTTTGATTAATTTAAAATTAATGTAAAATGAAGCTGACTACATGCTCTGTTTACTTGCAGGATGAAAAAGCAAGTTTTGATGTAATTGACAATGACACAATTCCTACACCTGCAAACAAGTCATACCCATTATATGGGTGGGTCATTGTTAATTTAAGCAACAGACCATTCGTGTACTTTCTATGGGTTTACATAGGTGCAGTGGCCTCATGGTTAGTGCGCTCGTTCCTGGATCGAGTAGTCTGGGTTCAAGCCCTGGCGGGGGACACTGTGTTGTGTTCTTGGGCAAGACACTTGGGCAAGACACTCTCACAGTGCCTCTCTCCACCCAGGAGTTTAAATGGGTACCGGCGAATTGTTGGGGGAAACCTAATTAATTGCAGTGCAGAGGAGTGACCTGTTATGGACTAGCATCTCATCCAGGGGGAGTAGAAATACTCCTTGCTGCTTCATGCAACAGAAACTGGGATAAGCTCTGGCAGCTATGAGCCAGTCGGCTCCAAGGCTTCACTTTACACATGTACCAGCTGCAGTGCAGTAAACCTACATGTACTGTAGGCGAGATGTTGGGAGAAGAAGATGAAAACTTGCATACTGTCATGAGTCATTTAATGCCCAGCCTGGCCAGTGATTAAATATAATTGAAGAGCCTGCAAAATTATGGAAGCTGATAAGGGACAATCCCAAAATATTTTTCAAATCTGAAAAAAAAAAAAGAAAAAAACTAATAATAATAATAATAATAATAATAATAATAATGATGATGATGATAATCATTCATGTCTCTGTAGATATAATTAGGGTTCCACACAGGTGGCAGAATTTTTCATTGCTTCCAAATGAAATTGTCTTCCACATTGAAGCTTATGGCAGAACATCGTATGTTCTAAATGATCCTAAACTCTTTTCCCACCATTTTGGAATGGCAAATAAGGAAAAACACTCTGATGCTGCTGGCTGACTGCTGGTGCAAGCTATTAAGTAGTACCGTGACAAAACATATTTTCTGATATATTTCAGGATTTGACTGTATACCGATCTTGTATTTCTGGATTTTGATTTCTTGGATTTGCAAGCTACTTCTGGATTTGTGGTCTAAAGTTATTTGTGGATCCAATTAGATTTTATTAAGATGTGCAATAGTTTCTTTTCTAGATTTTACAATGTACTGACTCTTCAACAAAATTTGCAAAACAGGAAAATTATGGGATTTAATTTATTTTTCAGATTCGAAAAATATTTTGCAATTGTCCCTTATTGGCTTCTGCACTAAATGAAATGGTAAAGAAAAGTATGAAAACTTAAAACTTTCTTCTGTTCATTTCATGTCTCAAAAAGTGTCACACCAACAACTACTATTAGACTGTGATTTTTGCTGGTTTCCTGAGTTTACCAAAACCCTGCAATCAGTAGGTTTTGATTTGCTCATTTACAGATATATATGTTATTTGCCAGCTGGGAGGTTTGTATAGTGAAAAACTGTGACTGAGGCCTTGAAAATGCTGCCTGAGGCTGCAGGCCTTTGGCCTCTGGCAGCATTTTCAAGCCCGAGGTCACAGTTTTTCACTATACGGACCGACCCTAAGCTAGCAAAAAGCAGAATATTTATTTTTTTTCCTGCAGTAAATTGGCTTACAAGTGGGTTTGTTTATGCAACTTTGTCATTGAATTGGCTTACGGTACATGCTGTCTACAAGCCATGGTAAAAATCCAACAAGTGAATGAGCGAGCCACTCAGATAACAGACAAAAAAAAGATGTTTAAAGAACAGATTTATTGCGAACTACTTCACTACTACTCTAGTTCACCAGTTAAGTTCTCCAAAATCATTTTTCTGGTGTGAAAGACTTTTTTACCGTAAATTGAGTAGCAGAAAGCAAGGAAATTCGTTAAGTGTATTCCACAGAAATTCTCTTAAATACAGCAACGATCAGAGAGGTAAACTCAACTGCAATTGACTTCTTTTTGCGTAAAATTGTGTGGCGAGAGAAACACGCTTATGTGCCATTACAGCACCGAGCTACAAACAACCAAACAAACTCTCACAATTTCAAAATACTCAATTGAATCTACTTATAGTGACTTTCCTTGCCATTTAAAAGTGAATAGAGGTAAACTTGTGTTGATTAATCATCGATGGACGTGTAAGAAGGGTAGAGGTTAACAATTACTGCTAGTTCAATCATGAAAATTAGCCAACACAACAATTTCACCTGCATTTTTTCCCGGGCTGCCTTATTTAAGAACCAATCAGATTCCAGGATTCGTCATCATGCCCTCTTGGGAAAAAATAATGAACAGTATTTTTTTTTATTCTATACAATCACATTTTATACATTTGTGACCACATGCATGTTTTAACAAAACTCAGGCTCCAAAAACACACTCTAAAGACTTCTAACTATGTATATGCCTAGTTGTTTGGTCAAAAATCAAATAGCAAGGTAGTAACTAAAGGGTTTGCAATGTTCTTTGACAAGTACATGTAAATTAAATTGTCTTCCAATAACATGTAGCGTTCAGATTATGTGAAATTGCACCAGTGCATATGTGTAATATCAAAAGTTCTGTGATACGACATCTTTGCATGGTCAGAGATCTCATTGTGGAATCTAGACAGAAGAAGATAATTTCTCTGTTTTAGCCAACATTCCATTAACAATGTACACGTACATGTACATGATATTTTGAAATGGAAAGCAGGATTTATTGTTTTTTTTTTTAGGTGGTGTGTGGCCTTTAAATGAAAAAGAAAATGCAAATTAAAGAAAATTGATCGATGTTGAAATGTTGGAACTGCTGCTGGCATTAAAATTGTTTAGCAGGACTTACTGTACTGTCCATGTAGACCCACCTACAGTTGTATGAATGGTAGTACCTTATAGGACTGTTTTATCACTGTTAACAAACAGCAATTTACATGTACCCGTTAGTAGAGATATAACATTTTATTTGCTTAATTTCGTTTTGTCAGACATGGAGAAAAAACTGCAGGTATCATTGCAGCTGTGTTTAATAATTCAAGATGTGGAGTGGGGTTGGCATTCAAAGCACATCTTGGAGGTATGTCCAATATTTAGCAGGATTGAAGGTACCCAATGTTGATTAAAGTCCTTATCAATACACGGGTCTCATTTTCAACCTACACTGTACAACAACATGCATGTTCATGACTAAATGGTACAGCTTACACTGTCACTGCGGTATCTGTACTTTTAATAATTATTAATAACAATAATGATAATGATGAAGATAAAGATAATCAAGTGAACTTTATTTATTGAGGGTAATGTTCACAGAGCAGTAGATATACTAAAAACAAGTCAGTGGCCTTGATATAAATTTTTACAGGATATAAAGATGAACCATAAGCCCCCTAAAACCATTACAAATTTATTAAGGAATCTGAGAATGAATGTCCTAAAGTGAAATCACTCCTAAGTGAACTGTTGATAATTGAAGGGGTGAGTGCAAAACCATGCTAAGTGATGATTTAAGTGAAAAAAAAAATTTCGCGAAAGGGCTCGAAATTTTGCATGTGGTCTTCTATGTAATAGAAAAACGTGGCCCTGTATTTTCGTCGCTGGTTTTTGCTTTGTTTTCGAGTTATAACGTATGCAAAAATACTTGCCTTTTCCTAGCCATGTCTTCAGGAGTTTATTTGTTGAACAGCAAACAGGCAGACTGTTTATAGTGTATGAAGTCAAAATCAAAATCTTACAACATATATAGAGCGGAAATCTGGGAACAGATTGTTTACATCGGTTATTGTGACGTGAACACAACACGTGAATCGATCGAGCGTCAAACGAAATACATCGAACAAAAAAGAGATGTGCTGCATTAGAGCTCTGTCAACTAATATCTTAAGCATTGTTTTAAAGTACCTTGTATACCTGCCTAGTGGTTGAGAGGCATCATAAAGTCTCGATAAACCCGTAAGCCATCAGCACGTTTTAAAGAATCAAAATGTGTTCTGAAACTTCGAAGGCAGCTGATATACCTTAATCGTGTTATCGGCGTTCGAAGTCAGATCGAGCCAGGCAGCAAAGTCCAAGAGCAGTTCTTGCCCAAGAACTCTCTGAAGAACCCTCTGGTGAGTCGTGGCCCAATTGCCAAGCGTTGTTGGCGTCAAAGTTTGGAAAGCGAGAACTGGATCTAGACTTATAAAATTGGCCTTGTATCGACCGCCATGTTTTCCCGCGTATGAGATGTAAAGACCCTTCCCGGCATGCATTGCGATCACGTTCTGCGGACGTTTCTCGAACTGGTAACTAGATTGTTTAAACGTAATAATGGCCAACAAGTAGCGATCGATTGTAACATAGATCTGTGATCCAGGTTGCGTTGATTTTATTTCAAATCGGCGTGATTTGTAGTGTTTTGAGCTTCTGGGATCAGCGGACATGCAGATGTATCGAGACCCGTACGTTGCGCAGAAGGGTTAATCTGTCAATCTGTCAGCCCTATGTATAGAGCGTTTTCACGTGAAGTCATCAAATTCTTGAATCCAAAACTAAACAGCCACCAAAGTTGTTATCCTCATCAGGCATAAGAGGTACCAGCACATTTTGAACTTGGAAGTTATGGCTGTGCGTGACATAAAGCTATGATCGTGTTTGTCGAAAACTATGTATTTATCTCGTGATTTTTAGCGATTTAAGACGTTGCCGTATTTGGAAAGGTGCTTAATGAAATGTTTATTTGTTTTATTTTACTTTTATTTACACCTTTTTTGAACTGAAATCAACATTTTTAAGCTTATACGCTGCCTGAAATTACCATTTTCAGGAGCCCATCATGGGCTCCTGCCATTTTGCTGTTTTCTAAGAGAAACCAACATCCTTGCCGTCACGTGTTAACGTGAAATCAACATTTTAACATATTTAGACTTGAAATCAACATCATTGAGCTTATACGTTGTGTGAAATTACCATTTTGCTGTTTTCTAAGTGAAATTAAGATCCTTGCCGTCAAGCATTAACGTGAAATCAACATTTTAACCTATTTAGACCTGAAATCAACATCATTGAGCTTATGCGCTGAGTGAAAGTGACATTTTGCTGGTTTCTAAGAGAACTGACCAACTTCCTTGCCGTAACGCGTTAACGTGAAATCAACATTTTAACCTATTTAGACTTGAAATCAACATCATTGAGCTTATACGTTGCATGAAATAACCATTTTGCTGTTTTCTAAGTGAAATTAACATCCTTGCCGTCAAGCGTTAACGTGAAATCAACATTTTAACCTATTTAGACCTGAAATCAACATCATTGAGCTTATGCGCCGCGTGAAATTGACATTTTGCTGGTTTTTAAGTGAAACTAACATCCTTGCCGTCAAGCGTTAACGTCAAATCAATATTTTAACCTATTTAGACCTAAAATCAACATCATTGAGCTTATGCGCTGCATGAAATTGACATTTTGCTGGTTTCGAAGTAAAACCAACATCCTTGCCGTCACGCGTTAACGTCAAATCAACATTTTAACCTAGTTAGACCTGAAATCAACATCATTGAGCTTATGCGCTGCGTGAAATTGACATTTTGCCGGTTTCTAAGTGAAACCAACATCCTCGCCATCACGCGTTGACGTCAAATCAACATTTTAACCTATTTAGACCTGAAATCAACATCATTGAACTTATGCGCTGCGTGAAATTGACATTTTACTGGTTTCTAAGAGACACCAACATCCTTGCCATCACGCGTTAACGTCAAATCAACATTTTAACCTATTTAGACCTGAAATCAACATCATTGAGCTTATGCGCTGCGTGAAATTGACATTTTGCCGGTTTCTAAGTGAAATCAACATCCTTGTCGTCACGCGTTAACGTCAAATCAACATTTTAACCTATTTAGACCTAAAATCAACATCATTGATCTTATACGTTGCGTGAAATCAACATTTTGCTGGTTTCTAAGAGAAATCAACCCCCTTGCCATCATGCGTTAACGTCAAATCAACACTTAAACCTGTTTTGACCTAAAATCAACATTTTTGAGCTTATACGTTGCGTGAAATTGACATTTTGCTGCTTTCTAAGTGAGATCAAAGTCCTTGTGGTCGCGGCGGGCCGATCCTTTGTTATGATAAACCGAGGCGAGACTTCGACTTATAACAAAGGCTTGGCTTGGCTATTGAGATATTGCCTATGCAAAAAAACCACTCGGTTTTCCTAGCGGCGTCTTCATAACCGAAGCAAATACCAGCGGGAAAAATACAGGACCACGTTTTTCTATTACATTAAGGACCACATGCAAGAATTCAAGCCCCTTCTCGAAATTTTTTTTTTTTCACCCAAATCGTCACTTAGCATGGTTTTGCACTCACCCCTTCAATTACAAGGTGAATGGCTTACACTTTCATTGATGCGTCATTACTTGCTCTCGCAGCAGTATGTTGCAAAATGGTACTTAAAATTACAAAATCACATGTATATATGCATATATGTACAAGTATATGTGGGTAATGATTGGTATCAAACATTTATGTTACTTGGTATTTTCTTGGCATAGAAGGCAATTACTGTATGCGTAGTTACACTAAGTCTTGTGATGCAACTTGTCAAGAAAACCCTTAATTTTGCTCAGTGACCAACTTTTCGAAGTATGGATATTGTAAGTTACATGTATCTGTGTGATAAGGTACAGCTATTTGCAAAGTAAAAATAAACAAGAACAAAAACAAAGATAATTAAAAATATCCAGTTGCAGTTGACATCCACCTTTAAATTGTTAAAAGTAACATAAATTGACAACTATCCCATAACAGCTCTTTGACTTTATTGACTTTATGCTATTTATTTCCGTTTTGAGGGATCCGTCTGTTTTTCCGAGGAAAAGCCTCAGATGCTGATGAAGCCAGAGCTCTAAAGCATGCACTTGAACGCATTGACATTTATTCAAATAGCTGGGGGCCAGGTGACAAGGGATTTGAAGTTGCTGGTCCTGGTCCTTACACACAGCGTGCTTTAAAACTTGGTATAGATAAGGTAACACTTTATTTTTTATGAAGGCATTTTTATGGCCCTTGTGTCTCCCAGTTGTAATGTACAGCTGTAAAATTTTTGCGCTCAGTGTTGGCTTTCAATATACAAGATTTCCCCATGCTGAAGAGATTTGAAGGAGTTAGTCCATACCCCTGCAATTAACATTTATTTAGAACTATTGACCTGAGTTTCCTGAGCTTACTATGTACATGTTGACTAGCCAGCACTATACCTAAACTGCCAATTGTAATGTGCTGGATATGTTTGGTAATCAATTATAGGGAGGGTATTACATGGTGTTACATGTTAAATTTCTTTTTGAGTGTCGAAAAATAGTTTAATATGTAGTCAATAGACAAGAGAAATCTCCAAGCAACCTACAGTACCACTCAAAAGTGAGTTACTACCATCTCAAGAGATTTGTCTTGTGTCTCTTGAGACGAAGTCTCATTTTATTTGAGCCTATTCTTATTTCTCACAAGTGAACTATAAGTTCTAAGGGTTTGCATTGTAGTGACTCACAATGCCAGTTGCTGAGGTGCGAAAGTCAGACCGGATCAGCTCAGATAGCCAGCCCAGGTCAGATCAAATCAGATCACTTCAGATAATCAAAACAAACTAAAATAAAATAAAATTAGAGGAAATACATGTAGACCAATTTTGATATATTAAAATTCAGCCTAAAACAATAGACCTCAGTACGAGGCTCTGGGGAATAGCAACAGAGTTTGTGGGGTTCATTCCCAAGAGCCTTGTGCTGAGGTGTATTGTTTTCGGCTGAGTTCTAATATATCAAAATTGGGCCATTAAAACTTTTACCCACTTGAAGGTTAAAATTCCTCTCAAAAGTAGGCCAACTCAAGAAAGACTTGTTGCGTTTTTCCATGTTGGCGAGCTCCCATTTTGTACTCTTAGTGCCAGTTCCCCATGGATCAAGTTGCAAACTCATGTCCTGATGGATGAAGGTGATTTTGACAAAAACAAAATTCATGCAAGTATACTTGTACTTAAAAAATTTCATGTGCTTGAATGCTGTGGAAAAAATTTCACACATTCAGTGAGCTGAATAAAAGCTTGTTACACGGAGAGAAAATGTCATGTGCATACTGCATACACAGAATATCATACATATATATCTGTCTATCTTGCATACATGTACAGTGTAAAATAATAATGATGGGCCTACAGGGTTCGTTCAGTTCACTGTTCGTGATATTTGTAACTTTGCTGTTCTCTTTTCGTTCTCTCGACCTTTCTTTGCCTCATACGTGTATATGACAGGCACCCCACGTGTTAAATTAGTAATATATGCATATATTCTAAATGACGAAAGCTATCATTTTGTTGAAAGGATGAAAATTCACTGAGAAAGATGACCTAGATTTAACCTTTATGAAGTTCTTCTCTGTCCATGATCGTTGGAGATGGATGGATGGATAGACACAAGTTTGCAACTTGATCCGAGAGGAAATGACACTAAACATACAAAATTATAACGGCTTTAGCCAATTTTTGAGAGGAATTTTAACCATCAAATGGGTAAAAGTGTCAATTTCCTCTAATTTAATTTTTTTTATATACCTTGCAAGTTGATCTGAGTTGATCCAAGTCGATCCGAGTCGATCCTAATCAATTTGAGGCGATTTGAGTCAAACCAACCCAGACTGACGGTCTGAGTTGATCTGCTCTGACTTTTGTGCCTGCATGATGTAAACATATCATTACAAACTGACATAAATAACATTCAATCAGACGTTTTGTTGTACAGTACCACCTGGAGTCATGTGCACATTGGCTGCGGGTTTCAAGAGGTGGACACGGGGGCAGTGCACGAGGTTTGCCTGTGCGTCCACCTCGGAAGGAACAAACAAAGCACGAGATGAAACCGAGACGAAACCTAGAGAATCACACGTTCTTCAATGACCGCGTCTTCGTGCTCTTAATTGCCTTTTTTGCTTCAGTTTTGCCTGGCATTGTTCACTGGTAGACCACAATACCCAAGAGATTTTTATCGGAAACCCCTTCCCAATTAATTGGAAAACACACAGTGTAGAATCATCCAAAAATAACTGAAAATGTTTACGGCCTGCGGAAAGCGTTCAGCATCGTGAAAAGGTTTTGTTTTGTTCTTATTAGCGCCAAAATATTGCATGGTATTTCTTGGTCTGTAAGGCACAAATTTAGGCTTGAGCTAAAATATATAAGATAAGTCTGTGTACGAGCCAAGTGGCTCACCAGGCTTGAGCTTAACCTGGTTTCAGTAGCATGAAGCAACTAGGAGTATTTCTACTCCCAACTGGGAGGGATGCTAGTCCATCACACAGTTACCCGCAGCATTATATTTGCCAGTATCCATCTGTACACCTAGGTGGAGAGAGGCACTGTGAGTGTAAAGTGTCTTGCCCAAGAACACAACACGGTGGCCCTGGCCAGGGCTCAAACCCAGACCATTCGCTCAAGAGTCAATCGCACTACCATGAGGCCTCCGCGCCTCCCAAGAAATACAAGGATAAGCAAATATTGAAAGTTTACGAGTGCTGTCAGAGACACACTTTGATCAATTGCATGCCTTTTGCCAATTTGTTGCGTTGAAGCTCGTTGACAAATAAGCTTATTCCCTCTTTTATTGACAAGTTAAACTAAACTTAATTCACAATTGCACTCGAAATCATGTTATTTTCAGTATCCAAGTCAAGTCTCTTTGCGTTACAAATACATTCTAAAAGATCTAAAGCACTTGAACCAACCTGGGACTCAGGGCCACTTTAAGTTGCTTTAGTGAAAGCAAATTATTTGCATAGGAGGTAAGTTTACATCTGATGTTTGTTACGAAAAATTGTCTAAGTCAAGTTCTAGAATAATCTAGAACCGGAAGTCATTCAGCCGTGGCCAATTTTGTATAAGAACATTCCAGAACATTCTAATCCTTATGTCATTACTCAGATAAGAAATTAGATTTCGTGTAAAAGAAGGTTTTAGCTGTTATCCTGTGTGGACATTTTTAGACTGTGCGTCACACGCTGTTATCCTGTTTGGACATTTCTAGACTGTGTGTCATATGATGTGGAGAAGTTTATTGACTTAGGCAAAACGTTTGCCCTGGAAGGAGCTGAGTTGCTTGCATTTGTGGAGAAGCATAGAGAGGAAGAACGAGAGGAGAAGCGTAGAGAGGAGGAATGGGAGGAGAAATGCAGAGAGGAAGAACAAGAGTAGAAACGCAGGAGAGAAGAAGAAGAGAAAGAAGAGAGATTGAGGATAGCAGAAGAGGAGAAAGTGGAGAGACATAGAAAGCAAGATGAGGAGAGGGAAGCGCGACGACAAGAGCGAGAAATAAGAAAACTACAAACCGAGGCTGAGCTTCAGAGACAGAAAGTGGAAATCGAAGAAGCCCAGAGAAGACATGAGTTAGAAATGAAACGTTTAGAGTTCGAACAGACCCATCAGGGGCCTGCTGCTCAAGCACCTAATAAAGAGGACAGAGCGAAAGCTCCTAAAATTCCCTCTTTCGTAGATGGAAAAGATGACTTGGATGCTTATCTTCAGCGATTTGAGAGATTTGCAACCACCGCAAAATGGGATAAAGCTGGATGGGCTACCAAGCTGCGTGCTTTACAATCGGGCTGAGAGCTAGATGTTTACTCTTGCCTTTCCGAAGAAGCAGCCTCAGATTATGGCAAGATGAAGATAACTCTTATGAAAAGGTATGATCTTACAGAGGATGGTTATAGGCATAAATTTAGGGTCTCAACGCCTGAGACTGACGAGAGTCCAGACCAGTTTATAGTTCGATTGTCAACTTACCTGATTTGGTGGCTCGAGTTATCGAAAACGAAGAAGACCTTTGAAGGACTAAAGGACTTGATTGTTAAAGAACAGTTTATTAATTCATGCCCTAAGGAACTTGCTGTTCACGTGCGTGAACGAGCACCCGAAACCCTGGAGGAGATGGCGAAAATTGCTGACCAATATTTAGAGGCGCATGAAAAGCACGTGTTTAGTCCCGCACGGAACAAGCCGCCTACACTACCAGAGAAGGAAGATATTAAGAAGCCACCAAGTGATACGTCACCACTGTACTGTTACAGGTGTAATGGTCGAGGACATAGGTCTGCTAACTGTCCGACCAGGAAATGCTATTTGTGTGGTAGACACGGCCATGAAGCAAGAAACTGTAAATCCAGTGCACCAAGGTCAGGAGGACAGATCAAAAAATGGTAACCCTGTGCGGCGAAATCAGGTTAGCGCTGGATGCTGAGTGCAATCTTCACCACCACAAGCTACAACAGATATCCAGGCATGCATTGAGGGTGAGCATCTCCTCTTAGCCTGTGGTAAGAAAATTCCTTTACTGAGTAGTGCTTGTGTTCAGCCCTTATGTGGAGCGAGGAGTAAAATGCCAGTGGTGAAAGGGAAGATAGGCGACAAGACTGTCGATGTGCTAAGAGACACTGGTTGTAGTGGTATTGTAGTGAAAAAAGAGCTCGTCTCGGAAGGACAGTACACAGCTGACTTTAACTGTATGTTGCTGATTGACAATACTGTGAGTAAAGGTACCAATTGCTTGGATCACAGTTGACACCCCTTACCTGTCTGGGGAAGTTGACGTGCAGTGCCTTCCTGATGCGATCTGTGATTTGATAATCGGTAATGTACCAGGCACCTGACCAGCAGACGACCCAGACCCCAACTGGCAAGAGGCATGTGCGGTCACAACCTGGAGTCAAGCTAGGAAGGACGGAAAGCATACGCCGCTTAAAGTTGCAAGCAGTTCAAAGAATGCAGTTGTAGATAGAAACGAGCTGGTAAGATTACAGTGCAAAGATAAAAGCCTGGAGAAGTACTGGGTCTGAAGAGACATTAAAGTAAAAGGAGAGCAGGAGGTGAGCTTTGAAGAAAAGGACAGTGTGTTGTACAGAAGTTACAAGCATCCCCATGTAAACGGCGGTTAACCGATTAGGCAAGTGATGGTACCAACGCCTTTGTGAAGTCAACTGACGGAATTAGCTCACGAATCTATTATGGGAGGCCATAATTATGGGTGTCAAGAAAACCACTGACAAGATCCAAAAGCATTCTACTGGCCAGGTATTCAAGGTGACATTTCCAGACACTGCAAGTCGTGTGACATTTGCCAGAAGACGGTAAATAAAGGATCGGTTCCCAAGATGCCATTACAGAAGATGCCACTAATCGACATGCCTTTCAAACGGGTAGCCATTGACCTCATTGGCCCGATAAGTCCACCTAGTGAAGCAGGTCACTGATACATCCTCACACTCGTGGACTATGCTACAGGTTACCCCGAAGCGGTTCCTCTGAAGAATATTGACACCGAGCGGTAGCTGAGGCCTTAGTTGATATGTTCAGCCGCCTAGGAATTCCAGAAGAGATTCTAAGTGACTTAGGCACACAGGTCATATCTGACTGCATCAAAGAAGTTACACGCCTTTTGAGTATTAAGCAGTTAACGACCACCCCCTACCACCCTGTGTGCAATGGAATGACGGAGAAGTTCAATGGAACTCTGAAGATCACACTAAAGAGATTGTGCAGTGAGCAGCCAAGAATGTGGCATTGCTACATAAACCCGCTCCTGTTTGCCTACCGTGAAGTCGCCCAGGAATCTGCAGGATTCTCTCCATTTGAACTTCTTTACGGGAGAGCTGTAAGAGGTCTCATGTTCATTCTCAAAGAGCTGTGGACAAAAGAAGGCTCCGGAGGTGAAGATAGCTACCAGTATGTCTTTGAGTTACGAGAAAAGCTGGAGGACACCTTGAAAATTGCCCATGAAGAATTGCAGAAAGCCCAGCAGAAAGGAAAACACTACTAGCACCGCAAGACCAAAGTGAGAAAGTTTCAGCTAGGAGATAAGGTTCTTGTGTTGCTGCCGACTGATCATAACAAGTTGCTGATGCAGTGGAAAGGTCCCTACGAAGTTAGCGCTGTAGTAGGTATCAACGATTACAAGGTGAGAGTAAAATACAAGCTGAAGGTCCACCATGCTAACCTTTTAAAGGCGTACATCAAGCGAGAAGAGGAACTTGGAGAGGCTGCAGCCGCAATCACCGAGGGTCTGATGACAAGCGTGTCCTGCAGTGGTGAGCCGAGTGAACTAGAATTGGATCCAGATGATGATGATATTGGCTTCTTAGAGATTGGTGGATATGTGTCGAAGGAATCCATTGCAGATGTAAAGACCGGCCCTGGCCTTAACGAAACTTTGCGGGGAGAATTTCTAGATTTGGCGCAAGAGTTTTCAAGCTTGTTCACCGAGGCTCCCGGAACCACGAACCTTGTGCAGTATCACATCAACCTCACATCCGATGAGCCCGTCACGTCTAAGCCGTACCCTGTTCTGTATAGTATGAGGGAATCTCTGAAGAAAGATATAGATGACATGTTGAAGATGGGAGTTATCAGAGAGTCTAATTCTCCTTACGCCTCCCCGGTGGTGGTTGTAAAGAAAAAGGATGGTAGTAACAGAGTGTGCGTGGACTACCGAAAGCTCAACAAGCTAACCGTCTTCGATCCCGAGCCCGTGCCAGCAGCTGTTGACTTGTTTCAGAAGTTAAATGGAGACAAGTTCTTTTCGAAGATCGATCTTAGGAAAGGATACTGGCAAGTTACAATACCGGAAGTAGATATTCCTAAGATGGCCTTTGTTACCCCAGATGGTTCGTATGAGTTTCTGAAGATGCCTTTCGGCATGGTGAATTCTGCGGCTACACTGAAGCGTGGAATGAAGAAATTGCTCTAAGGTATGAAGAATGTCGAGTTTTACTGGGATGATATCCTGATCCACACCGGTACATGCGAGGAGCACCTTAAGATCCTCCGAGAGCTGTTTAGGTGCCTAGCTCAAGCTGGCATGACGATTAGACTGAGCAAGTGTATCTTTGGTGTTGACAGCATTGATTTCCTCGGCCATCAATTGCAGCAGGGTTTAATTGGTCTCCATGAGAATAATGTCGCCAAAATCAGAAAAGCTCCGAGACCAACAACCAAGAAGCAGGTTCATTCCTTTATGGGACTGGCAGGATATTACAGAGATTTCATCCCAAACTTTGCCGCTGTTGCGGCTCCCCTTTCTGACCTTACATGAAAGGGTTAACCAAGTAAAGTAGAGTGGGTGACGCCCAGGAGAAAGCCTATCAAACCATCAAGATCCTCACTAGTGATCCAATCTTGCGACTACCGGATCCTGAAAAGACCGTGGTTCTAAGAAAAGATGCTTCAGACTACAGGATCGGTGCAGTTCTGATGCAAGAGCATGGGGGAAAATTGTTTCCTATCTGTTACGCAAGTAAGAAGTTGAGTGATGCAGAGCTTAATTATTCTACGATAGAGAAAGAGTGCCTAGCGGTCGTGTGGGGTATCAAGAGATTCCATATGCATCTGTTTGGTGTGCGCTTTGTACTATAGACCGATCACGAGCCTCTCAAGTATATGAACAGTGCAAAGTTCACTAACAACCGGTCGATGCGGTGGGCTATGTTCTTACAGAGCTACAATATGAAAGTGGAAGCTATTAAGGGATCAGACAACGTGGGAGCCGATTACCTAAGTCGTGTGCTGGAGTAAGCTTATTGCTGGAAGAAGTGTATACTGCCTATCCACATAGATGATTTTTCGTTGTTATGCAGAAATTTTGTAAATTTCTTCTCAAAGAGGGGGTTATGTTACAAAAAATTGTCTGAGTCAAGTTCTAGAACAATCTAGAACCGGAAGTCATTCAGCCGTGACCAATTTGTATAAGAACATTCCAGAACATTCTAATCCTTATGTCATTACTCAGGTTAGAAACTGTGTGAAACTATTTAATTTAGTTCCAAATAGAAGTTTTTAGAACTTTAAGCCTCGTGTATATTAGAGCGAGAGGTTCTTCTATAAGAGAGATTGATTCAAATTTGAAGAAGCTTAGTGCTGTAAATTCGTGAAGTTACCTTACGGAAATAAGTTTTGTCTGGAAACAACCCTGGTCTGCAACGATACTCGTAACAATGTTGCTGGCATAAGTGTCGAGTGATGTCGCAAAATTTTCCTTAAAGTACCACTGAAACGAAATTTTCGTACTCTCTTTTATTATGCCAATCTATAGTTTCAAACGTGCTTAAAGTAATGGTGAACTTTATTTCTGTCAAATCCTAACGAAAAGTGTTTTTTTTTAGCTTTTGAAATCGACTTTTTGGAGCAAAACTGTGTCCGGGCTCTGGAACCGAGTTTAAGGACCTTGTGACGTCACTGGTTGTATTCACGCAAGAAGCGCGATAGATTCTCTCTTGTTTTCACTTGATTTATTCAAGTTTATTTTTCATATTGTCGATACCTACTAGTTTTGCACCTTGTAATTTCTGTCCAGCCTTGACAGGAAATACACATCATAAACGTTGGAGGGAGCCAGAGAGTGTAGATTCACCAAAATAAATGCTACAGATTAGAACAGCTCAGTATACTTTTCGAACATCTTGAGTACTCGATTGGAGATTTCGAAGACGAGTGTGGGAACTTTTATATCATGTCTTGAAGCCTAAACAGGATATTTCATCGTCTGTTTTCAGCCTGGTTCTGAAATTTGGATTCTCACGTTTATCTAAGGTCTATTAACAAGCTTCGAATATATCCTCGGCAACTTTACTGCATTAAAAGCCGTAAGCGCATCAGCCATCCGCACAATCACGAAGTCATTAACGGTCCACAAGCTTTGAGTCGAGTACTTCTTTGCACACAGAGGGCATCTTTTTATGATCCTAATAAGTGAGAGTTCTTGTGATAGACAAAATGTATCTTTGAAAATTGTGATCCGCAGCAGGGTTTGCTTTATCGCTGCTTACGTATCAGTGTAAACAAAGTGGGAATTTCGCTTCTCTTTTACACGTATCTCCCAATTGCAATATTTTACGGCCGATGGATTACTTTGAGTTCTTTAGCACATACTTATGTCTATGATCTTCATTTAATAGTATCCAAGTTCAAAACAATTCGTTAAAACGTCACTAGTTTACACTCCTTTCGAAGGTTTATTATACAGACTTTGAACTAATTTGCATATATGGCCTTTCGCTGCCGACATTGTCACGCTTTCTCTCGTTTCCTGAAAACATACCTGTAGGGTCGTGGCAGCTTAGTTTACCTTTATAGTTTAAATTCGCTCCCTCATATAAAAGAAGAGGGTTTCTTGAATTGTTGCTGTTGTGATAACTTGTAGGACGTAGCAGATACAACTGGGCTAAATGTCACTGGCACAATCTCGTCCGCTGTGAAACTCACAAAGCGACTCGAAAACTCGAAGCGTTGTCGCTGCGATTCGTGCAGCAGCAGTCCGGATAATATTTTCAAAAGCCGCTTTCTCCTGTTTTCATGTCTTTTTTACTTTATGAGTGTAGATATTGTTTAATTGAGTGCTGGCCATTTCACCAATAGTCCCGATCATTTTGCGATTTAAGAACTCCCACTCGTTTGCTTGCTTACATAAAATATCCTGCAAATATCCAATTAAATAGACTGGAAAGCCCCAGGATCAACTCTCGACCTCTTCATGTCTAAGGCTACTGTTATTAGCTGCTTTACAGTTCTGAGTTGTCCTTAAGATGTTAAGGTTGAAACTTTATTACTAAGCAAGAATCTCACATACAAAAATTTCGTTTCAGTGACACTTTAAAGAAAAAAAAATCAAGCACGAATTAGGAAATATTCTGCTTTCTCACTGACACAGAAAAAAATGGCAGTATTCAACAAACGAGGAGAGATTTCAAAGCCTCCAATAAATGGTGTTACGCCAGGGCATGTGAAACAGAAAACATCTATTTATCGCTCAGTTAAAACTTTTGTCAATAAACAGAAAGTTCTTGGTTTGCATTTTTCTGGCTAGAAAACTGTTGTCTATCGATTTCAGACAATTTAAACTTTGGCTAGGTATGGACGGAATTATTTGTTGTTAGTGTAAAAGTCAACAAATGTAATTGAATTAAATGGAAAAGCTAATGAAATTTAACTGTTCCCACAGTTAACATCTTCCAAAGGGAAAATGCAAGCAGTTGTTATGAAGGTCATAGAATGTAGTGGTAACATCGAAATACATTAAATTAAGGGGTTTTGTCCTTCTTGAAGCAAGGAAACAAAATGTTCGAAACGGTACAAAAATTTCCAGGTAAAGATGACGTGAAGATCGATAGAAGAACTGTTGTGAAGGAGGAGCAATTCGTTGATCACAGTCGAAATAAATACTGGTTGCATTTGTGCTCCAAAACTTCACCGGCAGCACCTTGATTCCATCGATCAAAAACCTGAGGAAAACGAATGAACTGAACTGTCAGTTAAGTTAAATTAATCTGCAATTTACCAGCAAAAACGTGCCGCACCTGTGTTTAGAAAGTTGGCATGATTTGGTGTCACTCAGTCCTGTTGAGTCAATTATTTTATGTCCCATGATAGCGTAAGTGGAAAACACGAAACTTTCCAAGAAGAATTTGCGCGAGTTAGTGATTACGATAATTTTCTTTTTGACTTATTAAATGAGTAAGGTGCTCGTGCTACACTATTGCTGCACGACCAAGCCCAGTCATCTGTGGCTTTTCATGTTTCCTTTTAATGATATGTTCCCAGTAATTTGTAAATGTGGGTAAAAATCCATTCAAAGAAAAACAATAAGCAAGCAATAACCTATTAGATGTTATTGTGTCAGCCTTTCGTCTGTTTGACCGAGGTAGAATTTAAACCTAGGTTTGTTCGTGAACCGCACAGTTTCTTTCGTTCCTCTCACCGGCACTTCACGCGTTCTGCCTGTGGGGCTCATGCATTCCGATGTGCATAGGACTTCAGGTGGTACAGCATAGTGGCAGTTGCTTTTGAAACATGTATGCACACCGGCTTCTTGTAAGTAATATAAAAGTTAACTAAAGGTTAAGTCTGCTTACTGGCCAAGTCACCCACCAGAACGCAGCTTATCCTGGTTTCAGTAGCATGAAGCAACTGGGAATCTTTCTACTCCTCCCTGGATGGGATGCTAGTCCATCGCAGGCTTACCCCCAGCATTCAATTTGCCGGTAGCACTCATTTGTACACCTGGGTGGAATGAGGCTAATATAAATTTCTTTTTTCTCCTGATCACCACTGCGAAAAAATTATCATAGTTATTTTCGTTAATTTTGTATGAATTTTCAAAGTTTGTAATATTGAAATAAGTACAAACTTAGAATGAAGCAAGCATTTATTAATATATGAGGAAAGTGAAACAAATGATTAAGATTTGACTCTATAGCTACCGACGGAGATTGTTGTGCTGAAAGAAGAATGCGCTTCTCAGTCAACCGAAACGCAAACTAATAAGTCGAGAACTCGGGGCAGGTTGTTAGCGTATGTAAAATGGACATTTCATTCAAAATAACAGTGAAAGAGAAATGTATTCTTTTAAGTTATACTATACTGAACCTCTTTTCAAGATCTTGTCGAAGAACTTTCCACGATTTACTAGTACGAAATATGCAAAATTAATTTGTGTAGCTTGTGTTCGTACTATGCAGATGCTACGGTTGGTCAACAATTATGACGAAAGCGAAAAGTTACCTCACCTTTGGATACTGTTTGCCGACATCTCTACTTATCTCTTATGGTAAAACTGTTGTTAATCATTGATCTGGAGAAGTAGGCAGGAGTGGACTACGACTGCGTCACATTTTAACTTGTATTTCGGGGAAATGAAATGTTTGAATCTAAAAATGTTTTGACACTCCGAAATCTGCTCGTTCCGTAAAGTCAAATTACTAACTCTACGTGTTCGTTGACATCTTCATAACTCTTTAAGAGCTGCAAGTTAACTCTTCAGCCAATATTTGTACCTTTATACCCCAAATAGACCGGCAAATTGTCGATCCTGCCCTAAATTACAATGTGGCTATCTCGACTGGTGAACCGCACTTCAAAATAGAAAAAATATATTACAGTACATCGCAGCTGTCCAAATCGTAGCTAGACTCCGAATTGTAGAATTAGATGATACAGTTCTAAATATCTTGTCCAGTTTTGATGAAATATGAATCACAAATGACCCAAATATGTTTTGACAACCCACGAAGCTCAGTCAAAAGTCTGTTGAGTGTTTTAGCCTGGTTCCCGAAGTGACGTCACTGGCAGTGTGATCCAGATCCCACTTAGTTTGGTCGTGAACAAAGATTTTATCAATTGAGATAATTTTTTCACTGAAGTAATCAGGGAAACTAGTAGATTTTATTTATGGAAAAACATTTTTTTGGATCTTGCGCGAGAACACAACACAAGCAATGGGCAGGGGTTGAACCCGGACCGCTTGATCCGGGGACGAGCGCAATAACCATGAAGCCAACGCACCTCCACTGTGAGTAATATATTCCACACTAAATGCTCAGTAATTCTGGAGCGTAACAAGATGTGTATCGAGAGAAACAAGGTGCATCTCAAGAGAGATGAAATAGGTTTCACGAGAAATGAGAGGAGAGGTGGAAAGTTATCTTTGAACAGTACTGTACATAATTATGTTATATTTTTAAATTTATTTTACAATGTATAAAAACCGATGAAATACCAAACCATTTCACTTTCGCTGGGAAAGGTACGTGTGAAGATATCATGTTGTTCCTGGGAATTCTCATCTGGCAGTTCATCAATTATTTATATAGTTGTTATACGTATTATTTTTTTGTTTAACCTATAGGGTCGTGCAGGCCGTGGATCAATCTATGTATTTTCTGCCGGAAATGGTGGAATCATTGTCGAAGACAGTTGTGCATTCAATGGCTATGTAAACAGTATATACACAATTGCCATTACAGGAATTAACAGTGATGGTGCAATTCCTGGCTATGGCGAGCACTGTGCTGGAATCATGGCAGTAACCTACAGCAGAGATGTCTTTGGTGATAGCAGTCCATTGGTAGGTCAAAAATTAATATTGGATTAAGATGTTTTTTTTATTAATTATGCCATAAAAGGTGTAGCTACTCCGAAGAGTAGACAGCTGTATCTCACTGATTTTGTTGATTCAGTCATCCACCCACATGTACATGTAGTAGTAATGATCATGCTGAGCTAGCTGTGCTGGCCTCAAATGGCCAGATGAGCATGTCACTCTTGGGGTGATGGTGTAAAGCTGCTGGTTAGCTGCTGTCTTTAAACCCCCTCATACACTGCACTTGATTTAAACTAGTTGTGGGCCTTATATATATATATATATACACATATATACATATATACATATATACATATATACATATATACATATATACATATATACATATATACATATATACATATATACATATATACATATATACATATATACATATATACATATATACATATATACATATATACATATATACATATATACATATATATACATATATATACATATATACATATACATATATATACATATATATACACATATATATACATATATATATACATATATACATATATATATATAATATAGTAATTGAATAGGATGAGCAGGGAAATAATTACAACTAACTGCGTCATTTTATCTTTGGATCACCAACCTATTCCCTTCCGAAGGCGATTCACAGTGATTTCTGACAAATATTTAATAGTAGTGTATGATGGGAACAGAAATCGAAACAACAAAGAAATGAGTGAAAATGTGTTCAGCTGGGAATCAAACCCGGATCTCCTGGTTACCGGTCAGATGCCTTACCACTAGGCCACTGAACCAACCCCACCATTCAGCGATTCAGAGTAAATTTCCCCTCAGATTTCCCTGCTCATCCTATTCAATTACTCCATATTTGGGGGGGGGGAGGGGGGAAATTTACTCTGAATCGCTGATCAACTTGAGCGGAGTGATGCCATCCTAACTGCAGAAAATGTGTGATTCTCCCCAGAGCCTGCTACTTAAAGGTCCTTCCAATTCCGCTGAATGGCGGGGTTGGTTCAGTGGCCTACTGGTAAGGCATCTGACCGGTAACCAGGAGACCCGGGTTCGATTCCCGGCTGAACACATTTTCACTCATTTCTTTGTTGTTTCGATTTCTGTTCCCATCATACACTACTATATCTATCTATCTATCTATCTATCTGTCTGTCTGTCTGTCTGTCTGTCTGTCTGTCTATCTATCTATCTATATCTGTATAACTGATTTTCCAAAAACATGCCCGCTATTTTTGGGCAAAGTCTTTAACACGGTTTTCATAAGTTCAGACATATATTGGCACAGAATGTCCTAAACTGCTCAGGGGTATCCCTAGTTTGACTCTAAATGTGTTAGAAAGATCGACAGAAATTAGACACGCTCGTTTTTTGACCTTTCTGGGTCATGCAGTCTTGTTCCCTTGAAATATATGTCTGGATTTATGAAAACGGTGTTAAAGACTGAATCAGGTGTTTTTTGATTTATTTGTTTTTTTCATTTCTTTGTTTGTTTGTTTTTTTCCTGCTTTCGCTATGACAGCAGCTTGTAAATCTTACCTAGCATGAAATGTAGAAACTCCTTGCCACATGTTTCATTTATTTAGGTATTTTTTTCATTATTTATCGACCCCCCCCTTTTCAATTTGCGTTAAGTTTAGCCCAGGCTACACTCGTCTGAATTCAATTCGCGCGGTGACTCTGACAAGGAGCGACCGATTAGCGTTCTGTATTTGCTGTCTAAAGGAAGTCTGCCCGAGGACATCATTAAGTCCAGTGAAGGCCCAAGTCTAACGATTTGCTAGTAAGCGTCGTCCATTATCGTACCTGAGGCGGGCCTGAGGACATGTGTAAACTGTACGGGTCACATTTAGTCCCGTAACAGAAGGCCGTTTGCCCTGTGGCGGTAATGTTGTGCTTGCTTTAGACAGCAAAAATCTTTCGCCGCATCAATTTAGGGCTTAGACGTGCAATGGACTAGACATTTCTAGCTGCTGTTGGCGTCATTTGCTTTGAACTTTGATGTAGCTAAAGACTTCGAAAAAAAATCTGTTGAAATCTGGATGTGCCATTCCGCGCTCGACAAAATTGAAGTACATCCGGGACATTGCTATTTGCGAGCAAAACATGGCCATGAGGAGAGAGAAGAACATGAGTTCAAGCGCTGATCGTGAGTAGAATTTCCTTGTTTTATCAATTTTAGGCGTTCTCGGCTTAGCTAAGTATCAGAACTGTCTGTGATTCGCTAGCGCGGAAGAAATTTATTTGCGTGGCTTCCGGGCGATAATTGACGTAACGACAACATGTTGAGTGTTCGCTTACTGCTAACTATGGCCTAGTTTGCCTGAAGTTCAATCCATTCTCGATGTAGGAAGCTCTTGCTCAGTCCATTTAGGACGATGCAGGCCTTTAGAAAGCGATAGATTAGCTCTCCGCCGTGGTTTTGATATCTGTACGTTCGTGTTGATTTAGACTCCAATTTCATGTTAAAAGCACTCTTAATTAAATTGTACAATTCATGATTGAACGAAAAGACGGTGAATTTAGTCTTCCTGGCCTCAAAAGGCATACAGGAGAGTTATTTGCTGCTATTTGAACTACGATAAGCCTTGTGGAAAGCTAGCTCTAGGACAGAATTGTAGCAAGTTAGATTATCAGTGACAAGTCAAATTCTATGGCTATGTTTTTGCGAATCCGGTCAGATATTGAAATGAAATGTCACGTAACGGCTACTTTTTGGCTGAAATATAGAGGTAAATAACCGATTCCACTGCTTACCATGCTCTTGTTAGCGTGACTGGCTAATTTAACCCACAGTAAAGACATAGTGAGGTCATTTAGGTGAAATCGCAGAGGTTAAGCCTGTCTAAATTAGTGCCGCGGCGAACCAAATGATCAATTTAAGCTCTAATTTAGTTTTGTTTGGCTCGTTCGACTCATTTGCAGCGACTTTAAAGGCTTGTATAGGCATGGTATGGACTCTATTAAGAGTACACGAGGTAGATAGCACTCTCGGTGCGACATGACCATATTTATGTACATTTTCTAACCGTTTTTTCAAAAACATGCCCGCTATTTTGGTGCAGAGTCTTTAACACGGTTTTCATAAATTCAGACATATATATTATATATACATACATATTTAAAAAACAGGCTTGTCATGACATTGAGGGTATACTGTACAACTGACAGCTGATTGTTCTTTTTGCCATCAACATTGACTCAAGCTCTTGCTGGTATTATAAATGAACATGATTGAATTGTATTCTATCACTTATTTTCTTGGGGTATATTTTGATTTCACAACCACAATGATTATAGCTACCTAACTTTAAAGTTGGGTTCAAGAATATTTACAGATATTTGCTAAAACATATCATTTCAATAATTTTAGCTACATTTTTTAGCATTAACTGAGTTTGTAGCAAAGGAAGTGGAAGAATATTAAAGAAAGTTACAGTATGAGTTTACTTAAGGAAATTCAATCTGCAAATTGGCCATGTGGTCACCTTAATGTCTGTTCAGCATTTAGGGACATCTTTTATTTGGCAAAGAGTTCTACTTTTTCATAACTTTTAACTTTCAGAAATACTGTATAGATGCATGATTAAGGATTTCAAGGGTAATGCTAAGAACAAAGGCAGAATCATGTAATGGTCCTTTTTAAAGTAGGCTTTTGCATGACATTAATTAATTTGGCAATAAAGGAGGTCAAACAAGTCAAATATAGTTGGATGAATTTGGTGTACATGTCCGTTAATACAGCTTAAAAGTTTTTTGTTTGACGGTGTACAAAGCTGTGCTTCCAAGTAATTGTATTATTAATAAAACAAAACAAAACAAAACAGAAACAAAACACAAGACAAAACAAAACATGCTTTAAATTAATCTAAGTTTTAACATGTTTTGATGTTTCAAACATCATCATAAGTCATATACAATATAATGAATATAGTAGTTATGCTTTAAAGAGTGATCAGTATATTGTATTTTCAAAACGATTGAGAACTTTGCTAAAATTAAATTGGCGTGGCCTTTAGCCCCTGTATAAGCCAGCTTTATCCTGGGTCATTGTAGAAAACCTTCAATGGTTATTTAAGTGTCATTGTCAAAGAAAACCAGGCAGGACCAAAAGATCAAGGTCGGCCATTTACCTTCATCTTTTCACAGTATAAAAGCTATCTGAAAAGATTAACAACCATGACATTTGCCGAGGTCGGCATTCGTTTTTCTTCGAGATATCACCACATCATGATTTTGGCCTCTCAAGCGGTCTAAAATGGCCGAAATTTCGGGCAACTGTAGGTGAGCCTAAGAGATACTTCGTACAAATTCTAGAAACTCTTATTTTCATGCGATGATACATGTATATTTGTCCCCTAATTAGCTCACTGAGGTATATTAGAGGTCTTTTTCTTTAATTCTACCATTTTCACAAGGTGCCACATATCGCCTCCAAATCATTAATGAGCGTGAACCAAATTTTAGCCATTTTCAGTGAGTCATTTTCAAAAGTGCGGCAGTTTATTTCCACAGAAAAACATTTTTGTGATAGTCTTTTACACCGTTATCAATATCCAGTTTAGTTAAAATTGGTATCTACAAGCGAACTGGATTAATTGGTCTTGCAAAGTCACGAAAAAAATCAATTGTCAGAAAAATTTCCCGCCAAACATTTAGCAAAGAATATCACCTTATTCTGAATTTCTGCGATTGCTATCCATGATTTACTGAAAGAGCTGCAAAAAATAATTAGCTGAACTACAGAATAGAATATTTAAGCTGTGATATGGTCATTTTAACCTATTTAAACATTTCAAACTCGCCAAATTGTTACCATTATCTAGGCTATATTTTTCCGCAAAAATTCTATTTTTAATGTCACGCTACTGTGGCATAAAAAAGTGAATCTTCAGTTTGCTGGTCTTTTTTGCTGTTAAACAGAACAAACTGCAAGTTAATAGTGAGCGAAGCTATACTCTAAATTTAATTTTGGGACTTCTAGTCCTGGTAACCCCTTGTTTACATTGATTTCTCGTTTTCGGAAGTTGTGTTGCGTTACAAATTCACATGTCAGAGTACACAACTTCACATTGTCGATCTTACTTGAAGGTTTCTCCTTGGTTTTGAAAACATAAAACTGTTCTTTCGGATCAGAAAAAGTGCCTAGCAGTGTGGGTGGTGGGTCAGTTTTTCTTCAATTATTAGTATGCAAACGAGGTGGTCAAGGAAAGTTGTCAGAGGTGATGTCTATTTGGTGGAGCTGAATGTAAACAATGCGGAAACACAGGTTACGAGGAAACCTCTTTGCTATCAGTGAACTGGAATAAACATCTCAATACGTGTAATCTTTGCTAGGTCAGGATTGCCAGCGGAAATCTTTTTTGCATTCATTGTTGTTGTTTGTATCGTCACAAGTTTGTACATCGTCTTGTTTTCTGTTCCATTTCCGTCCTTTATTACCTCATGCACGCAATATACTTACGGCCACTTGCTATGAAACTTGAGATGATTTTTTTGCTGATTCAAAGGTCTCATAAGGTGTCTCGAAAACTCAGACCTGGAAAACTCTTCTGAATTTTGCAGAATTAATCAAAGCAGAAGTATCCATAGACAATATCCGAAACCGTTATGAATCGCACCTTGTGCCTTTGTTACTTAACTTGGCTCGAATGGCTTCTAAGTATAAAATAATTTGAGATATTTGGTTTCATAAAGCAACCAAAAAAAATAATAATACGAATGCTACGTATTATTTTCGTGATCCGAGCAAAGGAATCTATCAGCGCGGTCTGTTTTTTTCCCTCCCTCCCTCTCTCGCTCTGCACATTCTGCCTATGACTTTGTATTGATGAACAGTAAACAATACGTCTTGAAGCAATCTGTGAAAAAAACATTTGTTCTTTCAGCGTTTAAATTAGTATACCAACTTTAACCATTTATTTTTGGCTAGTGTTTCTTTCTGTGTTATTATTGGTTGGTTAATACATCAGTTTACATTTAATGTAGTGGCTATTTGAATTTATAAAGAATCATTGTATAGGCAGTTGTATAAATTAACTGATCACTCTATAAATTGTATCAAAGTATGTATATTCTTGATGGCTGATGATGACATCGAGAAATGCTCCAAAAGCTGAAAAGCATGTTATTGTATTTTTAAAAATAATTATAAATAATTATTGCTATCAAGACCATTTGGTAATTTGTAATTATTACGGATTAATCAATATCTGTGCCTAAAACAAAATTGTTTTTGTCAATCATTTTAGTGACAGACAACTGGTGCATGTAGATACAGTTGTAGTATCTCTTTAGCTGAACTAATAATATGTGAAAGTACATTTTCAAATCTCAGGTCGATGGCTTAGTCTCATGTAACTTATGCATACCTTCGTTATACTTAATGAGTCACTGGGATCAGTTTGTTATTAATATTTATGATACATTTTAGACTACATACATGTATGGGCTGCTCCGCATAGAATTTGGAACACCTTGGTGTACTTTGCTTTCAATGATGGGATGTACATGGAATGTGCATTGGCCTACATGTACAAGCTATAGTAGCAAAGGCAATGTTTTAAAACTGTCCTTTAGCATGGGAGATTTTGTTATTTTTGAAATCTTAGAATTTTTCCTGTTTCCTGTGCCTTCATTGCTTAAATGCATTATTTTCATTTTCCTTTTTGTCACGTTTACAGGAAAAACATGTACACGTAGACGTTAAATGTGAAAAAAAATCTACCTCATGATTTTCCACACCACCTAATATTATATCTTAGGTTTACGATTTGCAAATAATGCAAAAACGAAGTTTTATGAGAGATATTAATGTTGACAACTGAATACCTGATATCTGTGTACGTGTACTCAAATGTCTTTATGTCACCCTCAATTATCAGTGTGACCCATTTTCAAAATGGCGGATTTTACCGCGAAAAGGTTTAAAAACATTTACACCTTGAAAAAGATACTGAATGGATATAGTTTTCTTGTGAGAGTCAGCTAAGTCATGTTGAGTTAAATAAGTGTATCTTGACCAGATAAACTAGCAGTGAAAAACAACAAACAATATCCCATGCAACCAGCTGGTTGTTACTCCTATTTTGTCAAGTTATGTTCAATGGTGGCCTCTTCATTGAATACATGTATCAATGATTGTAATGGCTCTAGAGATCATCAGTGATCACAGGGAATCTTAACACAAGCATAATACTTATCTCTTGACAGATCACTGCTGATACAAATAAGGCTTGCACAGACAACTTTGGAGGTAGTTCTGCTGCCACGGCAATGGCCTCTGGACTTATAGCCTTGATGCTAAGTGCAAAGTAAGTTGGTCATATTTGTTTGGTTTTCAAGCCATGATAATTATTTACTTTTGTTTATTAACAAATTAAATTTCTTTGTCATGCAAAAACATATATAATATATACTGGAGTAGTGAGTCTGTTATTGTTACTATTTATTATTACTATTAATATTATTATGATCTAATATTTTAAAGAGTGATATACTTGTACAACTATTTGTACAATGTTAACTTAAAATGATATCTTTACAATACATACTAAAAATATACAATGTTTAACTAGTAAACAAAAAGAATGGTAAGGAGGCCTCCAGAAACCACCATGCTTATACGAGGAACGCTTGCAGGTCGTCCTACTGTAGTAGTTCCTAGGTATACTCTAAGGCAATTAACAATAATAATTATTATTGAAGGAGGTTGAGCAAAATATTGCTATTTGTTATTGAACAGTCAATTATTTAGTGGAGTCTAATGCTGAGGCAAAGATTTGATCTGCAAGACACTGTCAGCTCCTTTTTTTTAAATGGAGCTGTATATTTTACTGTTTTTCATTATCATTCAGTGACTTTTTTTTTTTTCACAAAACAGTTTTGTCAAATGGGAGGTGTGCTCTGATTTGCCTTACAGAAGTTGCAATGCTGTATTTGCTGTTTTTCTTTTCTTGTTTTCCTTTCTTTCTGACAACCCTCGAAAATGAGTCTCCATTTTGGACACAGCAACAGCATAAGCAGAATATTAATCTTATATCATCTGCAACAAAATCACTGTCAGATGGTTATACATATGCATGAGCGGACCGTTATTTGTGGACAGTTACATGTATGTGCAGATTTTGTGCTGAGCTCCCTGCCAAACGATGCATGGAATGATAACTCCTTTTATTCAATGTCAACTCAAATTATCTGTTATTTATAATTTTTTAGCTTCCTACTGACTCTCTTCACATCTGTTATCAGCCCATGGGTATCCAAACTGCGGACAGAACTGATCTTACCCTATTATCTCTTTTACCAGACGTCCTAGGCAAATTACGAAGACTTTTAGTGTTGTATAATAACTGAAGTAATGGAAATTAAGAATAATTTACAGCTTAATTTAAGTACCTGGGCCATGAGATGGTGTCATTGCCTATAATTAAGGGCCACGTTCCAAAACAAGATAAATCTGTAAATTTACCTGTGGCACAATTAGGGTAATTAACAAGACTCTTCAATCCAATGGACACACATCACATGTCTCAGTAATGTTGCTGGCCTTTAGATGGAACTTCTGTCACATAGAATTACAGTAGTAGCATTTCTTTTTTATCTTGATAGGGGTGCTAAATCCAGTCTACAACTAAATTATCCCCTCTTCCATCCTCCTCATCAGGTAGTTAGTTGGCTAACAGATAGTTGTTGGCTCAATAGCACCCATTTATAAACCTGGGTGCAAATATAAGGGCAATGATGTTGATGTAATTGGGTAATTCCTTTCCAGTCCAGACCTTACTTGGCGAGATGTGCAGCACATCATTGTAAGAAGCACCCGTCGAGATCCTATTAAAATTACTGGTAACAGTTGGAGTCAGAATGGAGCTGGCTTCAAAGGTGGGTCTTTGTTCAACTGTTGGGGGATTAAATGGGAAGCTCTATCTAAGGAGAGCCAAGCCTAGTAAGCAATCGAAAGCAAGCAAGCAATTTTCAATGGTTTGTATGTGATTCAGCATCAGTAATAATCATGATAAAAGAATATAAAGAGCGACATTGATATAATTTGAAGACATTTTGCTAAAATGGTTGCAGCTACAAGTGTTTGTTGTTGTACATCTAACTAGTCTGAGATTGAATAAGGTTCCTCAGTGTGCTAATGTAAATGGTGTAGCCAACATCATCTGTATCGCACAGATTCCCTTCAAAGCCTGATTAATAGTAATATGCGCACATCGATGCATGCATAAGGGTAAGTTATTATAATAAAATTATACATGTAACTACAGCACACGTGCCTCCATTTTGAGTCTTTGTTTGTTGATGCAGTGAACGATTATGTTGGATTCGGTCTTATGGATGCAAGCAAGATGGTTGATGTGGCACTCAAATGGAAGAGGGTTTCAAATGCCATGGTGTGTTCCATACCAGGTCCTCGTGTAAATAGGTATGATGCAAAACTGTCATTCGATCATTATATTTTCACTGGCCATTATTTTAAATCACCTCGACATACGATACACACATGTAGCCTTTTACATTGGCAGAATGCCAGCTTACCTTTCCTCGTCTGCTGTAAAGTATGCAAAAGTCTTTGTGAAGTGACGTAACAGTTGAGTCCCATTCTCTGGAATTACCGGAAGACAATTAAGAAAAACAAAACCTCCAATCGCTGAAATTTAATCCAATAAGAACTTAAATACAATGAAATAATAATAATAATAATAACGACAACAACAACAACAACAACAACAACAAGAATAACAATGATAATGACAATGACAGTGACAGTGACAGTGACGGTGACAGTGACAATGACAATGACAATGATGATGATAATGATAATGATAATAATAATAATAAGTTTTATGTGTAGGTCGTGGAAAGTAAGATAAACATCCTGGAATTTCATCACCGCTGAGTAGCACAATCCTTGTGTTCTATTCATTTGAGGTCAAATATTCAGTCTTATCGGCTACTCAAGTATTTCAGTCGTTGAACTCTCACTGAAAGTCATCTTCCCCTTTCTCAAGCCAAGAAATAACTAAGCAATTTTGAGTTTTTTAGCTGCTTTATTGTATTGTAATATTAAACTCATCTTTCACTTATTCATGCTGAAATTGCCTTTATACACTTTTAATGACTGGCCTACAGCCATGAAACCCATTAAAGAAAAGGGTTTTCCCTTGTATTGTGCACGTGTTTATTTCCATTTGCATTGTTTCCTTTGTATTCTCTTTTGTGAATTCTTCATTGTTGAAAAAGGCAAAGGAAATATTAAAGCAAACAAACCCAAATTAAAGAATTTGCACTTTCTACTAGTACATTTCACGCCTTGCCATGGACCAACAAATATAGTAATGTTATTCCAGCCGTAGTGGGCTACTCAAAAATGTTTCTTTGAGAACGTCAACTGTGAAATGTGTTCTTAATGCCTTAAGTCTGGTTGAGTTAGGGATGATATGTATATATATATATATGTATATGTATATGTATATGTATATGTATATGTATATGTATATGTATATGTATATGTATATGTATATGTATATGTATATATATGTAAGCAGTGTAAAAATGGTGTACCAAACGATGGTAAACTATATATATATTTATTTATGTATTTGTTTATTTATCATTTGTTTGTTTGTTTCAGTCCAATCCCGTCAAAAGGAAAGTTGGAAGAAATGATTGACTTGAATAACTGGAGTGATTTCTGTGGTAACACTAATGGTGCTATTAGTTACTTAGAGCATGTCGAGGTCAGTGTTAATTTGACCTACAAACTGCGTGGCGAACTGTTGATTAAGCTTATATCACCCCAAGGAACTGTGTCCAACCTTACACACTATAGGATGTCTGACAGCTCCTTCGGAGCTAAAGATCTAAATTGGGTTCTTATGTCCTTACATCACTGGGGAGAGAATGCCGTTGGCCGATGGAGATTGACACTGGAAAACGCAAAACTGGATCATGATAACACAGGTTAGCTATGCCTATATGTTATTTTCAAGAATGAGCAGTGCATTCTTATTTTTGTGTGTGTTTGCATTGTGTGCGGCGTGAACATCACATCATATCACACATCACATTACATCACATCACATCATATATCATATATTATATCATATCATATCATATATCATATCATATATCATATCATATCATATCATATATCATCATATCATGTATCATATCATATCATATCATATCATTATATAACCATGAGTATTTTATTGGAAAATATACCACTCATAAAATTCATATGAAACCACATCTGGCACTCAGGTGGCTTATTTTCCATATCCTTACTAGTGAAGATATTGTTGACTTCACTGATAGCATGTTTGACCCTTAGACTGTACTTAGATTTGTTGGTGTATTGATCGAAACATCTTCGGATCTACCTTGAAAGTCTTCGGCAGCCTTCGGTTATCTTCGGATATCTTCAGTAATCTTCAGAAAATTTGGGAAAATGTGCGGAAACGTTCAACTGGCCTTTGGACAATTTTTGGAGAATCTTTGGAAATCTTCGGAAAGTAGTCGGACATCTTCAGAAAATCTTCAAAAACGTCGTTTTCAGTATGTTTACATAATAATCAAAATAATACATGGTTGCTTATAGATGTGGAATATCTCTTCTCGTGTTCAACTTGACATCACACTTGTTCGATGCACTCACTCGTGAGATACTGAGCTGAAGACTCGAAGAGATATTCCATATCTACGCGCGCCCCCGTATTATCCTCTGTACATTTCTTTCTAGTTGTTGTATTTTTCTTTATTTGGAGCTTAACGCTGCATTTTGTTTAAAAGGAACACTTTTCAACTGGACACTAATTTTACATGGGACAACCGACAACCCACTCGATAGTAATCCTCATGTCCCTACACCAGTCACTCTACATACAGCAGGGAAGACATCTAATGCCAAACCACCTCCACCACCAACAAAAGCAAGTAAGATTGTCATTTCTCTCTTTGTCTCTTTGGATAATTTTGTGACTAAATGCATTTTAATTATAATAAATACAACTCCGCCTTACAATATTCCAAGGGCACCTTCAATTTCTTTCCATTACAACATTTCTGCATTTTTAACTTGCCACGTTACTTTCTGCAAAAAAAATTGTTGAGTTCATGATATAGTATAGTCTGCCCTGTAAAGCCTAACGTTTGTTTTGAGTTACGCATTCAGCACAGTGAAAAAAAACTGTGAATTAAGTTAATTAGTTGTTTATTTACATAATCAGCTATGCTATTGATTTAAGAGGGAATGTCCACTGAGCCATATCGAAAATATGTGGCACATGATGAGAAATCAAAATTTTTCATATTCTTCCCAGAGATAGCCTGTTGTAAGCCTAGAGACGTGATGGGATCTTTTTCTTGAAATAGTTTCGTAAACCCGCCAAAAAATCACAAATTCGTTACCGCCACACATCTGGTCAAGAACAGGCAAAATTCAGTGACTCATACCCTATCATAAACTTCGCTCTGTTCAATCCGCATCACAATAACACTCCAGTTTCAGCCTGGGAATTTATTGTTGAGGGGTTTGCAAGTCTTTTGAGGCCAATTATACTTCTGTGGGTTGATTTTCAAGGTCACGACGAGCTGCTTGAAATCACTAAAATTTGCTTCCTCAAAATTACTAATTATGCACACTTTTTCAATAGGCAAATTCGCTACCCGGTAAAAAACCGAAACACCTAAAATTCTGACGTTTTGAAAGAGGAAATGTTAGTGTAAAACCTGGTGTAAAAATTATTTTCGGGCTTTTCGTCAGCGCTGAGTACTAACGCTCCCAAAATCGTGATAATCACAACACCACCCTGCTAGAAACGAAAACAATAAGCACGTGCCTGTGACCAGATAATCAAAAGCAACATGAAAATGTCTTCTTGCATTTGATTTCCTCGTTGTTTGGACTTAAACTATAGCAGAAAAGTCATGTTTAGCACACCTTTTGGAAGATATTACATTCAAAACTTAAGTATTGGTACATTCACAATCCTACACGATAACCATTGCGACGCGTGGAGTTTGGCAAAAGCACATCGTCTTCTTATTGACATTCAATCAATGACTCCGAGATAATCCACCACATTCCTCTCCCTTGTTCTTAAACAGCAATCCATAAAAGTAGTGAAGCCTTCCAGCATCAGTCCCTTGCTTGCTAAAGCGAAATGCTTATGTTCTGTTCTCCCCACTCATGCTGCATGCTGAAATGTAAATATCGCGTCCGATGTCGACTAATTTGTCTGTCACACAATGGTCACTTGATAGGATTTTGTCACCCGTTTCCAAAAACTGAATCGAAAGATTTTATACGACGTTCAAGGCAAACAAGTTTTATTTCAAAGCCATGAGGACACACGTCTGCGACCCTTCACACCGTAAGTGATAAGGAAAATTTTGAAAGAATCCAAACGTGACCTGTATAATATCACAGTCAGGGCACCAGAAATCGCACAAAAACTGCACGGATTGAATGGTTGTCTAACGAAAAGATATCGCACAATTCAATCATAGGTGATGCAAATAAGTCAAACAATGGAAACCATGCTTTGACTAGCGTTTATAGCAAAGATATCAGTGATGTCACCTATTATTAATATGCCAATAAGAGAACTATAGGCTGGTGAAACAAAGAGTTTTTTTGTTTAACGCTTTGAACATTTAAATAACAAAAACAATGTTTGTAAACAAATATCTTCCCTATACAGCCGCAATAACATTTAATTTTATCCCATCTGCAAGTTTCCCCTTCAACGATTTTAACAAGGGAAACAAAAAGGGTGCCCATTCACTTTAAACAAATTAACTTTCCACTACAATCGTGATTTTTTAAATGCATATTACACTTTTTGCTATAAATTTTCTTTACATTTCCCTTCATTCTTTTTACGTTATTTTGTGGTCTTATATTTCAGCGCCGGAGTTTTGCAAAAAAACCTTTCATGCAATGATTTCAAACAGAAAAAAGACTGATGTGATACAATCCAAAGGCTAGAACTACTCAGCATGCACACAATTTCTCTCAGTACATAACCTTATTTTTGTAACCTAGCGGTGTAAAGCAAGCTATCGATCACGTGCTTTGTGTCACTTGTGCAACCCGAGAAGTGATAAAACTGATAAAATTGTCACGTATCGAGTGTACAAAGAACCAAGAAATATTTCTCTTTTTACAGCGTTTCATTGTTAATAAATATATTTACGAGACGGAGACATTTCAAGACGTGAATTTAATCTTTCAGCTTTTTGAGAATATTTTTTCTCTGTAACGAGATGAATCCCAGTGGCGTGGTCTCATTTCGTATGGTACCTAATATGTAGCTCATAATGTTTTGCAGCATTTTTCAGAATTTCTCCTTTGATGGATCAAGATTAGTTTTTAGTTGTAAAGTAAAGGTAAGTCTAAATGTGAACCTAATGGCTCATCATGCCGGAGCTTATTCTGGTTTCTGTAGCATGAAGTGATTAGGGGTATTTCTACTCCCCTCTGGATGGGATGCCAGTCCATCGCAGGGTTACCCCCAGCATAACGTTTGCCGGTACCAGGAGCATATCACATGCTCCTGCTGGTACTCATTAATACACCTGGGTGGAGAGAAGCACTGTGACAGTAAAGTGTCCTGCCCAAGAACTCAACACAATGTCCCTGACCAGGGCTCAAACCCGGACCGCTCCATCCAGCTTGTGGTCACCCGCCTCCCATCGATGCTACAAAAATTGTACCAAACAAATGCCCAAACATTGGTAAGCAAGTGGCGGCCATTTTAGTGACACAAATGATTACTATTACAAAAGAATAACCCATTTAAAGCACCCTTAATTTTAGATTTATGGGTTTGTAATCCAAGAACGACTCTCGTAACCCTTTTGTAGTCGAATTGCAACCAACATGTGAGGTTTTGAGTTTTTGGTAAGTGTAAAAAAGAAGTTGGAGGCAGATTGAGGACCACCTTAAACATTTGGAAAATTTAAGGTGGCTGTGAATTCGCTCTGATAATCGTTATCGATTCTGGCGGTGAGATCAGTTCCATCATGAAACTTTTTGATATTTTCTGAAGACAAGGGGGAGTACTGGTTGACCGGAGTCGCCAACGAGTCGCTAGTAGATGAAAGGACTTGCGATGGTCTCCGTTAACTTTTAGTCCATGGGCCGAGACGAAATTCGGTACCACCTGAGGTGGCAAATGCTATCACATATCAAATTAAAGCTTATCATGAGTAGAACCCAAAAATATATGATAGCAAGTCTGTACTGGTAGCTTAAGCTGTCACGTGACCTTGAACTGGGCAATAGGCACCCCATCTGAACTAGCCCGGGGAATGCATTGAAATCTCATTGCAGACACAGGAATTCGATCTAAAGTGCCAAATTAAGGTTAATGTTGTCATTTAAGAAATAATGATTGTGAGTTAATGTAAAGAATAAACAGTATGATTTTATGATGTCACTTCCACTGAATTACAAGAAATATTCGAAAAATTAATTTCTACCCGCAAGTTTTTTTTTAATTTCATAATGAATGTGGATCTTTTCCAAAAATGATATAGGAAAATATTTTGTAGATACTCATCTAAATAATTTGTGCTGTGTCTACGATTTTTAGGTCGTGGGTACCCTGTGGTAATGAATTAAGCTTGGAACTTTCAAAGCATTTCAGGTCCAAACTCGCTGTGATGATATGACCGCCCCTCCGTATCACGAAAAATCTTTAAAAGCAATCATGCGACAATGTAAATGGGCCGTTTTTGTACCAATTCAGTTTTCGTCTTGTTCTTGCTTTTTTTCTTCTTTACTTAAGCTGCATACCAATTCGGTGGCACACCCGTGATGGAACACTCAGTTTTGCCGTGCTCCTGGTTTTGCTTGGGAGGTCATCATGGAACACAACTGTAAAACTGATGGAAGTTGTTTCTACCAGCGATGCCGGTTTGACTTTGACTTCACAATTAAGCTTCCTCAAGGCTTACCAGAGATCTCATAAGTAGGGGACGACATCCTATCTAAATGTAATGAGAGCACGACGCTCTAATCTATATCCAGTAATAAGTCAATATCACCATTATCTTCCTCTGATTGAAATGACATTTCATCGGGCTGGTTTGAGCAGTCCCCCAGACGACATAGATCACCACACTTCAATCCATTCAGGATACACTCGCACGTGTTGCTCTTGCAGACCTTCTTGCACGTGCACGCCAGAGGCTTGATCACGGCTTTAGGAGCCGGCAACCCACTCATCCATACTATATCCAGCCATTGACCGCTCTCGTCACTTTCTAGAGCCCATCCATTGCCAGCTGGACCTGGAACTTGGTTGTTGGTGAGTGCATTCTTCCAGACTGCGGTCTGGTCTTTGGCTCTCTGGCAGTGATGGTGTAGGCAGTCGCGACAAAGTGGTAGTTGATGTGATTCAGCCTCACCTTTTTTCGAGCAAAACACCACCTACCAGCACTGATTGACATCCTGATTGCTTTTCTTCATCCCGTACATAGCACACACAAACGACTCAAGCTGGACTCGAGCTACAGTTCCTCTGTAATAGACCACTGTTCCCTAAGGTTTTGAAACATGACTTGGAACTCGTTCTTGCTGCGGAGTAATTTGAGTGGCCTAGCCTTTCCGATGGCCGCAAAAGCGCTCACACTATCACAGCCCGTAAAGGCGTGAAGTCCGAGAAGTGCCTTGGAAACTTCTCGTCCAAGCACACCAGCTATCTTTCTGATGCCAACATACCTGGCTTGGTGTTGCGAAATGCATCTCTGATAAATAGGAATTGGGATTGCATGCGCAAACGAAATGCATAGTATGCGCACATCCGTTTCCTCGGATGAAATGATAACTGCCTTCGCATGCGGTGTTGCAGCATGTTTCGCGTGCAGCAGGAGACGAGTGTCGGCTTCTTCTTGTCCAGATGAGAGTTTGATTAGTTCCTGCACAATATCCGCCGTTAGTTTGTAGCATTTGGTTCCACATGTGTAGAGCTCCTTGTTGGCAAGCTTCTCTCGACTTGGGGGCTTTCTTGAGTAGTCATTAAAAAACTTAATTAAGCTGTTCTTGTTTTGGCCATGTCGCAGAAAGTTCCTGAACTTTTTTAGTTTTTGACCGGCTGTGAGACTCTGTTATGTCACCGATTCTCTTTCTCTCACTTCTTGCTCTGCAGACTTTATACTTAGCTCATTGTATACATCAAAAACTACGTCTTTGCGTCTGCCGTTTCCTCCCTCTTGTAGAACCCGTGACAGTGCGGCGTCTACGATTTGACCGAAGGTCATCTGGTCGCTGACTTTTAACTTCTGAACGAGGGCCATGCCATCAATCACGTATACAGAAGGGCTTGGTATTTCTGCCGTTGGTTGAACTAGCTTCTCCAGCTTCCTGCCAAGCTGCGCCTTGTTAGTTTTGCAGGGCAAGCCATTGCTTGTTGCCAAGGAAGATGGTAGTGGGCCAAGGGGATGCTGTAATACCTCTTGCATGTGCAATTGACGACTTTCGGTTATTATTATCATCTTCGCAAAAAGATTGTGGTCTGCACTAATGACCGTTTCTTCTCCCTTTTTCTTCTTTATTGTCTTTGCTTTCGACATACTGGTGAATGTCTTCAATGTCTGCTTCTTGAGGGTGTCACGGAACTTCACCAACGGCTTGTCAGGTTCAAGGCAATTATTCTTGAAATCTTGATATGCTGCTTCACCAGGAAGATATGCTTTGGCCAAGGCTAGGGCAATATCAGGTGAGTGAACAGCAATTGTGAAAATGCTTACCAGCGGCTGGGATTCATCAGAAAACGGATTGAGCCAGCTTTTTAATAAAAGGTCTGTCATGTCTTGTATATCTTTCTCGTCTTTCTTTATTCTAGATTTCTGTAGATCGGCATGACCATTGTTGCCTTGAGCGTAGCCTACCATTTCACGCATCTCCCGCAGAAACATCGCCCTGAACTCTGTAGTCATGTAGTATCGCTGGAGTGCACCAGGGTTCAGACTGAATCTTCTCATCCCTTCTGCCGTCTGGGTGTCTTTATTAATGGTTTCTTTTATAGTCTGATCGACCGGGATTCGGCCAAAGGCATTGTCGGGACTCATCTGAACAGAAAACCCGCCTGCTTCCATAAATTCATGAACTTAACCTGTATCTCAAGAATATCCTCGTGATGTCTCAATTCTGCAGCCCGTCTGAGTGTTCTCTATGATCCTACAGAATTCGGGCTGAGGAACGCTCTGTCATCGTCACTACAATGAATCAAGTAGTACAGCTCTCCTCTTGCACGCTTCTCTTCAATTTCTGAGTCCTCAGACATGCCTGACAGACCGTCGAACTCTTTTGAAATGTAATAGAATCCACTTCTAGTCAAGCTGTAAACACTGCTTACGTGAACCAAGCAAGATGGCGGCTACCCTAGAACAAGTCTTCTCGGGCATACCCTAGTACCAGTCTTCCCGGCCATACCACTACGGGAGAAATTATTAAAACAAAAATGCCAACAGTTTTGGTGTGAAAATATGCTTCATTTTCATCATTTTTTCAAGACACCAACTTAACTACCTTTCTTTTTTACCGAAAAAAATAGGGTAAAGATAAATAGTGGAAACGCTACGGAGGAATTTTCCACAGGATACTCAACTTAAACCATTCCCGTCCAGAAGTTATTCTAGACTTAAAATTCAATTAATGAAAGTAAAAAGCTACTTAGTACATATTGTGAGGAATTTTTTTTTTTAATTTTTGTCTCTCTGCATAAAGTAGATCTTTTAGTTACATGTATATGTAATGGAAGAGTTTTACCACGGTAGCGCGACACATGTCACGCTTCGTACCTGCAAAAAACTCACATTGTTTTCGCAAAGGAAAAACTCTAACGGGAAATAAACTTGCTGTATATCTTGATTTTCAATTTTATTTCACTTTCATTAATAACAAACAAGTCTGGGGTGGTAAAAAAATGAGATTTCTCAGTGAGCAAAAAATAGGCCCTCGATTCTCATTATGCTACATTCAAGGTCACGTGACAGCCTTAAGCTACCAGTACAGACTTGCTATCATATATTTTTGAATTGTACTCATGGTAAGCTTTCATTTGATATATGATAGCCTTTGCCACCTCGGGTGTTACCGATCCGCCATTTTTAGCCACTTGGCTCATGGACTATTTGGTCGAGATCAATATTTACAAGCAAGTCCGCAGACGTTTTTCTCCCTTTGGCCACCCATCGGCAGCCAACGCAAATTGATCGCACGTCATTCGTTACAGGACTGCAGCTAGCGTCCACTAGCAAGTAAACGTGAAGTCCGCTCGCCCTTTCAATGCATGTCTGTATGCAAGTTCAACTTTTAACTACTTGGGACAACTTTCCCCTAAAATTGCCAAGGCGTTGCGCTTCTGTAGCTCGCTACTATTTTCTGACAGTAATAAACTTGCCAGGAACTTCATTGATAGTTATAAATATTGTGATTATATAACAAAATAGGTACATATCGTGACAGTATATAAGATACATCATTCGGCATTGATCTCTGTCATGAAATAGTTAGATACAAGACGTCACACAACTCCAAAATCCCCTTCCCAGGGGAAGAAAATCGATACCCATTTTTTTTTTCAGTAAGCGGCTCTAATATATGACCGCTGCAAACCAGAAAATGGCCCCATCTGCGTAAACATTTGAGAAGGGCTACAAATTTGCCAATGCTAATGCGGAAATAATCGGTTCCCTGTAAACAAAATACTCAATGCCAAGCCAGAGTGAAAAACAACCCTATTTCAGACCAATGTGGTCAAAATCTTCACCTTTTTCAAGACATAAACCGCTCAAAAACAAAACCCTCTGGGGCTGCTCATACCTCTAATAGCCCATAGAGTTGAGTAATCTCAAACCCTCCCCCTCCCGAGCCCAAAACACATAAAAACGCAGTTTCTCTGCCAGGGAAATTTCCGCGCGATAGTTTGCGGGTCACGTTTGGATCCTTTTGGCCTTAAACTAAAATAAAAAATTGTTTGTTTTGAATGTCTTTCATTCCTTATTCTTTTTATAAATGTTTGGCAATGCATGGCAAAATCCTGTCAAGTGACCATTGTGTGACAGACAAATGAAGTCGACATCGGACGCCATATTTACATTTTAGCATGCAGCATGAGTGAGAAGAGCAGCACATAAATATTTCCCTTTCGAAAGCAAGGGACCGACGCTGGAAGGCTTCACTACTTTTATGGATTACTGTTTAAGAACAAGGGAGAGGAATGTGGTGGATTATTTTGGAGTCATTGATTAAATGTTAATAAGATGATGATGTACTTTTGCCGAGCTCCACGTGTCGCAATAGTTATTCTGAATACACCAGTACATTCAAATATCAAAATATTTGAATGTAATATCTTACAGAAGGCGAGTTAAACATGACTTTCTTTTCTGCCATAGTTAAAGTCCAAACACTGAGGAAATCAGATGCAAGAAGACATTTTCACGTTCCTTTTGATTATCTGTTCTCAGGCACTTACCTACTGTTTTCGTTTCTAGCAGGTTGGTGTTGTGATTATCACGATTTTGAGAGTATTAGTACTCAGCGCTGATGAAAAGCCCGAAAATATATTTTTTTTACCAGGTTTTACACTGACATTTCTTCTTTCGAAATGCCAGAATTTTAGGTGTTTCGGTGTTTTACCGGGTAGTAAATTTGCCGATTGAAAAAGAATGCATAATTAAGAATTTTGAGGCAGCGAATTTTAGTGATTTTAAGCAGCTCATCGTGACCTTGAACATTAACCCACAGAACCATAATTGGCCTCAAAAGACTTGTTAACCCCTTAACAATAAGTTTCCAGGCTCAAACGGGAGTGTTATTATGATGCGGATTGAGCAGAGCAAAGTTTATGATAGGGTATGAGTCACTAAATTTTGCGTGTTTTTGACCAGGCATGGGACCGTAACGAATTTGTAATTTTTTGGCGGGTTTAAAACTCTCTCTCAAGAAAAAACTCCCACACATTTCTAGGCTTACCATAGGCTATCTCTGGGAGGAATATAAAAATTTTCCATTTTTCATCATGTGCCACGACTGGCTCCACGTTGGTGGACATTCCTTCTTAATATGTAAATTAACTAAGATCTTATGGGTGAATATCTATTATACAGGCCTCAATTAAAACCAGCTTTTACTCAATTGCGCACGCCTCTATAAATAAAGAAGCAAAAGAAAGGATTCAAATTCAATGAGATGCAAATGTGTGGCCCGGTATTTTACAATCTATCCTAGATCTTGCCTTCGAAATACTTATCCACCGATTCCAAACAATATTCAACCGGATAAAGATTGACCTATCTGTCGCGACTAGATCTAATCAACAAATGCAGTCAACCTACAGCCAATAAAGTATAGCTGTTCCCACGGTTAACATCCCAAAGCCAAGGCGATTCAAAGTCGTGTTCGTGAACATATAAAATAAATTTACTATAAACCACGAGCTAGTCTTTAGATATCCACTTTACGATGCTCAGACTTGCTCAGACTACAACGAAAACCACGAGGTGCGCGATAGTCTTTGCGCCTATGACGTATGATTTCATTTAAAATGGCGCAGAAAATGCAGGCGGTCAACGAAGAATGTCAAAAACCACAGGACACCCAAGATTATGAGCTGCGTTCTGCGAACGCAGTAGCTGGTTTTCACATGACGTCACAAAAATTCGAACTACAAAACTATTGATCTTCCTGAGATTTTACTTTAATGATGTATAAGAGCAGCTAAAAACTAATATTCACACAAATTTTCGCTCCGAATGGGTTCTTGGTTTTGTGATACAATACGCTTGAATTTCTAAGCTTTTGCGTAACGCGGCATTTACATGACGGCCTAGAGAGCTATTATGATTGTTAAAAAAGTGACTTATTTCGGGGAACTTGGCTATCTGAACAGTTTATGTCTTAGAAAAAGTATTATTTTAGTGTTTTAGAGTTCCTCGAGGGATAAATTCACGCTTTTGTAGCAAAACTCAATGACAGGTGTTTCTGTTGGTTTCCGGCCGCCATGTTGGTGCCCATACGGATGGGCACCAGCATGGCGTCTCCATACAAATCTCTCTATATTTGAGTAACAAATTTCTCCGCATATCTCGCATAAGAAAAATTGCTGTGACCAAAATTTTGGCGAGAGTCTTTGCATATTTACCTTCTTTCACTTCCCAGAGTCTGAACTTAATCTATTGACCCGTTTTGATTTTCATTTTGATCTATTTTGAATTGCGTGACACTGAAAACCAGCAATTAAAAACAATGTTTAGGAATATAATAAGAAGCTTCGTAGCATTCTGTGCGCCTGGACAATTTTCATGTGAAATAACGTCAATTTGAAGTCTAGGAAGGTGCTACATCATATGAAAATAACATTTGCTATAAGATGTTTATTGTCCACAAACCTGGTATGATGGCGTCAACAGTCACATGACATTTCTTTAAAAGTACTTTTATCTCTCTATTACGACAGGCATTGTGCAATTGGAAAGCACTTCGCATTTTTCATTGGGTAATGATGAGTGTTTTGAAAATGGCAAGGCAACTTCTGCTATCTCACAATTAAAGGGGCTTTTCGTAAAAGCGAGTAGCCCGTTAATTCGAGGGCCATGTATGTGTCTTAACGTAGTTGAAAGTTGGTTGTTGGAAACAAAATCTTGGTTGTTGGTTATTTATTTATTTATTTATTTATTTATTTATTTAATTTTCTATGTTACCTTAAGGGTGTGTGGTCACGGGATTAGGACGGGGAGACGTTTTTAATAAACTGCCAAAAAATCTGGTATCTGTCGAATACGAGATTTTTTAAATCAATTTTTGAATAAAAGCTTGCCACCGGTTCTTTTGCATGGATAGGGGTTGAAGACGCGGAGGTAATAGTTCTAAATGATTTTCGCTGGCAGTTAAAGATCATCGCCTAGGCGGATCTTCGTCAGGCTCTAGAAGGTGACATTGTTCATTTACCAGCCCCGAAAAATGTATGCAGTAGGGATATAGAACTTTGTCAAGATACCCCGTTCTTTGCGACATCAGATGCGCCACTTGTTTTGGTGAAAGCCGGCTCCGTCGACCACGGAAATGATGAATTCTCGATGGGCTTTTTTTCACTTTTGGAAGCAAATCCCACAAGCCGAGCAGCAGGAATTACCTCCCTGTGAAAACACTGTTAGAGATCAGAGTAATTGATGTAAATGCCGTGTAATTTGTATGATGCGTGACTTTCAATCGTTGCGTTACATTTCAATAATTGTTACAGTTCTCACCTGTAGTTCTCGCCCTTACAAAATAATTTGTAGATGCTTCCGTTGTACGCAAGAGCAGAAAATATGCCTTTCAGTAGTGTCTGTCATATTTTCATTGTAAAGGGCATGTTTTAGTTAAGAGGTTTGCATAACTACACTATTCCTTCAACAGCTCTAGGCTTAAACGAATTTATGAAAGGACTTTTAACTAAATTTGCTTCGCTGCTTAACGTTAGAACTGTTGCAAGTAGCTTACTGCCCTTACCATATACACACCTACAACCACAGTGCATTTAGGAACAAACATTAATTACCGTTTTAACACAGCCTGGTGATAAGTAGTCAGTTTTTATAGTGAAGAAATTTTCACTTTAGTAGCCGAAAACTGAACGCGAGTATTGTGAACTGAACACTTGAACATCACGACTCGGTGTAACGCAATCTATTGAGTGGAAATGTTGTGTATCATTCCGCCAAATATCTCACACTACTTTGAGAAGTACCATTCCGAGGTTATGATGGACATTTCTTCACTCCTCAAAAAGCTAGGAGTACTTTCCCACCGGGAGAGATTTTCAGACAATGGAGGACAGATGTCCTTGGGACAGTTCCAGGAATCCTTTCAAATTGGTTCGTTTTACTCTCGCCATCATTATTATGACCCTGGATCCACCTTAACCCCATCTTCCCTCCCCGAGGCAATGTTGGAAAACTCTTAGCGAAGATTGACACTTATTTTCCTTGGCTAATGTCCGTCCAACGCTCCCAGTTCAGGATTGTTTGCGGGGGAAAGGGGGGAATTGGAATGAATTTTGGTCGTATCGCGTTCACTGTCCCAACACTTTCAGCCCGCATTGTAGGTCATAATTAGGAGTAAGCGAACACTCAACATGTTACCGTTATGTCAATTAGCGACCGGAAGCCACGCAAATAAATTTCATCTGCGCTAGGAAATCACAGACAGTTCTGATTGTTAGCTGGGCCGAGAACGCTGAAAATTGATAAAACAAGGAAATGCTACTCACGATCAGCGCTTGACCTGATGTTCTTCACCCCGTTCGTAGCCATGTTTTACTCGCAAATAGCAATGTCCCGGATGTTCTTGAATTTCATCAAGCGGGAAATGCCATATCCGACACATGGTTGCTTTATTATCAAATTCCATGACACAAAACGTACTTTGAGCAATGTCTAGCGGAACAGTTTCTTCCTCAGAGGCTACATGGACGTTAAGAATTTGTTTGTGTTCCAAACAGGTTCTACTCCATTTCTCTCTTCTGTTTTTTTGTTTATTCACGCCACTTATCGAGTTAGACTGCGTTAGCTCATAGTAAGACTAAGACTTCTCCGAACAGAAATACGCTGATAACGTTTTTTAAGTCTCACCTGTAATTAGGTGCCACGGAGGTCACGTGATAATACAAATGATTCGCGATTTTTGATTACCTGGCCGTATTGTTGCTTGAATTCAACTTGTGGAAGGTTGTTTTTACAAATTTTATCGGAGGGAGGAAAGCAGATGAACCATTTCCCTTTGCTTGAAGCGTTTTGTTGCCTACGTGTGTGGAAAAGTTGAGATTAGCAGCTAAAAGATGTGCCGTCAGATACAAAGCTGGACGTGACGTGGTGACTAACATCTTGAGCGACGACACAAGCATACTGGTGGAATTCCGAAGAAGAAATTAGATTGGATTTATTTTCGATGCCGTTTTTTCTAAAAAAACAAACAACAACAACAAAAAAAACAGGTCACTTTACTCATCGTTAGTACGGTGTCAACCAGAAAATAAAGGTTGTTACAACCGAGAGAGGCTAAGCAAAACCAAGCTGAATCTTTGAAGAATTGCTGGAGATGATTTGATATTTTAAATATAACGCTGTTTTCAGGATTCAGGTGGGACAATTACTTTATATTTAATTGAACGTTGTAGTGTTTTGAGCAAGTTAATTTATTTTTAGCTCTAAAATATTTTTCAAATCTCACTATGTGTCGAGTTATTGTAAGTTCACGATTTAGAGTAAAGTCAGGAATTAGATTGAATTCGGGAGTTGCACAATTCAGCAACATTCAGATTAACACGATCAGACAAACGGACTGCCGTTTTTGTGTGTTTGTTTTTTTTCGTGTTTGGGGTGTCTTGAGAGGTACATCTCGTTTCTAGTTTCAGTACCAAATCAGAGCGCACGAAAATAAACTAAATAAAAAATAATTCGTAAGTTATGAGAAAGTGAATTTCATAACTGTGAAGTAGCAATGGGCGTGAGCAAAGAAATGCTCTTACGTGATTCACAATCTTGCTTGAATTTGCGACGGTGGTGAATTCTCTCTCACAGAATTATTTCAATTAATAGTCGGATCAAAGTTGTAAGCTGAGGTGGTAAGACCGAAGGGTGATATGTCTTACGAACGATTGTAATAAAATGAGCAGTTGCTCACCCATGCGGAAACTGAAGTAAGTCTGAGTAGAGGTAGGTTGGGGTGCGGTGGGGGTGGGTAGCGGGGGGTTATCATCCTAGCGACTGCAAAACTAATAACTACTCATACCACCTCTCGGTTTTGCCACGTAAGCTTAAGATAATGTTGGTTAAAATAGCTGTTTATACACTAAATTTTGTGCTTTTATGGATACTTCACAACCGCGAAGGTTACTTCTTAGTCTTCTCTTGTTCAGCTCGCATATTATTTTTTTAGTCATTATTTAAGATGTGAATCTTCAAAATAGGTCCATTTTTACGTCTTTAGCCGAGTTGCCCAAATCAAAAGACGATTATCGCTAATCCGGGATTTAAAGTTGATCATGGAGTTCAAATACTAATGAAGTGAAGGTGAAGGAAAATTCAAAGTCCAAACTGCAAGGCAAACCCTTTATTTATTAGATCCTTGTGAAACGTCGAGCTTTTCATAACGAGAATCGGATGAAGATAAGCAGAAATAAGCATTGTTTACTAGTTGCATTTTTTTTTATTTTCGACTCATGCTGGTGAAGTTTGACGTTTGGACTGGGCCTGTGTTTAATAGGCTGGCTGAGAGCAGTTTCTAGCTCTTTCCATCAAGTATACGTTCGTGAATCAATACTTTCCATTTATAAGTAAACAAGATGAGTTCATCCTGTATATATAAAGGTTACCATAGCAACTATATAACCTGTTTTGCCACTAAAAAAACACCTTTAACTTATCTTCAAATGCTTACAATTCAAAAACGTGAAGGGTGTTCCTCTTATGCCATGAGGATGACCAACGTTTGAACAGTTGCGTAAAACCAACACAGTAGCATCACTTAGTACAGAGTGGTACTAATATCGGACCTTCAAAGTGTAACTCCTGAACAGTGCTGCAAACTTGTGCCAGCTTCCTACTCCTTTGTTCACGCTGATGTCGGACTGATTGAGTTGTGGTTTACAATCAGAATATTCAGTATGTTCCACCCAAGGGTAAATGAAGGAATTCATTATTGCAAATTTGATTGCATTGCACTTTTTAGTAATCTGCTTTTCAAATGAGTTGTCTAAAATTCTGAAAAAAAAAATGATAATCTAGTACGCGAGGTATTATTGGATTGATGAACCAAAAGTTTGTAGCGAACCTTTTACGGAAGAAGTGAAGTAAACCTATCTTTTCCTTCTCGAAGGCTCTAGCTGGAAAAAGTTCAGAGGAAGGCAGTTCCTGACAACTCAAAGCAGCTCTTTCTCGCTATCTCTGTTTTCACAAGTGTCTTGATTCTTAGTGTTGTTTTATATTGTAAACTATTCATTTGAAAAACAGATTATTGGAACGAGTAACAAAATCTTATTTGCAATAAAGAGATTATCCTTTGGCGTAACGCGCTGAGTATTCCGACGGCAAACTTAATGTTACAAGTTAGCCAAAAATCCCATTCATGCGCGCGCACAGTTCTTCGAACAGTGCACTTAGCCCTGCAGAGTTTGGCTGCGTAAAGCTAATCCAGAACTAGGACTGTGTCAAACGTCGATTTTCACAAAGGGCGAACCAGCATACGATCCGTCTCAAGGAAGCGTTATTCAAAACGGGTTTTGTCCTCCATATTCGACTTTGACTTTACTTAAACTTTTATATAGGTGGTGGAAAACGTTTTAAGCCCAGAAATGATGATCCTTTGTTGCTCTTTGGTTCCGTTCAAGATTTGAACGTTGACGATCTCAGAACCGAAGGCGACGACTTTTCTGAGTCGTTGTGACAGGCCGCACTGTTGAATGTTTAAGCTTTCAATAATAAACCAAATGTTTCCCACGTCCGCTGTTATTGCGGGTCTCACGCCATTTTCCTAAACCTTGTTATGCCGTCAGGTCTCGTTATTGCGCCAACCGATGTGAATACTGCCTCTGGTTAGTTAACGCAAGTATTTGATGATGGCTAAACAGGTTTACTCTTTAGTTTGCGTTACGACGTCATTTGTGATATTTCTCAGATAATTGCTCAAACGTTTTGCCGTGGAATGCAGATCATTTGTCGACTTGTCATTACACGTTTTTCCTGTTTTCGTTTAGGTGATGGTTTGTCAGATGCAGGTAAAGCAGGAGCTGGAGTGGCGGCAGGGGCGGCAGCGGCGTCAGCCGTGGGAGGAGGCTTATTAGCTAAACATGTATACAAGAAAAGGAAAAGGTAAGCACTGTAATCGTTGCCATTGGTCCAAACAAACTTCTTAGCGGAGTGGTCCTAAAGCTTTTCATCGATGAGCTTTTTCTATTTTTTTTGTCTGCCATTTATGCACTGAGGCTTACTCGAGCTGACTGCCACACAACTTCCAGGGCTTACCCTGGCCTTGAAAACGTTATGTAGTGACCAGAAAATCACTAGGACTACCCCTCTCTTCCTTGGATCGGATGCTAGAAAGTTACTCGCCGGAATTTTGCTGGATTAGTTAACTAATACCTTTCCGTTACCCCCTTTTACCTTTGGGTGGTACTGTAAGAAAACAACAATGTGGTAGAGACCAGAACTTTCGTATTGTTGAAGAACGTTTTTGGGGTCCGCCCCTGTCACAGCAATAGTCATTTTCCGTGCACATGTTTAAATCACCGCGTGATACTGCTTTGTCATGCCGTGGGAGGTGGTTTTCGCTTTTGAGGCAATATTCAACATCTTAAAGTGTGACGATTTAAATGAGTTATTGAGAAGTACTGTACTGTGTTAAAATGTTTGAAATAAGTCCTTAGCAAAAGTTTTAAGGATCATCCATGCTTCAGGTAAAACATAGCCTGTTCCAGGCTCTCGGTAGTTGGGGACGAGCGAAAGAAAGCGCGAGCGAGAGAAACAACGAGGGAGAACAAAGGCGAGGAAGGGAAGGGAGGGGAGAGAGCGTGTAGGAATATCTTTAACGACCCTCTTCCGTCCACCTTTCGTTTAATGAGGTGTCGATAAGTAAAAATGTCAACTTGTCAATTAGCTGGAAATATACTCCAATTGCCTTCATGTTTTGTATCGGGCCTCCACGACTCCTGCCGTTCGTGACATTTGTACATGTGCGGTTTTCTTTTCGGTCTCTCGACCTTTCTTTGCTTCACTCGTGTTTCTGAAGGGCACTTTATGCTGTGTTATTGGGAGTAATTTTAAGTAGAGTCGAGCCGTTAGATTGTGCTATAGCTAATTTTTAGAGGTCATAGGTCTGCCCGCTGTTATCTGTATGTCGCTTCGCCGAGTTTGATACCTCTGTAATTTGCCCGGGGGAGTACTCCCTTATATGGGCTATCTAGGTATGTGCGGCCCCAAAGGGTATGGTTTTTCAGCCGTTTTGGTCATAAATAGGGTATCAATTTTAGCTGATTTTGGCCATTTTTGTCATAAATAGGGTATGTTTTTTGCACTCTAGCCTTGATATGGGTATGTTTTTTAAGAAGAAGCCACTTTTTCATCATTATCGAAAAGAAAATCAACAAAAGCCCTTCGCAAATTATGTTTACGGTAATTTAACATTGGGCTGAACTAGGGATCTTATTATAACGCACGTCAGAAACAGGGTTTTGATTTAAGAATCAGGTCATAAATAGTGTTTCGAATTTTTGGTGAGGTCATAAATAGGGTAGGGAATATCGCAGATTTTGGTCTTAAATACGGTAAGGGTTTTGGGAAGCGGGCCGCACACCCCCACCCAATTTTTTTGGGAGTACTCCCCTCCCGGGTAATTTGCTATGTGCTTAGCTTAAGGATTGTCTCTAAGTCGAGGGAAAAAATATGAAATTTTCCGTGAACATGTTGCTTCCTTGCATTCTATATTGTGACGCCGGGCCCAGTTATTTAATTAGAACTGTTTGCAAGTACAGTGTGGAGCTTCTTATCACGGATATCATTTTTAGCTTTATTTGTCCTCGTCTAATTATTCTTCGGAGACGCCGTAGCTTTACTTCGAGAAAGCAATACGTTTGTCTAGAGAATTTCTTATATTTCTTGCATCAATTAGATCGAGCTTATATCTCTCGAGCTTGATGTGTAGGTTTATTCGTCCTTTGTTCGTTCCGGCTCCACATGATTCAAATGTGTAGCTGTTTACGCGAAAGTCTGTTGACTGTTTTGCGTGTTGTATATGCCATTGTTAGCTACTGTTTGGCTTCGTTCACATTTCTGATTTAATGGCAGCCTTGGCCAGTCGTGGAAAGAGCTTAAAAATTAAACTTTTTCCAGAACCGGTTGGGAGAATCGTGAAAACCTCTTTCCTACGAGTTAGATTTACTAGGCAGATTTCTTGCTCCTTCCGTAGAGCTTGAATATCAGGGAAGTCCGCGTCCAAGATTAAACACAATTCGGCCAGACCGCGCTCGCCATCTGATTGGCAATAAATGAGGGAACCGACGGAGTGATGAAAGTACTATCAAAATCAACCAATCAGAGGGTATAGCAGCTCCTGCTATACCAGAAGAGGGTCGTTAAAGAAATTCTTACAGGCTCTCTCGCCGTTCCTCGCCTTAGACTTTGCTCGTTTTTTTCTTTCGCCCTCTTTTTTTCGCTCATCCCCAACTACCGAGAGCCTGGAACAGGCTAGGTAAAAAATGATAGAAAATGTGATATTTTGAACTTTTATATTTCAGTCGTAACCAGACCAAGGATAGGCAAGCAGTGCAGGGAGAAGGACACTCGCACGAGGAATCTGTTCAAGTATAGGAAAAATATGGCGCTATTTGAGAAACGTTTGACAGAAAGATTGTTGTATAATTAATTATGCAACATATAACAGGTTTTCAAACAGAGAGAGAGCTGAAAATTCGTTGCCCAGCATAATTTTATTTGTTTGTTTTTTGTTCTTTTTTACGATCTTCGGGGTCTTTTAAAGTATGATGAAACACTGCCTAAAATGTATATCTTCTCAATGGAAGTTAAAACAAAGGGGAAAATGGTGAAAGAAAATTGTTGAAATCTTTACCAATAGGACTTTATCACTGTATTTTTAGATTTTGACTTAGGCACCTTTAGAGAGATTACCTTGAACTTCGTAACAACGCCACGTTTGAAAGTCTTGTCGTGATAAAAAAGCAAGGATATAACTGCGCAAAATCTGCGTATTTCTTATTCACGTTTTGCATAGCTATATCTTCCCTATTATACCGTGACAAAGGTCAGTTATTAAGATGAGATATTCTCAAACTCATTAATAATTCATCAAGTTAAAACAAAGAAAATCACAACCGTGAAGGAGGTTTGGATACCCGAAGGTGGGAAGTAACCTTAAATGAATCGAGGGTACCCCGGATAAGCGAGTTACCCGGCTAACTGAGCTACCCTAAATAGGCAACTTTTCATACGTTTCTTTAGAAAAGCACGTTGAAACGTTTAGATGCCAGACAGGGTGAAACGCACCTTCCCGGGGCACCTTGTCTATTTGCAAAATAATAGCTCTACACTGAAAAGCGGCGCCATCTTTATAGTCCTCTGACTATCCCGCTTAGTTGAGTTCGGTGTAAGGACGGGATATGTTTCAACCCTCCTAGCCTCCTAGGATTTTATTGGATTATACTGCGCCACATGGCCTAGTTGTTAAATTATAACGAGGCACAATGTTTATGGGGAATTCGTTTGTAGTTCTGTTGTCGTTATTACTCTCAACCCTCGTGGTTTAAGTTGTTTTACTATCAAGGCATGTGCCGTGTTATACTGTCTTTGTACTCAAGTACTTTCAAACGCCTGTGGTGTTCGTTACCAGCAAGATTCGCTTCTCTAGCCCTATATTTACTAAAAGAAATGCCTCTGGCCATTTTAGCAAAAGAATATTAACGATGATTTATAGGCTGGTAATACCAGCATAAAATGAACCATTTAAAACATTGTAAATACCAATTCAAGCAAGGAGATGATATTGTCATTGTTAACTGCATGTAAAGTATCCCCTAAGTATCCCCTATTGTACAAGGTGATGGTTCAAAACCATATTCTTCAAGATTAACTTATTACTTATCGAGATTAAGTTATTACTACTAGGAGTTTCAGTGTGAAAGTGGGTGCTGGCGTCAGAGCTTGAAGGAAATACTGATAATACGATTTGAAATAAACGGTGTAATGGGGTTGGCGTAGCTTTTTAAAAGGGAATTACGATTTTTCCAACAAGTTTAGTTTTTAAGGGCTTTTGTGAAACAACAACAGAACCCCCCAATTTTTTTCTTGAGTTAAGAAAAGAACGTAACACATGCCAGAACTTGGTTTAAGAGACCCAGGAAACCTTTAGTAGATGTATTTCCACAAGTATTCTTTTTAAAAATTAGCCTTTATGCTTAAAAATTACCAGTAAAAGTGAAAATGAGACGTTTTAATAGCATGAATTTGTGGGTTTACCGAAACTGGAGCCGTCGCGCAACGTGTCATCAAAGGTCATATCAAATCGCATTAAAGGAAGGAAATCAAAATCCACAGAACAATATGATTGCAAGCTTTTCTTTCGCCTCAACGGGCAAATGTAACTCAGTGGTCGAATTATTTACCTCAACGGGCAGAGATTATGACTCAACGATCAAATTTAACGCCTCAACGGGCGAAGAATACTGTGAATGATTTGCCTGTGGTACTGAAATCGCTTTCGACACAAAGCAGGTTGGCTTCTCACCTTCCTCTCTTTTCTCCCGTAACCAGCAAGCTACAGTCGGCAGTTAACTCCGAATGGAAGCATTTTTTAATAACACTTCACTGCTGCTGAATGTACCGAGAAAAACAATGATCTCCATGGAGTAGGACTTGATCGATATCTTGGCACCTCCATTCGCGAATCGACAAAAATTGCTCACATAATAGAGCAGCCAAACAAAAATCTCTTGTCTTCCTCGAGAGTCATCACTAAACCGTTCATGACCTTGATGAATACTTCCACAAGCAATTAAAGACAGCTATATTTCACCTCGTTCATCGTGTCCTTGATTTCTAGCAGAGCGGGACGGCTGTACACAGCTACTGCTCGAAATCGATTGATATTTCCACGTGCATCCACAAGCACCCCGGAATGCCCGGATATAAAAAACGCATTCCACTGCGCATGTCTCCAATCCTACATCCGACAAATTTTGGCTTTTTCTCGCTAATGCAAAGAATAGGCTGCTGCCTCGCTAGGGCTCGCCAGCAATTACTTGTTAGGATTAACTTATGTTATTTCTAATACCGTGTTATGTTGTTGTTACTCTTTTGAACCATGAAATGGGCAGACGTGTAACTTATTGTGTTGTACACTGAGTTGTATTATTCCAGAAGTATGTCTATAATGTTGCAAAATTTTTTAGTAAATGTTGTAAAAAAAATAATAATAAAGAAAGAAATCGTTAAAATGTGTAATTCACCGCGCGGTTATTATGCGTGAAACCTATCACGTAGGAAAAAACTGCGTGACGATAAAACATCCTTTCCCTCGAATTACCGACAGAATCCCTTGGGTACACTCAAAGTTACACTTCAAGACAAAGGATCATCAAGTTGCCAATCTCGCTCACTGTCCATTAGTTTATGCCTTAATAGCGCTGTCTTAGGGTCTCAAATTCGGTTATTCGGATTTCCTAAATGTCAGTTTGAAGATTAGATAACAACCCTTAAATTGCCATTGCAATTTATCATGCGAAACAAAACAATGGAGTTCAGTTCCATATTCAAAATTCATTTCCACCCATCCACACCCTCTCCTCGTCCAACAACACGCAAGAAAATTTACAAAACATAAAATTCATTACGACTGACCTCTGATTACACAGACGGGACAAAATAAGTGACTTCAAATATTGGACGTTTCTATCTGATTTTTGGGAAAGAGTATCCCTGCTAGACTGGTGTGGTTAGAACTGCAAATTTGTGTATGTTTGGGTCAGAGCTAGCTGAGAAATTACGAATTACGTAAATAGCGTGCCCATACATGTTCTCTAATTGAATAAATCAGTCGTGTTCATGTAGCTTAAATATCTGAACTATGGATCTGAAAATTTGACAATAGCTGGTTTTCACATGACGTCACTAAAATTCGAACTACAAAACTATTGATCTTCCTGAGATTTTACTTAAATGATGTATAAGAACAGCTGAAAACTAATATTCATACAAATTTTCGCTCCGAATGGGTTCTTGGTTTTGTGATACACTACGCTTGAATTTCTAAGCTTTTGCGTGACGCGGCATTTACATGACGGCTTTGAGAACTGTCATGATGGTTAAAAAATTGACTTATTTCGGGGAACTTGGCTATCTGAACAGTTCATGTCTTAGAAAAAGTATCATTTTAATGTTTTAGAGTTCCTCGAGGGATAAATTCACGCTTTTGTAGCAAAACTCAGTGACAGATGTTTCTGTCGGTGTCCGGCCGCCATGTTGGTGCCCATACGGATGGGCACAAGCATGGCGTCTCCATACAAATCTCTATAAATTTGGGTAAAAAATTTCTCCGCATATCTCGCATAAGACCAGAATTTTGGCGAGAGTCTTTGCATATTTACCTTCTTTCATTTCCCAGATTCTGGACTTTATCTATTGACCGGTTTTGATTTTTATTTTGATCTATTTTGAATTGCGTGACAATGAAAACCAGCAATACACCTTTTTAGCAATTTGTTAAGTGTATCCATGCATAATTGTTAAATAATCGGCAATGGCATCTCGCGTTCGTGCAAATCCGCGTCAAAGAATATTTTTCTCCTTTACCGAGTGATGGCGTAGCTTGAGAGAGTTCTAGAAGTGATCAGGTTATGCAAATTAGCAGTCAGTTGGTCGATCATCCGTCAACGACCATTGTGTACAAAATGGCTTCTAAAGCGATTGACTGATCTTTCGCGTTTAGAGCTGAACAACTGCTTCCAAATTAAAGACTATTAGGTATACAACAAAGGTGGTTGTTTCATTCGATCCATCGATAACTTTGATAACTTTTACCAAGGCGTTGCCAAAAATCGTCTCCGAGGATTTCGCGCTTAAAACTTGTTTTTATATTCCATGAATTGTTTCAAATCTCGATTATGCCTAATTACATTACTTTTATGACTCTTTTTAAACGCGAACCATCCGTTAGCAGCTCGGGAGAGAATGAAAAATTCCCTCGCCAGGATTCGAACCCGCGATCGTGCCACCTCGCCGATAGCCAACTGATGGCCGAACACAATTTTCGCGCGGTCTGTTGCTGATGCGATTCAGCGCGCGCACAAGGATTGCAAACATTTGCAAACATTTGTATTTTTATGTTGCCATGGCAACGGCACATCAATTAAATTATCAAAAAACCGAAGTCTGTGTTGTTTACATGCGTGTCGCCATTTTGGGCAAGCAAAGGATAAAGGGTTTTAGAAAAAAATTGTGAATGAAACACAGGTACTAAAACTGTATTCGGCCACCTTAATGTTCTGCTGTGTCACACCGTACAAAGCCCTTAAAATCGCTTTGCCCACCCTTGTCAGGTGTTATATAAACATCTCCGTTTCAAATACCACGAGTTGGCTTCAAGAACCTTTTTATTATGATCATCATCGTCGTCCTCGTTATCCTCGTCCTCATCCTCATCCTTGTCCTTGTCATCATTTATTTTTTCCCTCGAAAGATGAATACCGGTTGGATAGTCGTTTCCCAAAACCCCGTGGTTTTTTTTGTTTCAAACACGTGATGCATGAAATACTCATTTGGAAGCTTTTACTCGTTACATATGACAAAGTACGTTTGGGCATTAAAGCGAATTACCATCGAGTACTCTATCAAATGATAGATTATTAACTGAGCAAACAAACACAGTAGCCCTCATATAAACCTGCTTTCTGATTGCTGACAAGTCTAAGTAATAACCGCTGAAAAGTCTACTCCTCGTTACAAAGTATATGAATTGACCTAAAATAATGCCAGGACACGAAATTTATTTTGTAGCCAGTCAGTGGGTCGCTCAAGCAGCCTTGAATAAATTTTTTTAAAAAACTCACGGACCATCCTTTTGACATTCGCCACGATGAGAGTTGCCCCTGGTACGTGAGGTAAAGTGTTTATACGAGAAATAATTGTCCAGACTGCCAGGGTCGCCCTACCTGCGAAGAGTTATCTCGTCCTACAAGACAGGTTCGCGATCCTCGTTTAAACGGTGGGTTCAAAATTTATAGAGGTAAGAAAAAAGCTAGCTCAGCCAGGGTAACTCGCGGGAATGGTGGTCTCTGGTACGCGAGACCAGATAAAAAAGCCCTAACTTACTCACGTACATGATCGTGCCATCTTATCTTGTACTTCAAAGCGGTATGGACGCAATATTGCTTCTGCTAGGGAAGAATATCTGTGATAAGCCGAAGCTCGACAAGATCAAATGCGCTCTCAAGCTTGCAATCAAATATGTATTAATAGTGAACGCCAACGAGACGTACACAGGTGTTTGAAATCTCAGTGGCAATTAGGTTTGTTGATCAAGTACAAAATCAACTAACAAAATGTGAAACAGACAAATAAAGAAATTAAGGTGGGTGAACACAGTTTTTGATACCTTTGTTTCATTCACGTTTTTCTCTAAAACCCTTGATCCTTTGGTCGCCAAAAATGCCAGCAAGCAAGTTAACAACACAAACTTTGGTTTTTTTTATAGTTAAGCTGACGTATGTGCCGTTGCCGTGGCAACATGAATAAATATAAACAGGCTTTTAAGATCAGTTTTGTTTATTTGCAGAAAATCTAGTTATTAGATTTTGTAATTTGCATGCAACAAGCTTGTAGCGATGCTCTCAAGTTAACACTATTTTAATAATAATTTAACAGAGATCTTTAAACATCCCTTGTTGAAGGTTTACTGGAATATCTAGAATTTCCTTTGTTTAAGTTTATTTTTTTTTTCATCACTCCAGTTACTTATTTCCTAAAGTATTTTCGCGCCAAATTTTGTGAAATTCTTACGAGTGGTTCTCGAGAAATAGGCATATTTCCGAGAAAGCTATTCCGCATTCAATCGCACTTTTTCGACTTACTACGCATGCACTGCATTTCACTGGGTTGTTTTTGTAACAAAGAAAAAGCTGAGAATTGCTGGGTTCTTTGCATCGTTACCTTTTCTAACATGCCTCTGTAATAAAAGACTAAAACCATCAACACACTGTGTTCAATTATGAAGAAAAATAGTACAGATAGCGCGGGAATTGAGCAAATAAAATGATCGCTGTATTGACGCTATGTTTGTTACTAGCTGGAGCGCGCGCAAAAACTGTGTTCGGCCACTTTAAATCAACGATCTTTTAACAATGAGAATTTACATCTTCTGACGGAAAACCGTTTCTCCGTCACTCGTTGATCTTTTCTCTTGCTATTCCCTGTACCCTTAACTCTTTGTCTGGTACATAGTCTCAAAGTGCTGTGACTAAGTTTCTTTCTGATTACAATTTTACAAGTTACCAATCAAATAGTGCAGTCAAGTTGAATATTGGGTTCTACAACTTCAGTACGTTTAAGGTTACTGTAGACCTTCTGGGGTGCCTTCCGGAAAATGCTTTCTTTACGCGCTGCTTTAAAGAAAACCACGGTAAACTATATATCATGGTAAAGCTAATAAACTGTAGAATCCGAAAATAACAATATATTTTGCTATTTTTGTTTTGATAGGCACGCGCAAGCCTAAAAAACGCAAAAATGACCGTACTTGCTAAACTGAATTACCAGCCTTTGTGTTACCGCGGACATCCAAACTGACTGGACATTATCAACCAGGAGATGATGGGCTAACAAAGGGTGTGAGGCTTTTTCGATATTTTTATTGGTTGCTTGGTTGGTTGCTTAGAAAATCTCTTTCAAAGTTGGACAATAGAAAATTTTCTGACTGCTGTTACTCAATGGCACGTCACAGGAAAATATTTCGATTTTCGCAATAGCCTCACACCCTTTGGTGCGCTTATATCTGACGAACATTTTGGCCAAGTTTCGTTGAAATCCGATAAATCTACATACCCTATTAATTCATTTGAATAGAGGTAATTCACGCAAAAATAAACCTTGAGTTTTCGGCCTCGAAAGAAATTCACAGCTTTCGCACCTCACTGAAGCGGTTTTCAACGTGGCCATGCCGCCAACCAATGAAACGCAGCTTTAAACTTCCCACCGGGCTACAGTAACGCTTCCCGGGATTGAATGTGCAATGTTTACATTTAAAGTATATCTTTATATCTTACATCGTCTGCCGTGAAACTTTCAGCATCTAAACCGAATCAGCAGATAAATGGTAAAGAAGGAAAAGGGAAAAAAGAGGAATGCTTTTAACGGAATAGCCTTGAACAGGCCTACTCGGTGAGCCGAGTCGAGTGCTGATATTTAAACATTAAAAAAAAAAAAACTGGACGCGCAATTCGTCGGCCTGTTTGTTTTAGTAGAATATGGAAAAACACTCTATAAAGCAGGGGAGAGGAGCATTTGGAGAAGCTGCCTTGTCAAATATCAGCGATTAAATTCGTCGGTAATTCCGCGGCAACCAACTTTTGTGCCAGAAGAAGCTAGAGCAGGGCATCGACGAAACATTCGCTTGGGATTTGCGCTTGCGTTCAAATGTGGGAACGCGAAGCGCCTAGTCTATCACTTAAGAGACGAAAACAATCAACAAAAGCGAAGATTTCTCTGCGAGAAATTGCAAGACGTAAGGGATAAACAAAAGAAGCGAAATACGACACCGCAGATGAGATCAGTTACCGCGAAACTTGTTACTGCTCAACTCAAAGGTTGACACATTTTAATTGGCTTATCACAGTTTGCGGCTCATTGACTTGTTTTCAGAATTTACGTTTTTGTGGATAACTCGTTCGCGTTTTAAGTTTTTGAAATGATTTTTTTTGGAAAATTCAGATAAAGTAATAGTCTTGAGTTTGGTGTAAAAAAAAACATATATTTTTGGACAAAATAGGCCCTTGAAGGTCTACGGTAACCTTAAGATTGTAGTCCGTGAACAGCTCCAGCTGGAAATATCTGACCGCGGCTGGAAGGAATGGGGGATGATCTATCCTCTTTCTTTCCATTCTCTCTTCGCCCTATCTTCGACCACATAGCCTGTTCACAGGCTATTAAGATTTGCGTTCATGATATTTCTAATCTTATGGACAACCTTGCAGACTAATTAGTTAAACAACTCCCACTGGAGTAAGCGCAGAGGAACATACAAAAATATTTGTAATAGTTTTTCCTTTCCCACCAGAAAACAAGAAATCAATAAAGCAAAGCACAAAAAGCCTTGCGGCTATCTTGTTTGTGCGGTAGTCTCGAAATATATAAGACTAACAGCGGAGCACCCCCTCCCCCCCCCCCCCCCGCCAAAATACTAATCATTTAGTCCAAATAGTAACACTTAAAGAAATTCATCAATAAGTATCTCAGCAAACCAAATGAAGGACACAAACAAAATGAGAAAATGTTCATAAACACAGTAAAATATGCAAATAATCACATGCGAATGTCGAATAGCAAATCGCAAAAATTCCCAATAGCAAAGCACAAAATAGCAAAGCACAAAATAATAATAGCAAAGCATAAAATTCCCAACGAAAGGCAGCCGAATGAAAGAAACGTTAGAGAAACCTCGTTTAGGATTGATTGGCATTCAATATAAAGCCAAGAAATGTAATATTTAGAAGGAGTAAAACGTCCAAAGTTTCAAAGACGTGCGGTTTAGTTTATTCACGCTGAAGCATGGATTCTAATGTAATTTTTGCCGACGGCTTGGCAGTGATTTTATCGGCCGTAGCTTTAGCAGTCCTTAGAAAAATCGAATCCAGCCTCGAAGTAAGACTGTACCTGAATGCTGCATTGAATAAGCTACCTGCGTATGTAAAACACAGTTCAAAACCATCGAAGGAAAGAAAACTTCTCCACTTATTCTCCACCAGCAAGGTTTTTTTGACTCTCTACCCAATGATTTTGCTCTTCCATGTCTCTTGAGCATTGATCGGTGTTTCTTCTTTTCTATTTTAAGGCCAAAAAGGTAATTTTCTGCATTATGAACGAAAACAAGAATTTGAAAGCATCATGTCTTGCACAATATGTCATTTAACATTGGTTTGCATGTACATTTAGTAGCCGGATGGTGGACTCTGACGCCCACAACAACAACAACAACAACAACAACAACAACAACAACAACGCAATTTATTGATACCAAAAAAGGGAAAGAAGAATACAATAATTTGAAGCGTATAAAATGGGTTAGTTTCCTACATCAACAATAAGGTTAAGAAAAAATTAGGCAGCTAGCTATGGGATTAATAAAAATTACAGCCATGTGTAAAGATAACGATCATGTGTGCCCACCGTTTGGTAGCCAAAATATTTGATAAAGATTATTTTTACTTCTTTATTACCTATGGTGCTCACTAGAGCGGCTCTCCCTTGCAGAACACCGCTACAAATTGTTACGCAAATACGATAGAAAACAACGTACATGAAACAGTGCTGTACTCCTCACGTTGATAAGCGCATGTGGGAAGCAGGCTGTTCATCAGACTCACCTTCTGGACGTTCTGCACTTTCCCCGGCACTGACCTTTGCGCACGAGGAAGTACAAACTGCAAATCTAATGGATTAAGCAGTGTCTGTGTTTCATACAAATTCAGAGGCAGTGTACCAGCTCTGTCCATGGTGTTCTCTTGTCGTACACTTCGCTGCCTTACACACTTGCCGTATCGTTTTGCCCACACTCCCATCTCTGCTTCATCATTTCTGGACAATCTTTCTCCGACCGGTTTGGGAATTTCAACAACGACTAACTGGCCAGTAACAGAAAGTTCAACAGGGTAGTATGAGTTGGGATGCGTGTAGTAATGTGAAGACCATGGTGTCACTCCCTTTACTCCTTCTTCGACTGATGAACCAAAACTCTGTGCGTATTCTCGAGAGTAAATGTTTCCTTCTTAAAATGGGTGACTGCACGTTGGTTCTCAACATTTAATGTCAGGAGTGATTTTAAATTCAAGTTCACCTCGAAACCTGAATATGAAGACAGATCTTTGATGTTGTTCTCTACCTTGCGAAGCGATTGTGCTATCAGTTCCAATGACTTCAAACACTTGTTTGACAAAGTACCGGCTCTGGGCCATCAGTGGTTTCTTTTGCCAAGGACGGTAGCTCTCTTAACTTCCGTGAGCAATACTTCACGTACTCCAGCACCTCATCCACCATAGCAATTGCTTCATTAACCGACTTCTGTGGCTCTCTAACTGTGCGTTTTTTGGAATGAATGTTGAAAGCCTTTACCAGGACTTGTAACTTCCCAAGGAACTCTGCAATCCCTGTCAACGGTCTGTTGATTAGTTTGACCGCGCCAGAACCAGAGTCTGTAACGTAAATGTCACGATCAAATTCAACGCAGATTCCAATTGGTTGACACAGTTTCGAGTGTGATTGTGAACCATCACAATCACCTTTACTGTGTCCTGCAATCACAAGAACAACCCCAGATTTAAAGAGCTCAACGGAGTGCTCTTCGCAGAACAAAATATCTTTACCAAACCAAGCAACATTCACTGCTCATGATGATATGGATAGGCCATCACTCCCTCTAACGATTCTTGTTACACCCTGTGATTGAACAAAGACATGAAGAACACCATCCGCACAAACAGCAAGTTCATCCCCTGAGGGTGCCAAAGAACTAATATTTGTCCAACTGCCCGCATAGCTGCACATGACATTCACTGCTCCAAGGACACCTACACCGTCAAAATCAGTTGTGATCGAGTAAATACTCTTTGTAGAGTTGGATGCACAAATTAACATGCCACCATTACCAAGACATAAGTTTACAATTTTCTGTGTGTATTACAGCATTTTTTGCGTTAATATACTTGATTTTGATTATCATAGTCCGCGAATTGGGCGCCATTTTTATCTTTCCCGCCACGTGCAAACATGCGCATATCATTCCATCAACAACAAACCGCTACCCAGGAAAACAGACAGAACTTAACAATAAAACTATGTGGAGCTTGGTAGCTAGAACGCGGAAACGAAAAATGTAATGATTTTATGTGTCTACTGAGGTCTAATGATGCAGAATTTTAATTCTTTATGTAAAAGAATAAGCTCCATTGAGCAGTGGTGTCAAAAGCTAGGGTCAGAGAGCGCTAAAAATAAAAATCCCTTTCCCATTTTCGAAATTTTTCATCCCATTCCCAGTGGTTGAATCCCAGTCTCAGTGCAGTAAATCCCATTTTCCCAGCCCAAAAACGGGCAAATCCCAGTTCCCATTTTACCCCTTCACGCCCCTCAATAAAAGTTTAGTTTTGTAGAAAATCGACCAAAGTCACATTTACACTGCATGATATTTTTGGGCAGCTCGCATTTGAAAATTGGTAACTGTGCTCGGACTACCTATCAGCGCGGTCTCAGCACAGGTGAAAGCGGTCACGGTTACCAACTTTGAATTTATCTGCGTCGTTTCCAAAATCGTGTTTTGCAGTAAACGGACCCATGATAAGAAAAGGATTTGAGTATACCTAAAGAAAAAACAATCAAGGAATATTAATCGATACTTACATGTACTAGCATCTGGTGGCGGATTAAGAGCAAAGAAGTCTAAAGGTCATCGCGTCACACTTTTTAAAAATGAGCAATATATGTATTGATATCTTGTAAGTAAGAGCACGATCTCAGGGTCTAACTTGAAGTTATTCTATTACTTAGTGATGAGAAACTTATAATTTACCACAGCAAAACAATGGAATGTAGCGTACTAGTGCTGATATAAGACAGCATCTCAAGGTAGCATATTGTCATGTCTCAGAGAACCTTGTCGAGCTTTCATATAACCATTTTCTTTTTCTCCTAGCCAAATGTACCCTTGGTGTCAGTAGTTTTCCTCAGATCTCTCAGCGCGCTTTCATGAATCGTCGGTCGACTGTATATTAACGGGCGATAAAGGCGGGAGCACGTAAAACCAATTTTCTGAGACGTACAATGTTCATATGTGCGCCAGAGAATTCCCGTGCACTCGGGCTAAGCAGTACACAGAGGAAATCAATTCCACTGAATCAAAATTCTCAGTCTAAGTTTTTTAACAATTTGCATTCGATTTTTCCAACCTCCCGATTTTATTTGAACCATTTTCCGTTCTCTAGGGGGTTAAAAAAGACGGGATTCTGCTGTATTTATTGTAATTCTTTTCCCCAGGTTGTACGGACGAGGTAGATTATTGCGCTAACTGGGTTAGACTGGGATAGATTCCTAACTTCCATGAAAGAGAAATGTATGAAGAGCTGTAACTTCTGCGGAGATGGAGGCAGAGGAGGCGGCAGTGTCTGTGAGTTATTTAACAAATAAAGAAGCCTAAGCCGTATATTACACTGTGATAAAACACGACGGGCATTTGAGAACACGATGGAAATGTAGGAAACACGAGCCGCAGGAGAGTGTTTTCTTCATCTCTCGAGTGTTCTCAAATGTCCGGAGTGTTTTATCACAGTGTAGTACACGGCTTAAGAGTCACTGACTGGAAATATCGAGAATGGCTGGCCAGGTTAGAAAAATCGAAAATCCTGAAACTTTGCCTAAAGAACGCTTTTAGGGAGCTACTTTCGAAAATATTATTCCGATTTTCTTAGAATTTAAAGTCTTCGAGAAATTCGCAAAAAACGAAAATATAGCTTTTAGCCTCATTAAATATGCAGAAAATATCTGGAAAATTGACAAAGTTCTCGGTATTCGCATTGAAACAATTTACAAAACTAGAGCTCGGGGTAAACCTAGCATAAGAGCTTTACTCTTCTTCTATCTAACAATAGGTAGTTTTAAGTTTTTCAAACATTTTGAAGGATTCCGTCGACCGTTGAAGAATTGCCCTTTTAAGCCCCTATGAAAAGGGCAAAAAATTGCGTAGTTTTACGGGCTTAAAACGCGTCTTGGTATGTCCGATATGGAACTAAAACAAGTACTGTGCAAAAGAGTGTCGTTTCTACTATAATAATATGGGAAAACATTTCTGGGTAAGCGAGGTTCACACAGGTAAAATGCAAAAGTTCGCGACAGCCTCTTCTCAAATTTGCATTATGCGGTATGTTCAAAGAACTGTACTGTTGATCACTCTAGTCTGTTTTTGTTCCATTTGTGGGCCATGCTTTGTGGGAAATATACAAAAGATAGCTGACACACGACACAATTGGCCTAAGCGGTGTGTCGAGCTTGTGGATCTTCGGCAAACCATAGATCCTAGGTGGTTGTTTGTGTCGTGGTCTGATCTTATTATAAACCGCCTCTGATATGTGTCCATTCCGTTTCAGAGTTAGCAGCTTCTCAGATAGCTTCCGGGTCAAGCGGTCTGTCGGATCTTTGTTGAGCAGCTGGTATGGTCCGGAATCAATCAGCGCTGATATTTTTGCGTGGTATGTGTCAGCGTCCAGGATTACGCTGGCGCGACCTTTATCAGCCGGAAGGACCATGATGGAGTTGTCCTCTTTTAAGCTTTTTGCGTACGACCTGTCTGCTTTCTTGGCTAACATATTATCTCCTCTTGCAGGTAACTCGAATTTCACAGTGGAAAACTCAACTGAATTCGCCTCCACCATCGCCAGTGAAGAGATCCAGGACCACGAGATCATGGTGTCTTTCGACGTAGAGTCACTGTTTAACGTACCGATCGAGGGCGCCGTACAAGCCGCGCTACAAAAAATGGAGAACGACGCAGGCCTGGCTGACCGCACGACACTTACACCAGTTCAAATCGCGGACCTCTTGGATTTCGTATTAAGATCTACGTACTTCCAGTACAACGGATCGATTTACGAACAACGGGACGGCGCAGCCATGGGGAGCCCTGTATCAGCGGTTATTGCTGATCTCAACGTGGAGATATTTGAAGAACAAGCAATAGAGTCCGCACCTTGCAAGCCTAAGATCTGGAAACGCTACGTAGATGATACTTTCACCATCCTGGATCGGGATAGAGTTGACGACTTCCTGCAACACCTAAACAGTCAACAACCATCAATCCGTTTCACTATGGAGATCGAGAATAACAGCAAGATCGCCTTTCTCGACACGTAAGTTTATAGGGAACCTGATGGCCGCCTTACCACCAGTGTCTACAGGAAACCAACACATACTGATCAGTACCTAACGTATGATTCACACCACCCTCAGTCAGTAAAGCGCGGTATTGTTAAGTGTCTGTACGACCGGGCTAAACGTCTCGTGACCAAACCATCAGTAATCGCTGGAGAGAAGAAACATCTGCCATCTGTACTTGTTTCTAACGGATATCCCTCCTCTTTTGTACAGAAGATCACAAAGGCACGAACAACCCCAAGAAGAGAGTCCGTCGCGGAATTTAAATCAACCGCCGTTTTACCTTATGTCCAAGGAGTTTCAGAGTCTCCGCCGCTGCCTAGAACAACAAGGCATTCGCACCGTCTTCAAGTCCGACACGACACTTCGGTCACACTTAGTGCGACCAAAGGACACCGTCAACCCGACTAAACAAGATGGTGTTGTCCACAGTGCGGCAAAGTCTACATCGGGGAAACTGGGAGATCTATGCAGGAGAGGATCAAAGAACACGACAGGGATATACGACTTGCCCGTACCCAGACCTCCGCTGTTTCTGAACACACCCACGAGACCGGCCACTATCCTATCTGGAATGAGGTCAAGTTTATTGATCGAGATCCTCACTGGTACACACGTAGGGTCGAGGAAGCTATTCACATAAGACTTCACCCTAATAAAATCAACAGGGATAGTGGAATTGACATTCCTGAAGCATGGATGCCCACGATCAGGAAACACAACAACAGGGGAACGATACAACAACGGACCACTGAGGGAACAGCTACTCGCCGGAACAATGGAACAATAGGAAGATCGAAATGCACCAATCACAACCGACCTTTGTGATATAAATGATACCGTGCAATCAGTCGACCTTATCGCCTGAAGAAGACTAGCAGTAAGCAGTCGAAACGTCGCGATCTACATCTCTAGTGACTACATCGTGAGACAAACGATAATACACTTTATTATAACTAATTACATGTATATTAATAAAGCAGAACATTTATGATAATGATAAACCTAATAAGCGTGAATATCAAGCAAGATACGTTTAAAAAGCTGTATGAAATAAATAAGTTTTCAGCTTACATTTAAAAATAGCTAATGACTGAATATCACGTAATTCAGCTGGCAAACTATTCCATAAATTTGGAGCTGCAGCAGAGAAAGATCTATCACCCAACGTGATAAGCATTTTCCCTTTAGGAGGTTCTAACATCAAACTTTGATTTGATCTAAGATTATATATAGATAGGAGCCATACTCGGGGACGGAGACCGTCAGCGCGCGCCATTTCTAGTATTGGGGCTGTCCCTATGATATGGGACAATTTTTCTATTTTTAGAACAAATTGCGCCATCCCGTGCGGCACACGCGCCTACATGCTGCGAGGATTTTTGCGGATGTAGCGAGGGGAAATGGCGTCCGGAATTCCCGAAATGTTTGATGCTTTTGGCCCACAACGCAATACTTTCATGTCTGTTGGAATTTTGCTTCAGTGTTTTCATCGTAAGCTGCTCCAGTTTGAGTGAAGGAAGACAGTGTCAAATTTAGTTATGTGCCGCTTTATATCACTGACCAAGTCACGTTCCGCAGCTTCTTTTACAAGGGCTCCACATTACTCCGCTCTAAGTTTCACATATGTTGAAGATTAACAGCTTTTCCAAAACACAGCAAAACACTAGTTGGATATATGTGGATATAGCAGCGTTTCAGGACTTCAAAGTTTCCCTCCTCTTGCCACACTCTCCGAACAGTAAAAAAACACACAATTGCAAGTTTGAGTTTCGCCTGAATTGTAAGCAACGCTTGATATTTTATCAAGGCCCAATAAGCGACAATAAAGTTTATGTCTGTAGATGCTGCTCAGTTTTGTTTGTGTAAAAATCCAATAAATTGTCCGTTGTCGATGAATAAGAGCACCCGCCGATGCGTGTTTTGTACAGTCAGTAAAACATGACAAATTGGACTTCCCCACTTTCGAGTAAAAACGTGCATCGAACTCATGTATCTCTAGTTTTTAAATATGTTTAAGGTTGATAAATGTTTGAGAACATATTAAAAGCTTAGCTGCAAATATGTGAACACAGCAGAAATAATCAGTTTTCTTTAATCAACTCGAATAGTCACGGTACTCGAATAAAGATTTCGTTTTTGGTGGTTGAGTTATCAAAACTCCTTGTCTATTTTATTTGCGCAGTGTAAAATTTCACTATGTTAAAGACACTCATGACGTTAGTAGCCTTTTGGCTTTGGTGAAAATTGTTGCAGCATCTCGGCATAAAAGACAGCGAAAGAAATCTTTGTCAAGATTTGTTGACAATTGAAAACACCGACTCGGACTTTAAAGTGCACGCGCTGCACTATGCAAATGAGCTACTTGTACCCGTCAGACTTTCCTTTCAAAAACTTTTGCAAACTCGGCAAACAAAAAGAAACAATAAGAAACTATCAAAACAGGGCTGTAGTTACAGCCTTATGCGCCTCATGGCGTGAAGAGAAATAACTAACTAACTAAAACAGGGCTGTGAAAAATCTGCAAGAGAATCTCGCAAATCTCACCATTTGATCACGCAACGTGACAACATCCGCGCGAGAGCTCCCGACATGTACGTGGATCCGCGCGGATATATGACGTCAGAATGGAGGAATTTGTTCTAAAAATAGAAAAATTGTCCCATATCATAGGTGCGCGCGGATCCCAAGACTTACGGTCTCCGTCCCCGATTATGGCTCCTGGTATAGATCTAGGCATAATGTTAATTAATTAATTCTATGATATACTTGGGCGCCAATCCATAATAGCTTTAATTTTTAAAATTAAGGTCTTAAAATAAACACGATGTTGTAATGGTAACCGATGAAGTTGATAAAGCGCGGCAGTAATATGCGAGTACTTTCGTAAGTTCAGTTCAAGTCTAGCCGCAGCATTCTGCACACAAGTTAACTATTTGCGACTTAGGCAGGCCATACAAAAGGCCATTACATTAGCCTAAACGGCTAGTGATAAAAGCATGAATAGGCATTGACCGCTGTCCAAGAGCTGATTTTCTATTGGATCGCGAGCCCATGTTAGGTTAACTTGTTGTTAACGGGACCAGGTTGTTCAGAAGCCAGTTAACGCTAACCTAGGAATAAAAGTTAACAGAAGTATAAATATTTCTTGTATACGAATGTTTTTCAGTACTTTTGTTTTGTGTATTTTGAGATTATTCAAACTAAAACAGAAGGCCAAACAATATACGGAAAAACTCACTGCAAAGTTACAAAACCAAAATCAAAATTCTCGCTTATCCTGGGTTATCTTAACCGGGCTTTGAACAACCCAGCCCAGGAGCTCCGCTTTTAGACTTGGCTAAATCTATATACTAGATCACAGAGACGTCAAAACGTGGTAAGAACTAAAAAGTGGCACACGAAGCGATAGTTCAGTGACATTAGCAATTTGACGTAATCTATTGTATAGGATTTGACTGGTTCAGAGAAGTCATGCCACTTTCAAACTTTGACCTAGCATTGCTTGTCGTCCAACAGAAATCTTACACCAAATACAGAATCGAACTGCGAAATCTACAAGTCAAAAAAATGCTGGAAAAGTCAAGTAAGATTTTGTCATGAGAGCACCCCTGTGAGCCGAAAAAATCTGGACGTTGCCTTCGATATTGCAGGAGTTGAAAAAGCAGCTCGGAAATCTTGCGATTGCAGTCAAAGTTGACACGCTAGAGGCTATTCGATTCGAGCGAATGATAGGAGCCTTAGTGGGGTCGTGAGGGTAGAAATTTGTGTCCTCTGTGGTTGATTATTCTCAAGTCCATTTGAGATAGTGTCTGAGACACTTTCTAGCTTTTCTAGCAATCCAGCGGTGCCGGGTTCGAGTCCCGCTTTGACCACTACCTGGATTTCTTTCACGGTAGCCCCGAGCTCAAATCCTCTTCCGCGCTTGTAAATGGCCAACTGGTTTTCCTCCGGCCAGTTGGGATTCTTAACAATGTTATGTTCAATTTTGGTTACCTGTTTCAGTTGTTTGCTCGGCCCCACTATCCTTTGTGCTATAAAGATTGTCTATTTTTATGCATTTATTTTTTGAGACTGAGAACAGTTGAATTTTTTAAATAAACCAATCTCATAAACATTTTGCTTATTAGGCCACAACTTTCCGCCATTTTATAAAAATAGAAGGAAACTGTTCGTAATAATGACATCATCTATGCGTCTGTCCTGTAATAGATTATAGGCTAGAACCAATCAAAATGCGAGAATAATTTGACTTATTATGGGAAAGTTATTACTACACATGTATAGTCGGCTTTGAGTTTTCGCCGGACCAACTTACTTGCCAAGTATCATATCAAGGCACAGGTAACCCAAGCTCGCAAATGAGCGTCCCCGTGCATACAACAGGTTACGCAACAGTGGAAATATAAGAATTTGTATGGGGAAAACGCGGGTTACATTCTTAAGAATGCCTGCCTGTAAAAATTAGACAAATTCTTAATTTCGCGGCAAGGGTCGAAAATTCGATTTCGCTCATATTCTTATGGTAGATAGGCTAGGGCATGACAAAAACTACTGGATAGTTTTTTTGGCAAAATATCCTTTTATTTCAAAGAAATATGCAAATTACCAAATTCCGTTAAAATCGTCATTTGACGCAATATTTTATTAAGCAAGTTTGAGAGCCTCGCATGCAAAACCACATCATTCTTCCGTCTTTAAAACACTCAAATATTTTTGTGCAATGTTGAAATGTGTACTGGGTTGATTTTAGGGAAAGTTGCGTTGTCGTTTTGGGTGCAAAATAATTAAATTTCGAAGACATGTATTTCATTCATTTAAAAGTACTTCGTGAATATAATTAATTTTCACCATGCGCGAAACCTTCAAATGGATCAAGCTTCTGGTGGTTGAATCGCAGAAGGATGGTCTACAGATTCCTGTAAAAATTTCTTTGGGCAAATGATTGTGAGCGACGCGAGAGCTTTTCAAAGTACGTCAAAAATGCAAACATTTGACCATCCGTCGTCAAATTTCAATTTACGGGTTAGACGTCTATTTTAGCATGCGCCACATGACTTGACCTATGTTAAGTTGAAATAGACACAGAGCTGATAATTTCGAAATGTTCTAACCTCATTTGCTGTAAAAGGCAGGTCCAAAGCCGATTTGACGTGTTTCTCTCACCATTCGTCGCACATAAAGCAGAAGTTTGCTTTTGTTTACATAACGTCCGATGTACATCGCCAACTCTCTTGTACATCGCCAACTTACTTAACGGTCGAATACCATAATATAAATCTGTTACCCTCTTTCGACACATATGATCACCACTGCATCTAAGTCAAAAACGGCTAAGTCATTTGTAGATAGTTGCTTGCTTTGCACTACACCAAACTATTACGTTTGATCATCATGGTTTGATGGCTTGAATCCTTGCTTGCAGCGGTTCCTTGTTCGTCACGCAATGCTGTCATCCCATTTTAGGGGGTAGGGGTAGGACAATTTCTATTTTAATACGTAAGGCTCCGTAAGGTTTGGAATCACTGGGAGCACACAATCGTATTGAGTAGGAAGAGATTGAATTAAGAAATGAAAAGAATGGATAGTTTACCATTGCCCCTGTTGTTATCTTTTACTCGACCACCGCTACCTACATGCCCTGCGTAATAGATCGTTTTCACTCACGTGACTAAGAGGGTAAAGTTTTACACCAGATTACCTTCGCTTGACACTTTAAAAGTTATTTTTCTTCGCATTGTTCCCTTTGTTACTCGTAAGCCCCAACATTTGACTCCCTTTCAAGAATTTGTAATGACATTGATGAAGCTAAGACTTAATATGCCTTTGGAAGATCTCGCCTACCGATGTAATGTGTCGGTTTCTACTGTGTCAAGAACATTTCAGGCGTGGATGATCGTGATGGATGTAAGGCTGAAGCCCTTTATTAAGTGGCCAGATTGTGAAGAACTCTGGCGTACCATGCCTCAATGTTTTCAATACTCATTTGGCAAAAAGACTACGGTAATTATCGATTGCTTTGAAGTATTTATCGACCGACCGTCGAACCTACTGGCACGAGCAAAGACCTTCTCAAACTACAAGCACCACAACACTGTAAAGGTCTTGATAGGTATTACTCCACAGGCAACTATTTCATTTATCTCAAAAGCCTGGGGAGGGAGAACTTCCGATAAGTTCTTAACAGACAATTGTGGCATACTCGACAAGCTACTACCTGGTGACCTTGTTCTGGCAGATCGGGGGTTTACCATACAAGAATCCCTTATGTTTAAGCAGGCTCAGTTGGCAATTCCTGCCTTCACACGTGGTAAAGACCAACTAGACCCAGTGGATATCGAGGCAACCAGGGGCATCGCTAATGTGCGTATCCATGTGGAGCGGGTCATTGGTCTCCTTCGACGGAAGTATACCATTTTAAGTGGAACCCTTCCAATTGGTTTTCTTATGTGCGACCCTAATGGATTACAAGAAGAATTAACTCCTATGATTGACCGAATAATAAGTGTATGCTCTGCTTTGGTAAACCTTTGCCCAGGAATTGTTCCATTTGACTGAAATAATCAAACCAGGGCTTTGTTATTTCATCATCATAGTTCCTTATAGACCTAGTAGGGCATGAAGTCACGCTTTTTTATTGTTATTGTTGAACTTTCCCACAAAAAAATGATATCTTCACAGGTGAAGATAATATGTTATCCTGACCACTGTTGCTATAGCCTGCGAATGCAGACGTGTTTCCGGTTGTCCGCGAAACGCCAACCGGAAATACGCCTGTGTTCGCAGGCTACTGTTGCTATGGTAGGTAACTAATTGCACCTTCAAGTTGACAGCCAAATTAATTTATAATTTGTTATTTCATTGGTGTTTATATAATAAATAGAATATTACCTGGCCACTTTGAAATACGAAACTTCTTATTTCGTGTTGAAAACTATTTCACTCGCTCGCTGCACTCATGAAATATTATTCAATACTCAAAGAGAAATTTTGTATCTCCGGGTGACCATGTAATATCCTCTATTAATGTAATGAATGAAATGTGAAAGTCAAGCCCATATCTATAAATATATATACTAAAGATCACCTAAACCTGTGACAGCTTATCCTAAAATTCTGTTCAGTGTACACTGAGTTGTTATGTTTAGTTAGATAGTTGGAAAAAGCTGCATTGCACGGACTTCCAAACAATAGAGCAAGTGAGGGCGCGTCATTGGTATATGAAAACGTACTTGAGATGGGTTTAGCCCATACACAAGACATGTGGCAAATTCTATTGCAAATACCCCACAGTCACTCAAATTAAGTTGCTGCTGAACAGGTAGCTGGTTGATTCCCTTGTACCTGGGACCAAGTAAGTTTTCAACTAAGCCAATAATTTCTTGGGATAGCACAGCGCTTGATAGACTGTCCATAAGGTTAACATAGCCTGGGGCACAGTTGATTGAACTCACACACACCCAATGATTGTTATTGACATGAAGCAGCTGTACAAAGTCAGAAGATACAATGTCAAATTGCCCAACAGGACCAAGCGTGGGTCTCTGAAATCCCTTGATGTTCTTGTTGACATTTGCTAAACGAATTTGAGCCTCGTGTATGATAACACAATCAAGCCATCCTGTGGGCGATGAAATTATGCTGAACTCATTCTCTCCAAGGCTCATCAAAGATTTGTATTTCTCAGTCCTTGTGTGCAAAGTTTGAATAAATGTCACATCATCATTATCAACATCATCTTTTTGAGGGCGGGTCACTTTCCCTTTTTTGCGACAAGATGGACAAGTCCATGTAGTTTGGCTATTATTAGGCATCCTCTTGTAATTTAGGCATTTAAGATGGAAAAACCTGCCATTCTCACATGATTCACTGTGGCATTGTAGCAGTTTTTCTGATTCATTGGGTTTTGATTTACACATACAGATGAAATCAAAGCTCATTGCTGGGTTAGGGGCACTGGGACCCTTTTTTTTCTTTGGTTCTTCACTTTTGGCTTTTCTTGATTTCTTGAACTCTGTTAAGTTTCTGCAATGGGGGCAATACCATGTTTTTGGAATGCTTTCAATCTTGAGACATGATAAATGAAAAGAAACAATGGGACATTTAGGATTACAACAAAGAACACTTTGCTCATCAGTTTTCTTTCTGCAATAGCAAATGCTGCCTGTTTCTGGCTGTTTGTCACTTTGGACATGAGGCATGAATTGCTTCCTGGAGTACCATTTACCAAGCACTTCAGGCAGAATACAAGTTCTCCAAAATTTGGTGAGCTTGGGCACAACAGAATTCCAGTGTTTTGTGTCAGGTGCAATTCGCAGGTTAAAAAATGTGGCTGCACCACACCCATCAAAAGCGCACACAACAAAGTCACAGTACTTTCTTTCCACTGTAAAAATTTGCTGCTGCGTCTGATTGTAGTACTCGTGGTCAGTTTTAAGCCAAAAATTTCCAGTGCTGTCTTTCGTCAAGCATGATGAACTTTTTAAGAAATAGCTATCAAAGTCACAGTTTTCTATACAAAATGGACACTTGACCTCTCCGCACCCTTCCCCACAACAGTCACAGGAACAGAGAAAGTCTGGGGTGGCATGTAGCCAGGGGTATTCTTTGTTAATGAACATACCACACTTCACTATTTTGAAATTTCTGTGTTTGTGCTTCATGACTTGCTCGTAAGCACTGATTGCTAGTTCTTCGTGTTCACACCCATACTTGATTGCTTTGGAAAATATTTTGTTTAACTCTGGGTAACAAATGGATTGAATGAGAGAAGGCAATGCAGGATTTGTATGCGATGCTTGCTTGCTTTGAAAAGCTCCGATCCTTCCAGCTCGATGTTTAAAAAAGTTAGCTCCCTGTGACTGGCTTCTAGTGTCCTCCTCAATCTGTAATCTTTGCTCTTCAGAAAGCTCTATTTCTTTCTCGAAACAAACCTGTAGCAGTTCGAGATATTCAAGATCCTGATACTTAGGGTCTGACAAATCCTGAACAGTTGGAATTTCGCGGCTTTTCAGCACAAAGCTGTCAGCAAAAGGAGTGACTAGACTGAGGGCTATGGGCTCGAATTTACAATTGTTTAATTCGGCATAGAAAGAATCCATCTCCTCTTCTGACGGAGCTGGAACACACTTTGACTCGATTTTTGCTCCTCTCAAAAGGTTATCGACTTGCGGTTTGTCCGAAACCTTATCTAAGGTTGCATCCAAGTCAGTTTTCATTTTCTTTGCTGAAGTAAAATTGATGTGTCGAACTCTTTCGTACTCGACTTATGTTACATACGAAGGAAGAAGCCATGAACACTTAACTTGCGTGCAAGACAGTTTTCCGTGTATTTTTGTCCATGCTTCAAGGTAAAAGAGCACACTGGCTACGTGAGAGCAGGATTCCCCGAGACCAGCCTTACAGCCACAGCAATGAGCAGAAATAACAGTTCCCTGTTTTTCGGTAATGATCCACACTGGAATCAATGAGTCGTTCATTCTTTGACAATGTCGTACCTTCGCTAAAACTACAAAATTATCCTTGATTATGTGGCCCTGAACACTCGCAATAAATCCAGAAACCATCTGGTTGTACGCTTGTAGGCTTCTAAAAGCTTTGAATTGCTGTTTTGTGTAATAGCTTGTTTCGAGTACGAGGTAAAATAGAAGATCCGTCGATTCGACCGGAGGTAAACAATCGGGCTCGAAGTTCTTGCCTTCGATTAGCACTGGATCTATTCCAATAACCGAAATTTTTTCGACATACCGCTTCGTGACCTTTGGCTCCAACTTATTAGCAAACTCTGAAAGAGGTATGGGAGCTTTTTCTTCGATATTTTCGCTTGACTTCACTACATTCTCTTGAGGATCGGGCGCCATTTTTAAAATTCCGCGGGAAAAGTGGTCCACCAATATGGCGACCGGAAGGTATGTGACGTTACGTGAAAACGATCTATACTGTAACGCTAAACTCATACCTAGGTCTTTTCGCGCTATGCAATTATTTTTGGTTTATACATGTAATACAGTGGGCTACCCCCGGGGAAATGGGTGGTGACCGCTTAATGGGGCTAGCCGCTAAAATAGAGGTTGGTGTACCTTGAATATTTAATTTTTCACTGTCGAGCTATAAATTTCTTGGCGAACATGGAGTCAATTCAAGACAATCATGATAGACGTGTGTTTGAATTATCACTCGTCATGCACTTCAGTTTCAGACTCCTATCTGCCATCGACCTTTCCAAAACAAAGTTCTTAAATTTTGGGTGGCCGCTTAATAGGGGTAAAGACAATAATGAAACCCTTATCGGAATGACCAAATGGTGGCCGCGGAGGTAACCGGTCAATAGGTGTTTTATTTACAATATTTTACTGACGATAATTTTGGACTGTACTGACAACAGTCCACTATTTTCTGTTACATACCAATGCCTCGCCACCAAGCAAACAAAATACGCCAAATAAAATGGCATGGCCAGGGCTATTTACTCCCGTAATTACTAATTAAATTTAGTCTGTTTTTCTCACGAATTAGACACGTTGTGATTTCCTATTTTTATTTCAGGTAGTTCTTGCTTCATTGATCTATAATTTGTTTATGGCGATTTTCTTAAAATTCTAGTGAGTACAGGCACTAGCTTTATCAGCTGTTGTCTGAAACGTCAGAGCGTACAACAAACGTGATTTGGACCGACGCCACGTACACTATATATAGAACACGATTATATAAATATACACATATTATTATATATATGAACAAACAGATGAACAATGATTAAATTGTTTCACTTATCCTGAGAGTACTCTATACAAAATAGATTATAATGTGCAGCGTATGCCGTGACAGCATTGCGTGACGAACAAATAACCGCTGTAAGATTGTGCTGCGCCGACACGCTTATCACCAATGGTCAGCAATCGATCAAACGCAATATTTTGGCGAAGCGTAAAGCAAGCAACTATCTACAAATGACTCAGCTGTCTTAGACTTAGATGCAGTGATGTTCATAAGCGCAGAAAGATGGTGAAAAATTGAATATTCAAGGTACACCAACCTCTATTTTAGCGGCTAGCCCCATTAAGCGGTCACCACCCATTTCCCCGGGGTAGCCCACTGTATTACATGTATAAACCAAAAATAATTGCATAGCGCGAAAAGACCTAGGTATGAGTTTAGCGTTACAGTATTACGCAGGGCATGTAGGTAGCGGTGGTCGAGTAAAAGATAACAACAGGGGCAATGGTAAACTATTCATTCTTTTCATTTCTTAATTCAATCTCTTCCTACTCAATACGATTGTGTGCTCCCAGTGATTCCAAGCCTTACGGAGCCTTACGTATTAAAATAGAAATTGTCCTACCCCTACCCCCTAAAATGGGATGACAGCATTGCGTGACGAACAAGGAACCGCTGCAAGCAAGGATTCAAGCCATCAAACCATGATGATCAAACGTAATAGTTTGGTGTAGTGCAAAGCAAGCAACTATCTACAAATGACTTAGCCGTTTTTGACTTAGATGCAGTGGTGATCATATGTGTCGAAAGAGGGTCACAGATTCATGGTATTCGACCGTTAAATAAGTTGACAGTTGGCGATATACATCGGACGTTATGTAAACAAAAGCAAACTTCTGCTTTATGTGCGACGAATGGTGAGAGAAACACGTCAAATCGGCTTTGGACCTGCCTTTTACAGCAACTGAGGTTACAACATTTCGAAATAGGCCCTTTGCAGCTAAGCCATCACGTGACCTACTTTTCATAAAATTATGGGCTATAACTTAACGAATGCCAGAAATGGAAAAAGCATGTCGAAAATATCAAAATGGCCAAGTTTGAGGCCCCCATCATCAGAGAATGAGATTTTATGATGGTCTGAATTTTTGAAAGAATAAGAAGATTTGTATGAGAAAATGTTGCTGGAGAGCAAGACCTTGCTCTCCAGCAACATTTTCCATACGAATCCTCTAAATTTTCCGAAAATTCAAACTATGGTATAAACTTACTCGTTTTTTCCTGGGGCCTCAAACTTGGCCTCTTTGGTATTTTCGATGCGCTCTTTCCATTTCTGGCATTCTTTAAGTTATAGCCCATAATACAAAAATTTTTTAGAAAAAATTTGGTCACGTGACCCCAGCTGCAAAGGGCCTATTATCAGCTCTGTGTCTATTTCAACTTAACATAGGTCAAGTCATGTGGCGCATGCTAAAATAGACGTCTAACCCGTAAATTGAAATTTGACGACGGATGGTCAAATGTTTGCATTTTTGACGTACTTTGAAAAGCTCTCGCGTCGCTCACAATCATTTGCCCAAAGAAATTTTTACAGGAATCTGTAGACCATCCTTCTGCGATTCAACCACCAGAAGCTTGATCCATTTGAAGGTTTCGCACGTGGTGAAAATTAATTATATTCACGAAGTACTTTTAAGTGAATGAAATACATGTCTTCGAAATTTAATTATTTTGCACCCAAAACGACAACGCAACTTTCCCTAAAATCAACCCAGTACACATTTCAACATTGCACAAAAATATTTGAGTGTTTTAAAGACGGAAGAATGATGTGGTTTTGCATGCGAGGCTCTCAAACTTGCTTAATAAAATATTGCGTCAAATGACGATTTTAACGGAATTTGGTAATTTGCATATTTCTTTGAAATAAAAGGATATTTTGCCAAAAAAACTATCCAGTAGTTTTTGTCATGCCCTAGCTTATCTACCATGAAAGTATGAGCGAAATTGAGTCTTCGACCCTTGCCGAGTTATTTTCCATTTTTATGGACAGGGACTCTTAAGGCAAAACAATGCGAAAGAGTATGAATGAAGACAAACCTACCTTGCTTCAGGTGGGTGTTTTCATGGTACCCGTGAAGTTTCTAGGCTTATTTACGGCAATTTAGGTGATTTCTATCCTTTGTTAAGTTTGGGCGCTAGGTGGTCTCAGCCGAACGAGTCGACTGAAGGAAAACGACCACAACTTTGCTCCGAATGCTCCAGTTGAGTCGAAATTCCTCATACATCACGAATGATAGTTTCCATTGCGATCCTGTTCTTCATCTGAGGTTCATTCACACTGAGATGGAATTAAAGGTCGCTAATTCCGGCAAAAGGTTTTGCTGAGAGCCGTCAAATGAGGCGTCACGCGAAGGCGCGGGCACAAGAGGTTCAAACCAATCGCCTTTCGGGTGAGAGTGCATACTTTTGCTCCCAACGACATTATCAGTGCAAAATGGGGTTGATAGTTTAAATTTCGCCGGTACCGAAAAACCGTGTAGCCTTTCCCCCCCAATTTTGACCGACGATGCGCGAACGGATCAAGTTTCGTGACCTTTTCACAATAAAAAAGTGGCCTTTTTGCACATACCATCCGTCAGTCGTTGATTATCTGGCCGTTGTCTAGAGGTTATTTAATTTTATATAATAATCAAATCAATGAGCGCGCTCTGATTGGTCAAGCAGCTATGGTTTACTGTGCCAGTAAACTCATGGAAATTTCGCGTGTCTTCTGAATTATTATATGAAAGCAATAGACCACAAGTTTTTATGGTTCAGGGGCATGATAAACCACTTGGGATGTTGGAAGAACACTCGAAGAATTCGTCAATCACTCGCCTACGGCTCGTGATTAACGAATTCTTCTCGTGTTCTTCCAACATCCCGCGTGGTTTATCAGCCTATAAACCATAAAAACTTGTGGTCTATTGCTTAATTGGCAGTTGAGACGCGCTTTAATGGCCGTTGCTGTTGTAAAGAGGTGTCAGCTGTATGGAACCTGCGTCGGGACATAAAAAAGTAGCCACTGTAGAGAGGTGGACGTTGTAGGGAGGTGGCTGTCAGTTGAGGTTCGACTTAATTTTACATAATTCTCTCTTTACTTTTCAGCTTGTATAGACAGGTACTGAAAAGATCTGATTCTTTCCGCTGGTCTGCTCTAGCATTCTGCAGTCATAAGTTTGTAGATTTCATGAAACAGAACTGGAGGAAGACATGTAACTTCTGTGGAGGAGGAGGTAGAGGAGGCTGTCGAAGCTGTGAGTTAGTCACTCGATCAATACACCGCTATTGCACCGATAGTATAGGAAAAATGTTGAGGTCTTGTTTTCAAGTGGCTGGCAACAGTTTCCAACCTTTTTTTTTTCTTAATTTCTACTTGTAGATCAATACTTTTATTCCTTTACAGTTGATGCTACACAATAATGGCATCAAATGTGGCCATACATTGGTGAACAAGCTATGATCATTTTCAAGGCATTAAAAGCAACTATACCAACGGTCTGATCCGAAAAGAACTCTTACGTTTACCCTTAAGTGCTTATAACTTCAAAAACGATTACTGTGGCCCTCGTTTCGTATCATTAAGTTGCAATCACTGATCTTAAGGTTCAACTTTGAACAAAAATTGAAAAAAACGATGTGTAGGCAATTTAAGACATCTCCCCCTCATACAATTAAACCTGACCAAATACAAATTATTTCAATTAGGTAATAAGAAATGGGACTCACTGGAGTCGTTTATGAATAGGCCATTTCCAAGTTACTTTGAGCCACTGTTTCAAATCGAGTCTTCCTGCAAAACCTTTGATTTGCATGAAAATGAACTTGTAAGCGGAACTCATTTTCACACGAATGGTTTTGCACTTAGCTTTGTTTTGACGCGGAGAGTAGTATAGGGGCGGTTTGAGACCTAGCCAATCAGAGCGCGTTATTTTGGTCACGTGACGCGTCTAGACCAATCAGCGTGCAGGATTTTCGGCTCAGGTCAGCGGTTACATTAGTTCGCATTAGGGAAGTCTGGGGCGAGCTCGGCCAAAGGTGGCCGCGCGGGGTTGGACGCGACGACGTGAGGGTCTGGGGACCGGAAGTGACGTCACACAGACCACGTGGTTTCTTTGACAAAAAAATTTATTTACAACTTTAGTAAATGGTTTACATTTTCCGTGTCGATATCGTCGATGTCGGCTTGGGTGTATCCGTAAGGATACGATAGGAAGGTGTCCGGATCCACGACGCGTTTGTCGAAGACCTCTTTGTATCGTTTGGTTTCTTCGATCGTTTCTAATGTTTTAGTTTGGACATTTCGTTTAATCTTGTGTGGATTGTGTACGCTGATTTCCCGTGGTTCTTCGCTGGGTTCGGTGACTTCATTGATGACGTTTTCTTTTAACAGGTCAAAGTTCAATTGTTCTTGACCACGTGTGTTGAGGGTGAAACCGCGTACCTTGCATTCGACTTTACCGTCGTTGGTTTTGTAACCGTAATTCTTGGGGCCAGCGGCAGCAAACTCCACGATGTGACTACCTGGTTTCAACTCGCTGGTGAATTCGCCGAGATGATCTCCTAAGGGTGGCATGGGTTCGCCTTCTCGATGCGAGAAGATGATGGAGTCCGTGTCGAAGTACAGGACTTGTTCGGGTTGGAGTTGACTGAGTCCTTCTCGGTAGAGTTTGAGTCTGGCCCAGCAGGTGGTAAAGCAGGCCACGAAAATGTTGATGTTGACTTGAACGGCTTCCTCGTCTTCGACGTGTTGGTAGACCAATTCGATCATCTCGTCGTTCATGACACGAAGGGTTTGAATTTCTTGACTGTCGTCGGTCAGTAGGGAATGAAGCCTGGCTGGCGACGAAATGGCTTCGGCTTGGCTCTTGTTACCTTGTTGACCGTACTTGCCTCAGAAGCTGTTTAGCATCATTTTGGCGAGAGACCGTCGACCGGGATTTTTTTGAATTTTGTCGGCCTCGAGTTGAATGCCTTCTTTGTTTAGGTAGTCGGTGAGGTACTGGTGGCGTTTGGTGACGTCGTCACCCACCCAATCGGGCCATCCACTGGCTTCTTGCTTGATCTTGAGAAAGGTGTTCACGTAGGAAGAGAACAAGTCGTTGGAATTGCGTGGGAAGTGCCAAATTTCGTACACGTGTTGGATGACGTACCCTTGACGAAGGGCTTCTTGCAATTCGGGGCTGGCCACGTACCCACCAGACATCGCTCCTGCTCATTGTGGATACAGCGATGACTGCGTTCGGTCAGCGGTTTGGGTTGCTCGTTTTCCACGCAAGTTCTGCAAAGTGGAAATGTGAGTTTACCCCCACTGCGGTGGGGTAAGACGGGGTGGTACAACCCAAAGGGTGGAAGGATCCTGCATTTGACCAGAGTAGTGGTATGGGCTAGTCCAGTACGGATTTGACAGGTATTGTGATGCAAATGAAAAAGTATTGTTATGGAAAGGAGTTCTATTGTTTTCTCGAGTTTGACGTATCCATGGTAACCAGAAGCCCCGCCCCCTTTGACGTCATTAATCTCGTTTCCGTGTTGACCGAGTAAAAAGCCTGGTTTCTAAAATAGAGCACACACATTGTAATCAGGATTTTAATACTAAACTTTGCTTTAAAACGAACACAGAGTCTGACTTTTCATTTGTCAACTTTTATTGAATAATAACAACATGAACTCCAAAGGGAGAGTCCATTACAATTTTAACTTTTTCTTCGCCTGCATGATTCTTCTCACAATCTTTTCAGTCACCGTTTTGTTGCCGGGTAACCTCGTTATGGCCTTGATCATCTTTGTATCTGCTTTCCACTTGTCTTGCAAATTCTTAGCGCGACTGTAATCGATGTCGTGTTGTTTGGCAATCTTGTCCAGTCGGTTGATGCCTGGGTCTCCTCGTTTCAGTCTCTTTGCCAACTTGGTCCCAGGCCCCATGTACTGGTACCCAGGCCAGTGAAATTCAATCCCCGTCTTGCCTAGCAATTTTTGAATGTCAAAACCACGTCCACGTTGGCGATACTTGCGCGTACGGGTCTTAGTCCGAGTCATAATCATGTTTTAGATTTCTTCTCAGTTTCTTTCCTTTGGCCCAGTCTTCCCAACCACTCGTAGGTTTTAAACTTTCGGCCTCGTTTTTACGTTTGCCCTTGCCTTTGCGCTTGTCTTTACCTAGGAGAATGTCAGCCTTTCTTAGGAACGTTCCCAGATCCAAGTCAGGTGGTGGAATGGGTGTTTTAGCAGCGGGTTGCTTCTTTTTAACACCTGACGTAGACGTTGTAGCTTCTTCCTTGATCTTTGGTGTTTTTGTACCTCGAGAAGCGTTCTTAATCAATTGTTTGAACATGGTTTCCAACGGACCCTTCACCAAATCTCCTTCCTCTCCATCTTCCTCTTCACCGACATCAGCACTATTGCTCGACAAAGGACCAATTTGTCTGATACGTTTGGTTAAACGACTTCTCTGACGAGCTAGAGGTTTAATTTTCTTGATGGCAATCGAATCTGGAATCGATATATGACGGAGTATCACGTGACTTTCGGCGGCCAATCGACCCGCTTTGTTCAGCAAGGCATTGTCGGTGATTTCTCCTTTGTAATACTGAACCAATTGGTCAAACTCTTTTGTGGGTACCATCATGACCTCTTCTGTCATCCTCGAAATGTTGTTGGAGTAACGTTTCGTAGCAGTCTTGCCAGTAACAAACCTCTTGATGAACCTTTTCTAGTTTCAGCTCCAGTATATGTTTTGTTTTTTCTACTGTAGAACACTCCTTACACAACAGGATGGTCTCACCTGCTTTGGTCTCGTCGCGGTGTCGTTTGCAAGCTGAACACAGATCCTCGTACTTAAATGCCATATGCTCTTGAAGGAGGGCGTTGTAAGCTCGATGCCAATGTTCCACATCACGTTTCAGGGCGTCTTCTCTTTCGTTGGCTTGTTGTAATAACCTGACCTTGCAGTGGATAACCGTGGGCATCTCTGGTGTTTAACATCGACATGCTTGGAACACTTCGTTCAAACCTTGCCAGAATCCGCTACCTTTTTGTTTTTGGAGATGTTCTCTTCGCCTCTTGACCGAGTTTCTGCGTTTCCCCACCTCGCGTAGCGTTGTCTTATAGCGATGCAGTTTCGCCATGGTGATTGGGTGAACGGGAATTCTCTTTCGTAATAGATTGAGAACCATTTCGCTTACGGCGTTGATTTGATCTGCCTTAGCATGTTCTAACATCTCCTGTCTCCTGTTCCGATTGGCCTCTTGGAGAATAGCTTCCAAGAAAGGGCGTTGTCTGCGTAATCGAATCATACTTCCCGAGGTGCAGGGCGTCTGTTCTAGCTGCCTGTGACACCCTTTACACCCATTCTCTCATACCGTTTGTCCTTTCCGAGCTTGTACCCGATCTTGGCTGCATTCTTGAGAACAGTAAACAGTGAACCTCCACGTTGTCTGTTGTTATAGTGATTCACATTGTCTCTGACTCCTTTTGCTGCCTGACCCGCTAATTTCAAAGCCAGCGTAGCAAAGGTAGGTGAGGGTCCCGATAAGAACATACTAGCTCCTTCGGCGACCTTGTCAACCAATCCATGTTTACGTCGTGCCAGTGCTCCACCTCGCTGTTTACTTCTTTTCTTGGTCTTTGGTTTATTTTTCATCGTCGACGTTTACGCGAAGCAACTTCCAAACCTTTTTTCACACCGTAACCAGCCGCACCAGAGATTCCTCCTAGAGCCGCCGCCTTGCCTGCTGCTACTAAAGCTGGAATGAGAGCTGCCAATGGTAACAATTCCCCTTTTTGTGTCCTCCTACGTCTCCTTGGTTTTTTACGAACTGTTCGTTTGCTCTTCATGACACATACTACCACTCACAAGTAAGTGCTCCCGCTTTTATCGACGTGGTCGTAGCGAAATCGTTGTTCGTATTCTTGCACGCACTTGTCAGATACTGGGGGTGTGAAATCAGTGATTGTGTCATCCAAGGTTTGCATCTTGATTAAAAATCCCTCAAACTGCTCCATCGGAAGTCCTCGCACGTAGGTTCTCAATTCGATCAATGTTTTGTCGTAAGTGGTGTAGGCAAAGCGACACATGTCGATTTTGAACGAAAACTTTTTGAAATCGTTCCACCCCTTAATCACAGTTCCAGCGGCAGTTAAACAGGCAATCAGGAGACTGTTTTCTAAGACGGATCCTACGACAATGCCTGCTGCCACGATGATCAATGCCAAAGCGTTCAAACAACCGTGGCACCACTTAAAGTGGTAAAACATCTGGCGATGACACCACCACTGACGGTGGTAAAAGGCAAACAACCCATGCAATCGGTACAACAAATCTTTGTTTACCAACTGGGCGCTTTTCTTGGATCCGTTCATTAGAGATACGGTAGTGATTGAATCTTGGGAAGAACTCATCACGATGTCTCGATGAATTTGTGACATCTCGTACATCCTTCGTCCTTTAAAAGGTGGCTGAGAATCCTTTGATCGTCCGAACTGCCTGGATGTAAATCCAAGACCATGTATCCGAACGGACTTTCTGTCAAACGTTGAAACGTGTCTTGTAAAACTTGCCATTGGGTGGGAAATGCCTGTAACAGTAAATTTCTCATGCCTAATTGATCTCGTGGATTCTTGAAGGCTACGACATAGTGGGCGTTTCTGGAAATACTCTTGGCATATTTCCCCGCCGGAAACATGTCTTGGCACAAGTAGAGCACGGTGACGTTCTGATGGTGAGAATGTTTGGTGAACAGATCCAACACTCGTTTATCGTTCCCTCCTTCAGCCATTAGATCGTCCAACACGAGTAATCCGCCTTTAGGAAAGCACGTTTTCAGTTCATCTGTGTCGGGAACGCCTTCGTGAAACTTGAACCCCTGTTCTTTCATGGGCTGAAACCCGTCTTGCCACACTCCGTGACAATAATGGGTTTGGGAGGGTGGGGTATGAAACAAATCGAGGTTGTTCCGTAAAAGTTTGGTGGTAAACACAGTCTTGCCACACCCTGAAGGACCCACCACCACCAGACTGGAAGGGGTGTGAAATCGAAAAGACTTGCGTCGTTCCATGAGTCCAAATGACCAAACGCGCATGGGCATGCTACTTTTGATAGCGCATGGAAAGGAAAAATTTCACCCAACGGGGAATGGGGCCCTGATCTCTCGAGTGACAGTCCAGAATACTAACCATTGTACTACAAGATCATCACACGGAAAATGAACGTTTTCAATCGTATTTTAATGTCAAACCAACAATCATTACACTAAATATCTCACACCGCAACGAGAGGTGTCTTGGTGATGTTTCACTTTACACACTTTATCCCATTCTAACTCTTTCTCGATCAACTTCTTTAACATCTGGCCTATTTTGTGATCGTTGTCTACATAATCATGTTTCGAGAAACGCCTCAAGAACTCGTTCATGCTTTGACCTCTCGCTCCGTCTTTTAAATAGAACAAGGCGTAATCACCACAGCTTTTACTGTAAATCGATTGCAGCGACTGTCCATTGTAATTGACATGTTTCCATTGACTTTTTAACCAGTCTTGCAAAGGCTGTGTTGACTTGTAAGTCTCTAAAGGTAGGGCGTAGCTGTCCATCACCTCGCACACATTCCCACTATGGGTCCAAAGCGCCAGCCAGTGTCGGCCCGGTCTATCATGTGGATCTGTGTTTACAATGTACCCACGAGGTTCTTTCTTGATCGGTCGACGTGGTAATCGATCACAAGCCACCGTCCCGTAAAAGTAAGGTTTCAAAATGGCGTCCGCTTTCGCCAAATGATCCAGTTGCACGTTATTCAGAGGTACTTTTTCCATTAGCGTTGGTAAATGTCGTACAACACGCCTTTGTTCTTGTCTATTTCCAAGAGGTTTTCAAACTCTCCGCACAAGATGACTGTGATGTTGTTACCTGGTGCGACACCGAAGTTCAGCACGATCTGTAACTCTCCTGACTGCTTGGGGTTCAACACCGGACTGTCCAAACATCCGTTGGCTGCATTGTCAAATACAAACAGTGTGCAATTCTTGCCTTGACCCCAGTCTTCGCTTCTGACCATGTTACCTTGATGTTTGCACAAACATCCTGTAGCTTGTAAGAATCGATAGTAACCTCTCAGATCTTGGGTACCGTCGTTGTGCACTAGCTCCAGGGTCTCGTAAGGGTACTCTTCTCCTCTGACCAGTTGCCTGATGTTACTCACACCAAACTTTTGAAAACAGAATGGGTCATGTGCCACAGTACCATTGAAGGCTTCTGAAAGCACAAGCCCAACGATGACTCTGTTAGGAATTCTGCCTTGAAATAAATTGTTGCACTCGTATCTTTGCTGGTTCCCTTGCATGTTGAAGGTCCTGATTTCACTTCTCACGGTCGGGTAAGCCACTATGGTTCTGTTGACGTTCATTTTCGTCATCAACTCTCGGTAGACACTGGGGTTGAGCCTTACTTGACACAGGTACATTCTCACTTTGACCTCTTCGTGTGTCAATCTTCCAGCTACGTTCACACCATTCAAAAACAAATTGGGAGAATTGAAGTACATCTGGATTCCAATCTGCACACCAGGTACCAGCAATTTGTTTAAGTGGAACACCTCAATGTGGGGTGTGAACCTTAGCACGTGTCGTTTTCCATCCGTGTAATTGCCTTGTTCTGCTTTCATAAGTTGCACTGGAGCTTGTTGGTTGGAGGACAATGCTTGGAAAGCCTCATGCCCATCTCCTTCCGTGTTTGTGTTGTTCACAGTCAATTGCGCTGGAAAGTCCAGGGCATTGTGCCAACCTTGAGGCTTTAACACGGTTTCTCCATCATCTCTGTTGTAGTTGAGCAATGTTTCCAGGTATGCTTTGTAGTGATAAGTGTCGGTCTGAGGACTGATCAAGGTACCATTGAGTCTCACACTGATCTGTTTGAACAAAGTGTGGGCCAAATTGTTCGTGGGCCAGAGTCTCGTGGGTTGGACTACGTTATCACCATTCGCCAGTTTGAGTGCCAACTCAATCTCAAAGAAACTTCGACTGAGATCCACATAATCTTCTTGAGGATCCACTTGGAATTCCACGGGGTTGATGCCTGTCGTGTAGGTCTGAATGGGTACAATGCGATAACTGGACATGCTGAGATCAGTGGGTGGAACGGTGAACAGGTTCAATTGAGGATTCAGGACTGATTTGGAACCCGGATGTAACAAGCCACCGTCCATCAAGGTATCCGTCATATTTTTCTTCTTCTTCTCCGTTGTCTTCTCGCTAAGATGTGATCCCAATCGTAGTCAACAGGTTTACTTACCTCAGGACCAATCCATCCGCCTTTTTGTACCTTTCGTCGACGTTTCGAGGTTTTTGGGAACCCTTCACAACATGACGTTGACAACCCCTTTCTAGATTTGACGAGTCTCGAGCCTCTGGAGTAGATGGGATTCATTATTCGCCGAAGATGTCGTTGAATTTTCGCTTGATGTTTCTATCTAGGACTTCGTAAGCTTTACGTTTCACTGCTTGTTTAACACTCCGTTTCGCACCCTCTTTCGCCTTTCGAATGCGATCTCGAACGCCGCGACCGCTTTTTAACCCTTTCAGACCTCCTCTAACACTCGCTTTCAGCAGTTCATGAACGAAGCCACCTCCACCTTGTGGGTCAGGTTTGAATCGTGTTAAACTTCCACCTTTCATGCTCGTTTGAAGTGAAGGGTGAGAATCGTGTTTCCTTCACCAAATTCGGTCAATTCACCTGTGGTCTCCGACACTTGCGTCTCAATAATGTCCAACTGGGCCTTGCGCAACGGAATATATTGAACGTGGAGCGGTTCAAAGTAATGACTTCCATCCCCTGTGCGTCGATAATTGACCTCTCGCAATAGATCCGTGACTTGATTTCCCACCACAGAACTTCCTCCCACGTCAGAATAGATAAACAAGGAACGTGACGTCGAGCCCACCACGTTTTGAAAGGCTTTGTTGAGATTCGTGAAGCGCCAATTGCAAGTAACACTCAGATGAAAAAGGTCTGCTATCAGCCAAAACACAGGCTCACCCCTGTCGTTTTTCAGATCGTGTGTCATCGTTTCTAAATTGGGTACCGTGTCGGTAAAAAACTCTTGACGTAAATTGGGTCCCAAGTCATAATTTTCAGGGCTTCTCTCCTTCAACCATCCCATCTTTAAGGCCAACATTTTATTGATCTTCAATGCTGGTTAGTAATTGGAGCGTACTTGTGTGGATTTGTTATCCGTTAGCAGATCATCTCCATCCCAACGAAATTTCACGTACATTCTCTTTCCATCGGATGCTGCTACCGAGATGGGGTCCTTGGTAATTTAAGATGCGCCTCTGTTCGAAAAAAGTCACCATACTTTTCATGAAACCAACACCATCAATGTATTGTACCACGGCTCCGAGATCTTTTGGATCATAGTGGGCTCTACCAAACTTTAACACACCAGAAGGGTATTTCAGGATCCAATCCATGGTAAATAGGATGTCGTTACCATGGACCAAGTTGGGGAGATGAACTTTCACATCTGGTAGCAAGATGCTGATTAATCCCACTTTCCAAGTCGATCCTTGCAACCTGATGGGGTGGGGTAATCGAATCTTGAAATGATTGCTTTGGTTCTGCGAAAACTCTGCGCGATTGCTGTGACTAGGTAAGGTGATGTAAAACTCCTCACTCATCCTCAAAGCTTTTTCACGTCCTTCTTGTCAATCCAACTGTCGTATTTATCTGACCAACCTTTCCAACGTACCAAGACTTTATTTCCTTTTCGCTTCACGACCTTGTCCACTCGGAATAAATTATCCTTTGACACGTTCACTTTTTGTAAATCTTGTTCGTAAAAGGTACCCTTGAGCAAAGTTCCATCCAACTCCTCAATCTTGTAAGTGGGAACCACACCAGGTATGACACGTTGCACGACAAATACTTCTTCGGTCCATCCTGGTAAATACCCTTTCTTAAACTGTCGGAATTTCTTATTCATTCTCACACTATCCTTTACTTTCAATGACCCTTTCTGCGGTTTTCTGGACAGACTTTTACCGTACATGCGATCCCACACTTCTTTTTCATTCTTGAAATTCACTTGGTTAGGTGCCATGCCGATGGTGTGATGGTAGGATGCATTGTATCCTTTGACCAAATCTGGCAACACCGGTAAATAGCCGAGGGTGTTCTTGACCGTGAAATATCGATACGACCTTTCCTTGAAAGTACGATTAAAACGTTCCACGATACTAGCTTTGGTATCACCACTGGTCGAGAAGTGGTGAATGTTTTTTTTGTTTCATCAAGGCTGCAAACGTACTATTGTAGAATTCCTTACCATCGTCGGTTTGTACGTTGATGGGTTTTCTACCCTTGGCACGTTTCAAAATCTTCTCAAAGGCTTCGGTTACTGCTTTTCCTGTTTTAGTTTTGATGGGTTCCACCCAAGCGTACTTGGAAAACGCATCGATCACCATCAGTAAATAACGCATGCCTTTGTTGTATTTGGATATGTTTTGTATTTCCACCAGATCGTTCACCCATTGTTCATCTATGTTGAACACCAACGCAGGTAAGGTAGGGAAACGTCTCCTTCGGGGTTTGTGAAGCGTGTAGCCCAAATCCTTTTCCAACACCTCTCGCGCTTTTTGGACGGGGAGTTTTAGGGTTCGCGCAAAACTGGTTACCCCACCCAAACTACCCGGTTGGCGAGGGTCGTGATAAGATGCTAGTAACTTGGTGGCTTTTGATTTCTTCATAGCGTCGCTAACTTCAAAATGCAAGCCTCGACGAGGTCTGGGTGGTGTTCTCGGATAGTCAGGAACCACTCGTATGCTTGGGGTTGATGTTTCAGCCACATAATAAAGATGAGAAAACGAAAGACGTTTTGCTTTACGTCTGTGGCTTCGAATTCTTTGAGAGGGTCAGCACTGGATGCAAGAGGAATGACTACCCCTTGTGCATATTTGAGATACGCTCTTTCACACACTCGACACAACCAACACCAATACAAGTGACTCAACATTGTGTCTGCAGCAAAATGAACTTTATTGATACACTTTCAATCCTTTATACAATTTAGTTTACAGTATCAAATGGGTCTTCTTCTTTCTCATAGAGGTCACAAGTGTCCCAAGCCGTACTGGAATATCGGCAGCCTCCCAGATTACATTCTTTCCCTGGATTCCAGTCTCTGGCTAATTGGTAATCGTCTGACTGATACAACCTATCTTTCTCCACAATACAATCTTCACACAAATTTGTGTCCAGCAAGAGGTCGAACCTTTCTTGCCACAAGTCGACTTCTTTGGCCATCTTACAAACCAGTTTGTACAGTTCGTGACAAACTCCTTGGTGCGTCGCTTTAACTGTCATTTCAAACGGAATTCTCACTTTTTGTTCCAAGTCTTCTGTGATTTGCTGCATTGTTCTAATGGGTCTTAACAGAGAAACAAGGGCAACGCGCATCGGATACGCCAAACCTACGGTGGCTGCAAACATGTTGGTATCTTCAGACAACTCAGGGGATCTGTCGCACACGACAAAATCAAAGGCTTTCGTACATCTATCGTACATTACCGCATACCACTCTGAAGTAAAGAGAAACACCAAACCACTACTTTTCATCCGTGGTAGGATGCAGTCTTTCCACTCGGGTCTTTTTTCTTCCAAATCTGTCTCCGACATACTTTCACCGTTCTGATTATAAAACAAAAAGTCAAAGACGAACAGGGTGTCAATCAACGTGTTGGTATCTTCTGGCCATTCTTCCCAACGGACCTTGACTTGACCGTCGATGATCTGCTTCTGACCGTCGATGATCTGATCTGATCTGACTATCGTTGTTCTTGCTCGTGCAAAACTTCATGATGTTTCCAAGATGATTCAAACACTTTGACTGCTGACGGCTAAGTACTGATTTGACTTTTATACGATATGGATGTGACGTCATCTGGTTCGCGACTGGTGTATCACATGTTCATACATACATTAACGTCATACTTTTCCTTATCTGGTCACAAAATCCTATGATTGGTCAGTATAGTGAAGGTGGGAAAACACAGGACGCTGTCAAACCAGTTTGACGGCGTCCTTCACAAAGGTTGATTTCCTTATTTGGTCACAAAATCCTATGGTTGGTCAGAATAGTAAAGGCGGGAAAACACAGGACGCTATCAAACCAGTTTGACGGCGTCCTTGACAAAGGTTGATTTCCTAAGTTGGTTACAAAATGCTGTGATTGGTCAAATATGATGCCATGCTATGGAAAAGTACTGAGCAGTGATTGGCTGATAAATCCCATATAATGTGTGGACCTATTAATTTCTTTACTCGCAAACATCGTTTGGTCTGAGCGCATCCAGAAGAAGAGAGAAGAAAGAATAAACAATATGACAGGAGAACCAGAAATGATACAACTTGGAAGTGATCATGGTGGAGTAGAAGTGCAAAATACATCATGTACCTCTATCCAACCTGGAAATGTATCTCCTTGCCGTTATCCTATCACAAAATCAAAAAGAAAACGAAAAATGGCGGACAAAGATAAGAAGGAGAAGTGGGTGAAGAAGATCAAAAAGGAACCTGAGGAAGGTACAGAAACGTTACTTGATAAATGGTTACATTCGTACAACCATCGACCATTGAGTTCAACGAGAAAAGTAGTGGTCAAGACCATAGAACCTCAACGAGAGACATTCACTACAATACCTTTAAAGGGTATTTTAAAACAAACAAAGTTTAATTCCAAGTGCAAGGTTGATTTTAACTATTTTGTAAAAATCAAGACCATTTTAAAAAATGGTAGACTAAGTACGCGACAAAAGATTCGTTGTCTAGTAGAGGAAGAAGACGTGGAAAAGAGAGACAGTTTCTTCAAGACAAAGAGAAAGCAACAAAAAGAACACATGAGGCAAAGACATTTACTTAGAAGACAAGAAGTTACACCAAGGCGTGTTAGATTAGTAACACATATTTTAGAAACTTTAAAAAAAGTCAATGTTTAAATAATTTTTTTTTCAATAGTGTCTGAGCATATTGATGTGGTGATGAGTAGCGAGGACTTTAATGCTGATGAATTCTTAGACGGTATTACTAAAGAGTGGAACGATTTGCCGAGAGTCGCATCGTCTGCCAACACCTTCGGGAATTCGCCACTACCACCACCACTACCAAGACCAATTACAAGAGTAGATACTGAGATCTTGTACCGTTGCCCACTACACGAGTCTGAGGGTTTACAGAAGAAAAAGACTGTCACAAAGTACGGAGAGTGAGTGGGAGTATTACAAGTGTCCTCTTGCCAAGTGTTTCGTGTCCTGTGGTGTGGATCGTGTAGAGTGTTACATAGACTCGGCAAAACGTCAATTGCACCAGTTCTACCTCGAGAATGAGTTGGACAAAATTCAGTGCTACTGTGAACTTCCCTTGAGAATGTCCCAGTCTCAATCTGAAAAAAACCCCGGACGTCTCTTCTTCATTTGTCCCAAACGTAACTATAAGTTCTTCCAGTGGGTCGATCAAACCCCGAGTAAGAAAGTGAAAGCCTGGTTATTAGAGAGCCAACACCCCTCCAATCACGCAGGTTACCCACGACCGCATGAATTATTCAAACCCGACAGGCAGAATTATGTGTCCAATTGGCTAGGACAATTGCCCTACAAGAAGCAATCTAACCGATTCTGCGATGAGCAGATAGTGAGAGATCACGTGATCTCCGAACCTGGCACCCCCTTTGACCAAGAGTTGTGGGACGAATGTCAAAAGGTCAACATCTTCTGCGTAGCAGACCATCCCGATATCATTGAATTTCCGCGGGAATTGAAAGGGCGTCTTGTCGATCCGAAAAAAGAAGGGAAATCTCGTGAAGACTTGTATACGTTACGCGTCATGGCCAAGGTCAGGGAACAAAATAGAAAAGGTCGTTGGAGCTGCGATTGTTTCGCTGGAAACAGAAGACCGCACGATCATTAGTCTCTCGTGTAAACTAGACCAATCAAGATAATTCACGTCAAGAACGTTGATTGGTTCTAAAAAATACCATAAACTTAACTCTTGAGACATTAAATTTTCAGTCTCGAACAACATGGCTTCTGTTAAGGACAGCTTATGTCTCGTCATAGACTTAGAGGGATTCTTTGTGCAAAAGAAATTTCAAGTGCGTGAAATGGGTTATTACTCTTGGAATAAACACTTTGGACGCCATGCTTTCTTCCAGCCAGCAACACTCAAAGACTTGTCTCACAAGGATAAAAAGACAGTGAGCTTTGCAAAGCATAAAATACACGGACTCACTTATCAACCCCGTTACCAAGAGAGAGCTTATGAGCAAGATCAAGCAGAAATTGTCTTACTGTGCTTGTACAACCAATACAAGACGGGGAAAAGAACTGTGGTAGCCTACAAAGGAGGTCATGTTGAAAAAGACTTGTTAAACAAACTGAACATTCCTTGTCTCGATTTAGAACCTTGGGGTTGTCCCAAATACGAACAGTTAAAACAAACGATTGTAAAACCGTTAGCGAGTTGCGGTTTTCACTTAAATGATAATATTCACCATTGTTCCATGACCGAGTGTCACGCGTTTTGGTTATGGTTTCAAACTTATGTCATGTAAATAATCAGTTTCCACGTCCTGTAATTTCAGGGAAAAAATTGATATTAAAGTTGGTTAACTTTAAAGTTGCGTGATTTATTTGTTTATGTTAGAAACCAGGCTTTTTACTCGGTCAACACGGAAACGAGATTAATGACGTCATTACACCAGGCTTTTACTCGGTCAACACGGAAACGAGATTAATGACGTCATTAGACCAGACTTTTTTTTTTTTTTACTCGGTCAACACGGAAACGAGATTAATGACGTCATTCCTCACCCGTCAAAGGGAGCGGGGCTTCTATTACCATAGATACGTCCAACTCAAGAAAACATTAGAACTCTTTCCCATAACAATACCTTTTGATAAACATCACTCACTGGACGCTCGTGTTATTATTATTCAATAAAAGTTGACAAAGTAAATATCAGACTCTGTGTTCATTTTAAAGCAAAGTTTATTATCAAAATCCTAGTTACAATGTGTGAGCTCTAGTAGCAATGCGCCCGAATTATGTTAGAATCGATGCGCCCAACTTAGGAAACATCCATTGAATGAATTACATACTCGTTATTTAAATGCATGTCGGTTGAAACAGAATACAATTCTATGATTTGATTCACTTCCCATGGAAATAAATAGTAAACAAACTCTCGAAAACGAATGTTATCCCAAAGGTTATTTACATGGCAATTACATGATAAACATTCCCATCAATGTTTTGGATGACACTTTCTAAAACATTAAAAACCGTCACAATGTTATCCGTACTGATGTGTTAGGGAAAATGAAACTGAAACAAAGCAAGAAAAAACTACATTAATATAATGCTTTCTAACCTGTAATCATAAACGTCGCCCTGGTGATACACTATAAAAATACTGCAATAATTTTGAATTTCCTCGGGTAAAACATAGTCCAGAAATATGCGAAAATAGACTCGATTAAGTTCTTATCAGCGTCACAAGTTGCTAATGTTATCATAACATTAATTTGAGCGAATGGTGAATGGATCAGACCATATAAGATTCTCTCCATCAGAAATCGAACATGTTCTGCAGGAAGCGGGTAGCCAAATTCGAACTGAAGAGAAAAAAATCGTACGATTAATGTTTGGCATTCGTAAGCACGTAGCAACAATGTGTATGTGGAATCCTTTTGACTTTGTGCCACGCGCACAAAACTAGCGTCGGTTTATCACTCACTCACTGGACGCACGTGGTAGTCAAGTCAACCTTAAAACTGACATGTATATATATAAAAAGTCAAACTTACCGCGTTAATTCGTCGTTCAAGTCCTTCCCTATCTTGTATCGCTTCTTGAAGAGCGCTTATTGCTCGCTGTCGCGGTGAAACCTCTCTGTTACGAGGTTCATTAAGTTCCACAGGTGGGAGTTCGTCACCTAGTTTTCTTCGGCAGTGGGGACACAGAGGCGAGTTTCTTTCCCATTCTCTTTGACAACTGCGGTGGGCGAACTTCTTGCAGCATGGGAAGCGTAGGACATTTCCTCCGATAATATTGAAACCATGGTTCTCATCGGTCAAACAGAATACACAGTGTTTGTCGCGGGCAGTTTCCGGCACTATTTCTGCATCCAAACCACGTAGCCTTCGGGATTGACGTTGCGCCATGTTTTTGCAATGAAAACTGTAAAATACTCTGGACTTGATTTCACTCGATTTGCGTGAAGTAATATTAGCTAGCGCGACGCTTATTTCAAAGTGACGGATTTTTTTTTTCAAAAGGACGGGTTTTTCAAAGGCACGGTATTTCAAAGACTACCCCACCGTTCATGCCGCCATAATGCACTAATCTGATTGGTTCGACAGAGCGTCGCACTATTCTGATTGGCTCGCTAAACATAGATGGTACATGTCACTCAACTTGGGTGTGCTCATAAAAGATCAGGCATAGTAGAGAAAAAATATTCTCATTCTCACTCGTGGAAAAATGGCGGTCAGTTTTGAAAACGATTATGTTATCCTATCTCACGACCTTGCTGAGCACATAAATGAAAGGCACGTGGATTTGGATAAGGAACTCAATGCATCCAAATTCCTGCGGACGTTTAATTTAACGTCAACTGTGGCCTTTCTGGCAAGAAAAACTTTCGTCGATAGTGACGATTATGAAATCGTCGAAGAAGGTTACAAGACGGGACATGGCCACTATTACATGTACGTATTCAAAATGAAGAAAGTCATCGGAGTCTGTCCGTGGGGTTTTCCCACGGACGAGATTTGCGTTTATTTTTCATGGAAGGAATCGTACGGCGACAAATTCCGCGTCATTACGGCGTATCCGTTCTCCAGAGCTTATCACGTCTTCTTGAAGCAGAGGAAGCAAGGTATGGCCACCTTTTAAAATCCTACAGACTTTATGTAGGTAAGAACCAAACGGCTCTTTTAGGAGCCACCACATTAATAAAAGTCAATGGTCCAGCATGCTTTCCCCAGTTCTTTTAATTTTGTGCTCGAGCACGTGGAGACGCGCACTTATTATTCACAAAATCGATTATCGATTATCAAAACTGCAGCGTCATAAAATTCAGTTTGACAGCGTCCTCAAAACCAGCAATGAATTTGATTGATGAACCACTCTTGGCGGCTGTCCGTTCTATTGAGAACGCGGACCAAGACAACGATTCTCAAGAGGTAATAAATATAACTTGAAATTGGAGTACATGTCGGGCAAATACAAATCCGTACCGTTATTTTGAAATGGATCGTTGAAATTGAATGGAAAAGATAACTTCATACTTTAACTTACATGATTTAATGAGACCTAAAATTTGAAGACGGCTAAGGACTTTGAAAAGAAATTATTTTGATTTTGAATTAGGTCACTGAAATTGAATGGAAAGGATAAGCCTTTGTGCTTTTTAATACCACTACATGTTTTAATCACAACCTGGAATTTCAAGGAGGGTATCAGCATTCAATAGAAGTTCTTTTGATTTTGAATAGTCACTGACAATGAATGGAAACGATAATGAACCTTTGTGTTTTTTATATCAATACGTGATTCAATCAGACCTGGAGGTTGTAGGCGGTTACGGTTTTTGAAAAGAAGTTCTTTTGATTTTGAATAGCTCGCTGACGGACTTGGAAACGTTCTACCAGTATAACACAAGTAACACTGGACGGATTTACAAGGCGGTTACGGTTTTTGAAAAGATGTTCTTTTGATTTTGAATAGCTCGCTGTAATCCTTTATATCAGGTCTGGAATTTGAAGGCGGTTACGGTTTTTGAAATGAAGTTCTTTTGATTTTGAATAGCTCGCTGACGGACTTGGAAACGTTCTACCAGTATACCACAAGTAACACTGGACGGATTTAGGATAAGCAAAGCTATAGCATTCGCCCGATCGTATTTTATAAACCTTAAAGTTACAATGGAACCGTTACTCCTAAATTTAAGTTTAGCGCGCGATGCAAATAATTTGTCCCATTGGCCGCGGGGATAACGAAATTTGTATACGAGTTGAAAACTTAACGCAAGAATGTGACAATGGACTATTATCTTAAACGTTGAATGATTAGACTCTGTTAGCTTAACTGGATAGGCTATTATCTTTTAAGGCGAATTGAACGGACGCTAAAAGACTAATGAAGGCATTTGTTTTCATGCGAGTTGTGTAATTGTTATTCATTTACAGGAAAATTAAATTAACAAACTAAGTAAACTTTTCGGGTGGTCTGCGTGTGTGAATGTAATTATGATAGATCAATAACGTCATATGTTACTTGATTGGTGGTTGAAAATATGATGTCGTTTTTGTGCAATATGATTGGATGATGCAAATGTGCTGACATTTCCTGTAATATGATTAGTTAACGACACCAATAAAGTTGGGACTCGCTAGATAGAAATCATTTGCAGATGGTGGACTGTTGACTAAACTTTTGTTTCTCTGGATAAGATTTTCGCCCCATGTCAAGCCACTTTGAGGATATAAGCGATGAAGAATTGTTGGAGGCCATTATTGCTATTTAGAATGGACCAGAAAACAGTTATTTCCAACAGGTAAATTAAATATGTTGTAACAAAAATACATTTCGTGTACTTAATGTGTGATGAACCGGGCTATTTATTTTATTTTATATTTTCTCTTAGATTCTTGACGACTCTATCGATGATACGATTTTGTCAAATGTCGCCGAGGCTACAGAACGTCAACTCACTAATCAAGAACAAATGGGGGGAAGTCTTGCTACCACAGAACCTGGACGCTTCGAATTTGTACTCAAGCCGTACGTAGATAGTCACAGCAAAAAAATGGGCGTTAGAGAGCGTCACTACACCTCCAACATTCGTCAGGTGTGACAATTTATACCTCAACAAAACTTGGCAGCAGCAATTGCTGATGGATTACATAGAACAATCCAAAATTTGAATCTCCGAGACAGGATACCAACCGCTGATCGTGTCTACTTCAATTTAGCCAGCAATCGCTTAGTCAACAGCTATGCTTATCGAGGGTTACCGAGAACTTACGAGAACTTTGAAATGAGTGATTCGTTTCAATTATCTTTTACACACGTTCGTACATCTCCTCGCGGTAGCGGTCAGAAACGAAAATTGAAACCTGGGCATTCTAATCCAGAAACTTTCAAACTTTTGAAAGGTTCTGTCATCAGTATCGATAACAAAGATGAACTATGCTGCGCCCGCGCCATTGTGACAGCTAAAGCTAGAGTGGATGATCACCCTAAATGGAACAGCTTCAGAAGAGGTTTCTCTATCCAGAGAGATGAAGCAATCAAGCTGCATATAGAAGCTTATGTAGAAATGGGAAAATGCGGTTACGAGGAACTCACTAGATTTGCATTGATGCCGTCCTTGAACAATTATCAGCTCTTACTTGTGGACGCTACCCGCTACCCGGCCTCAGGAAAAACAATTGGTACTGTTGTATGATAATGAACACTACAATGTGATCACTACGTTACCTGGGTCTTTGGTAACAGTTATTTCTGCGCAAGGTGTCTCAAACCCTACAATAACGAAGGTCAACACGCCTGCGAAAACAACCCTGATCATTGTTCTTCCTGCTTACAAACGGGATGTGAGGACTTTACAGAGGCCAGGTGTCGTAATCAACCACCAGCTACACCCTGCGGATCCTGTAAGCGGATGTTTTATGGTGATGTTTGTTTTCAAAATCATCTGACGAAATCCTACAAGGGAAAAACCGCTGACTCCAAAAACATCAGTGTTTGCAGCCAACGCCGCAAATGTCGTAGCTGTAAAAAGTTGTTGGTGGGTCTCAAGAAGCAACAAGAACATGAATGCGGTTACATAGACTGTCCCTCTTGCCACGAGTACACAGAGGCCGCAAGCCACCGATGCTTTATTCAGATACCTAAAACACCGGAAGAGCTAACCGAAGAGAAAAAAGAAAAAAAGAAGAAGAGAAAGAAAAAGAAAAAACGCAAGCGACTAACCGAAGCCGAAGCAGAGGATAATGGTAATGATGACGATGATGATGATGATGATGATGACGATGAAAAGCCTCCCATTCTCGATTTCTTCGATACTGAGGCGATGCAAGACACTGGCAAACACATCCCTAATCTTTTAATAGCGGAAACTGAGGATGATAATTGTCCACTCCACTTCAAAGGTGAAGATTGCATTCGGGATTTCCTGGAATGGTTGGATACGTTAACTGAAGAAGACACGCGCAATGTAACTGTTTTGGCCCATAACTTTTCTGGCTACGACTCCTATTTGGTCATGGAGGAATATCATCGCCAACACAGGGTCCTCAATCAAATCAGAAATGGAGCTTAACTTCTCCAATTAACCTTTGACAATATTAACTTTATTGACTCTCTGTCATTTTTTCAAATGCCGCTTTCTGCATTTCCAAAGACATTCGGATTGACAGAGTTAAAGAAGGGCTATTTTCCTCACCTGTTTAACACGCCTGAAAATCAAGACTACGTGGGACCAATTCCCGAGAAAGAATTTTACATGCCTGAATCAATGTCTGTCAACAGCCGTAAAGACTTCGAGAAATGGCATGATGAAGAAAGAGCTGGGAATGTAGTGTTCGATTTCCAGAAAGAATTACTGGAATATTGCGAGTCGGACGTGAAATTACTGAAGGAGGGATGCCTTACTTTCAAACGGCTTTTTGAAAAAGAGACAAAGTTTGACCCCTTCAGTCATATTACTATAGCCTCGGCATGCAATCGAGACCTGCGACAAAACCGAATGCAAGCCAACACAATTGCTTCCGAGCCTCTCCACGGTTGGCGACTAAAAACAAATCAGTCGAAAGTTGCCATGGAATATCTACTGTGGCAACAAAGTCAGATCAGTGGGAGAATTCAACATGTTGGAAATGATGGGGAATACCGTATCCCCAACAGTCGCTACACCGTGGACGGCTACGATGCAACTACGAACACCGTCTACGAATTTCAAGGTTGCTTTTGGCATGGCTGTCGTGAATGCTATCCCAACAGATCCGAAACACACCTTAGATTAGAGCACCGCTGCACTGCCGACGTGTATCTCTGCACCCAGGAAAAACTACAATTCTTGCGTGACAAAGGTTACAAGGTCATCGGAATGTGGGAGTGTGATTGGCGGAAAATGAAAGAAGAAAGGCAGGACATCAGGAACTTTGTAGCCAGCCTCGATTTAGTGGAGCCACTAAATCCCCGTGATGCCTTCTGCGGCGGACGAACAAACGCTGTCAAACTCTATCATCTGGCTGACATCGCCTCAGGATAGAAGATTCATTACTATGATTTTACATCTCTCTATCCGTTCATTAATAAGAATGCTGAATATCCTGTCGGCCACCCTGAAATTATATTTCAGCCGGAAGACACAGACATCCAAAATTACTTCGGGATTGCCAAGGTCACAATCTTACCTCCAGAAAAACTGTGTCATCCAGTACTTCCGCTGCGTGAAAATGGTAAACTAACATTCCCGCTATGTAGAGCCTGTGTACAAGAAGAGATGGAAAAACCAATGCTACAACGGTCCTGGGTTTGCAGTCACAGCGACAGTAAAAGACAAATTACAGGTACATGGTGTAGCCCCGAACTGAACAAAGCCGTTGAGAAGGGCTACAAAATAACTTACATTCACGAAGTGTGGCATTTTTCTGAAACGAGGAAAGGTCTCTTTAAAGACTATGTGAATACATGGTTAAAGATTAAAGAGGAGGCAAGCGGCTGGCCAGCTCATGTAGGCGATGATCCCGTCAAACAGCAAGAACATCTGAGATCCTACAAAGCGAAAGAGGGCATCGAACTCAACCGCAACAATATTGAAAAGAATCCCGGCAAACGTAGCCTTGCAAAAATGATGTTAAATTCCATGTGGGGGAAATTTGGCCAGCGCACCAACAAAACTCAAATCAAAGAGTTCGGAGATCCTATGAGGTTCAGTGCATTCCATGAAAGTGATGCAAATGACATTTGCTACGTGAGTGTATTGTCTGAAGACATCGTTGAAATTCACTATAAACTGAAATCGAATGACGAACCTGTCTCACCAAACCTCAACATTTTCATCGCTTGTTTCACATGTTGGGCTCGACTTCGTTTGTATGCAGCTCTGGACATGCTAAAAGAACGAGTACAGTACACAGACACCGACAGCGTTATTTTTTCCAGTTTACCTCATGAAAACAATCCTCCCCTTGACGACTTTCTCGGTGATTTCAAGGACGAGTTGGGAGAAGACGACTTCATCACTGGATTTGCGTCCGCGGGACCGAAAAATTATGGTTACCTCACGAAGAAAGAAAAAGAAGAATGCAAAGTGACGGGAATCTCTTTAAACAGTGAAGGTAGCAAGCAGTTAAATTATCAAGTGTTGCGGCAAAATGTTTTAGACGAAATTCAACGCCCTCTCGAGAAAACGCGACAAACTGATATTTACAAGCCTTATCACATCGTCCGAAACTCCAAAGAGTACTCACTGACCACAGTCACTCAGACGAAAAAGTACCAGCTTGTGTACGAAAAACGAGTGATAGATCCCTACACCTTCAAAACATATCCCTATGGCTATGAAAAAATAACAAATGAGGACGTGGACATGATTGAACTGTTGTGCCATTTGTAAACACTTTTGTAAATAGTTTCATTCATAAGTTGAGCGCAATCCACTAGGGAGTTGCACACGGCTCTGTCCTGTAATTTTAGGGAAACCTTTGATATTAAAGTTAATGGTTAACTTTAAAATTGCGTGATTACTTTGTTTATGTTAGAAACCAGGCTTTTTACTCGGTCAACACGGAAACTAGATTAATGACGTCAAGGGGGGCGGGGCTTCTGGTTACCATGGATACGTCAAACTCGAGAAAACAATAGAACTCCTTTCCATAACAATATTTGTCAAATCCGTTCTGGACTAGCCCATACCACTACTGACCAGACCGAAGTAACTGGAGGTGTCGGTGCCTTCGGGTTGGTGAATGATGACGGGATGACCCACGGGATAGGGACAGTTTTTGTTGGTCCAGGGGTAGAGGGATGTGAAATCGAGGTAATGGACCTTTTCTCCGTTTTCGACCCGATGGTAAAGTTTGATGGCGTTGGTACGACCACCGTAGAACGCGTCTCTGGGTTTGAGTCTGGAGACCAGGTCGAGGATTTGACCAGGCTCCGCAGGTGCTCGTCTTCTTGCTTGAGTTGTCCCCATTCACATTGCCACATGACCACTACACTGCAGCCAGCAGCCAAGAGACTGTCTTCTTTGAGTTTGGTGGCTTCGTAGACGTCGCGCATAGTCTGATCGCACATTTTGTGACGTGTGCGGTCGCGGTCTGGGTTACACTTGGGACATCCGTGCCAGAAGCAACCGTGAAATTCGTACACGATGCGGGTGACTTCGTCATACCCGTCCACGAAGAAGGTTTTGTCTCCGCGTAGGATCACGTGTTTGCCTCCATTGAGGGCGTGTCGAATGTGGTGATCGGTTTTCGGTTCAAGTAGGTCAACCATTCCAGGGACGCGAGGGAATGCGGTTTGCCTTGCGCATGGCATCCGGCGATGGGTTCCGAAGCGATGGCGCGTTCTGGCATGTGTTTGGTGTGGTAGAAGAGATTGCAGGCGGAGGCGATGGTGAGACATCGTTGGAGAGGATTGAAGCCGCTGATGGCTTCGAATTCTTGGCAGAATACTTCGCAGGCACCTTTGAGTAGCAGCAAATCGGATTCGCGGTAGGCCACGAGTTCTGCTTGGAAATTGAAGATCAAGTCGGGCTCGGCGAGTTGTTCGGCATACCATCGTTCCAATTCTTGCGCTCGTTCGGTGGACATGCCTTGAGGGTCGTAGTGTTCTTTGTCGGGTAGAGGTCCCACGTAATCCTGATGGTCGGGGGTGTTGAAGAAGTGGGAGAAGAAACCTTTCTTTTGTTCGACCAGTCCGAAGGCTTTGGAAAAATTGGCCAAAGGCATTTGAAAAAAGCAGAGAGAATCTTTGAAAACAATGTCTCCTCCGTTGATGGACAAAGACAGGATCTTGGCACCATTGACCACTTGCTCGGGCACCACGTATTGTTGGTAGAGTTCATCCAGTATCAAGTAAGAATCGAACCCTTGGGAATTATGGGCTAGGACAGTGAGGGTACAATCCTGAGCTAAAGCTCTCAACCAATCCAGGAAATCTCGAATGCAGGTGGTGCCTTCGAAATGAAAGAGTGTGTCGCAGTTGGAAATGGCGGCGCACACCAGGTTGGGGACGTGTACGCCCGTGTCTTGCATGGTTTCGCTGTCCCAGTACACGAAGAGATGGTCTTTGGTATGCACGCTACGCGAACCGTCGGCCTTTCGTTCTCTGGATTTCAACAATTTTCGCTTTTGTTCTAACTTGGTGGGATTCTGTATGTAGCATTGGTGACGGTAGAGATTGTGATACTCCTTGCAGGAGGGACATTCGGCGGTGCCGCACACGTGACGCGTTTCCATCTCGCGAGGTCTGAGTACTCTGTTGCACTGAGGACGCTTGCGTGGGGAACTGCAGACATTTTTGATTTTTTTGGCAGCGTCGGCTTTGGTTCCGTCGATCTTGGAGTAAGCGTAATGATTGGCCAAACACTGTTCTCCGAAGAAGGCACGGTGACAACGAGGGCAGGTGTGTGTGGTGTTGCCGGCGCGACGATGATTTTCACACTGGGTTTGACAACAAGCGGGACATTTCTTGCCGTTGCAGGGATGATGAGAGATGTCGTCAGTCTGGTAACTTTTCTCACACTCGATACAAAAATTGGATTTTCCTAGGAAGGCAGAGAGGAAATTACAACCGTGATAATGTTCACCCACTTTGATGAGGACGATTTGTTTGTCACGTGTGGGGCCTTTGAAAATGATTTGATATTTATGATCTAGGGAAAGCACCGCGATCTGGTGATCGCTGAGATGACGTTGGAAGGTGTGGAGTTCGGCTAGACCGCAAGGTCCTTCGGGGACACCCGCAGCCTGATGGAGTGCCTTGCCCTTTCTTGCTTGAGCGGGTTTACCTCGTCGTAGGTTGACGTAGTCGGGATGTCTGCTGCCTAAGTCAAAGTACGCTTGCATGGTGACGAGGGCCCGTGCACAACAGAGTTCGTCGTCGTTGTTGATTTTGATGACGCTCTTTTCAAGATCGAGTAGCTTGTCGAGCGCTAAGCTGGCTTTGCAAAGTCGCTGTTTGCCGCTACCTCGTCCGGGATCTCGGATGTATGAAATGTGTAACGAGAAGGTGTCGTCCAATCGGAACTGTTCGTTGGAGTTTAACATCTTGGAAATTTGTTGCATGATTTCTTGGGCCCTGAGATCATTGTTCATCCATTCTCTGACGCGCATGCGAACCGAGTGATAGGAGTGTCTCAATCGGTTGGAATTGATGTTGATGAGAAAGTGATCGTTGGGATTGACTTCTGGATCTTGCAGGACTTGCTCTCGTATGGCGCGTTGGAGACCTTGTTCTATTTGACGCGGTAAGATTTGTCTTTGACGGGTCGAGAGAGGTGCGGCGCCGCCACGTTGCATTAATCGTCCCACGTAATTTCTGTGTCTGACGCCTAAATGGCGAACGCGTCGATCCAAGTGAGGCGTTAAGAGAAAATCGAAGCCTTGTTCAATGTCATCCAAATGATTGGCTAAGACGGCGTTGTCTTGGTCATCGTCAAGGTCGAAATCGTCTCTCTGGAAGCGAAATATGATGAGACTGATGGGGTGATCAAAGTCGACTTGGTTTTAATCGTGTGAGTGGACCAATGGTAAAAAAGTACTTTTTCAAGACGTGAAAAAAATTTTGTTTGCCCCGACCAGGAATCGAACCTGAGTCTTCGCGGCCACAACGCGACGTCTTAACCACTAGACCATCGAAGCATGAGGTGAAGGGATCGACGAGGTGACGTTTACAGGGCGGGTTCCCGCCCTTTTTTGATGACGTCACGACTAGGGGATACCCCCATCCCCCTATCGTGACGTCACGTTGCGTGTCTTGATTCCGCGTGTATAAAAATGGCACACCTTGGCGATGATTGCTGCAACTGATGAAGCTTGAAGTGAAGTTACCGTCGGCGAGTGTGACTGTGGAGGTGGACAATTTTGCCCTTCTTGTACTTGGAGTGGTTGTGATTGAAATCCTGAAGAACAAGTAGAGGTGAGTCTGGATGAATGCTGTAAGAATGCAATTTGGCGACGGTACGGAAATGAATGTCATACCCCTATGTGTGTTTTGTCAACGAGTGATCAAGATTGAATTGGATATATGGGGAAAAACCAAGTGTTGTGAAGAAGTGTGTCACGTTCGTTGTTTTCGAGATTGCATTGACGAACAAATGAGTCGTGGACTCTGTGAAGAAAAAACGTATTGTGTTCTTTGCTATTCGTTGTGTGCGTTGAGCCCCGTCATGTCTGATCTTTTGTAGATCATGCATACATTGAACAGATGTAATGGTAATGTAAGATGGTGCCTTTGGCTTTGTGGGTGAACGAGTGGAAGGAGAAAGAGAAAGAAAATTGTGGGAGTTTTTTGTACAGTGACTTGATCAACCTGTCAGGTTTCATCGGTGTGGTGCTGGATGACATTGATCGTTTGTTCCTCGAACAGCAGCTGGGGTTTTTGAGTAATTTGGATTTGAAAGATTTGCAGAAGGATGTGAACTGGGCTCTTAAAGCCTACAAAGACTTATTTTCATTTTCTGTGTTTTTTTAGAAAAAATGTTAAGTCAATGGGATCGTCTTCCGATCGAAATACAATGTTACATCCTCGATTTGAAGTATCGACAGGAATGATTGGACGTGTTAACGGTGGAACGAAAGCGATTGTGTCGACAAATCAGATCATATCATGAAGTGAATCATAGATGGAGGATAGGTCGTGTAATTTGTCGCCCTTATTATTGTTTTATTTGTAATGCCTTTCATATCAAAGTGTTTCGTTGTTATCGCGATCAACGCGTGTTGTTAGGTCATTCTTTGGATCATGCTAGATCCAATATGGCAGTTATTAAACATCGTCTGTTTAGTCGAAGAATCCGTTTTGTTTTGTAGAGAAAAAATGTTGAGCCAGTGGGATCGTCTTCCGATCGAAATACAATCTTACATCCTTGATTTGAAGTATCGACAGGAACGATTGGACATGATGACGGACCAACGAAAAGAGCTGTGTAAATTGATTCGATTGTATTATCGCGTGAAATGTAAATGAAAGCTAGGTCACGTGAGATGTAAACCTTTTAAGTGTTTTATTTGTAATGGAATGAGATAGAAGTATGATAGGGCTATATCGCCTACTACGATCTTTCATGAAAAAGTGTTTGGTTGTTATGATGGACGAGAAGTGTTGTTAGGTAATTGTTTAGAGCGAACGATAGATTTCATAGATGACGTTAAAGAAAATCTTACGATCTTTTTTCCTTAGAAAAATGGATCTTAAGACCAAGATGAAATTGAGTAGAGAGATTGATAGCTATTGGGATTTGTTGCCTTGGCACACCGTGTCAAAAATCGTCAATTTGAAGATTAGCCAAGAATATTTAGACGAGTTGGAAAGAGAGAAAAGAAAAAAGTTACATCGTCAAATTGTCAAATTATATGAATTGAAAATGGTGTGGGGGCTGGGTTCTGTGGTTTGTAAACACATGAAATGTGAACACAAAGCGAATACTTATCAATGTGAACATATGAAATTTTATGGTAGATATATTGATGGGGAAGGTCGACCTAAAGAGGCTTTTTTGGCCTTCAATTTTGATAGAGCGATTCGACGTATTAATCATTTGAAATCGTTCATTGAGTATAGGAGCGAAACACCAAATCGTTTATTTTATGACATGCGCGATAGTTATAATATGCTAAATGTAGTGGATTTTTATATTGGACCATGCTAGGGCGTCGTCCCAGTAGGGGAAAACGACACATGTCCCGCTTGTAAAAAGGTATTGATGTTATTAAAAAAATGTTTTTTCAGAACAAATGGCTTCGTTTAATCCTGTGGATCGCTCCATTCGATATGTGGTGTGTTCTCGATCCGAGATGAAAGACGGTGAAAAGCTGTTCCTGTTGGAATGTCGTAAACAGGGGGTGCACAAGACCTGTCTGAGGGAACGACCGAATGGTCGACGCGTCGTTTGCCCCCAATGCCGTCGTGAGACCTGTGTCCACAATCACGTGATTCAGAAGGATTACTTTTCTGAGAAGGACATGGATCTCATCGACTTGTGTTTCTTGAAACATCAAGTGGTCTCGCGCATTCCTATGACGGAGAAGGAGATCCGGGGGCTACGCGTGGCCGTCAACGTGCCCGGCTTGAATGCCTTGCGATACGTGAGTCATCGCATCTTTTTGACGGGTCTGGTCTTTTGGGCGCCTCTCAAGAAAGGGTTGTACTGTGAGTGGGAGGATGTGGCCGTACGCCTGTCCCTGGGTCTGACCTTTAATAATCTGTCGGAGATGCGTTCCCGCTACGATCTGCGCGTCGAGAGGGATAAGAAAGGGGATGCCTTTCACCATTATTTGGATCACTTGCTGGAGTGTGCCATCCACGATGAGGAGGTCGTCATCAGGGCTTGCGTGGTCAAGACCTACCGCTGTCCCCATTGCCCGGAGTGTCAAGGCTTCGTGTCCATTTTTGATAAGGATCGTATGTCCGATTTGGTGGCCATTGCCAATCGCAGTTATTTTTACGCTCGCATGGACAAAGGGATCTATAATAATTTTAGAGTCGCTTATTTGCAAACCGAAAAGAAGAAGAAGAAAAGTCCAAAAAATAAGTGGACGCATGTATCTTTAATGTGACAAACGTGATTAAAAGTTACAATTTCCATCTTTTCCTGGCTTGCATGATTCTTTTCACCACCCTTTCCGTCATGGTCTTTCTACCGGGTAACTTGTCGATGGCTTTGATCATCTTGGTGTCGGCGTTCCACTTGTCCTGTTGATTCTTGGCTCGACTGTAATCGATGTCGTGTTGTTTGGCTATTCGGTCCAAACGATTGATCCCAGGATCTCCTCGGGCCAGTCGTTTTCTCAGTTTGGTGCCCGGTCCCATGTACTGATACCCTGGCCAATGAAATTCCAACCCCGTCTTACTCAACAGTTTCTGAATGTCGAATCCATAGCCGCGTTGCTTTCTTCCAGTCCTGGTCTTGTTGGCTCTAGTCCGTGTCATATCCGAGCCGTCGTCTACTGGGTCTTTCCCACTCTTCCCAAGGCTTCAGACGTTCGGCTGCTGTCGGTTTGCGCTTCTGGGGTTTCTTGGCTACTTTCTTGGGGCTGTAACCACCCTCTTCGTCGTCAGTGTCGTCTTCAATTGATTTGGGATCTAGACCAATGCCCTTTAAAAAGCCTTTTTTGGCTCCACTCAAAAGGCTTTTTTTCAAACCACCTGATTTGGGTGCAGGCTTCTTACCACTTGATGGGGGTGCGGGCTTTTTACCGGTCTTGGATATGGGTCGCGGTATTTGACTAGATTTGGCTTCCTTTTTGATCCCCGACGGACCAGCCACAGCGGGTGTTGGCACCTCTTTCTTGATCCTGGGCGTGGTGGGGGTTTGACTTTTGATGACTTGTTTCAACAAGTTTTCCAAGGGACTGTCGAGGGCTTCTTCATCAGGCGCGGGGCCTCCCACGCCATCCCGTGGAGCACCTCCAGTCCGAATTCGTTTGGTCAATCGAGTTTGTTCACGAGCCAAGGGTTTGGCCATCTTGACGGCAGTGGCATCGGAAATGTTGGGATTACCCAAGATCAATTGTTTTTCGGCTGTCAGTCGTCCTGCTTTGTTCAACAGAGCGCTTTGTGAAATCTGTCCTTTGTAGTAATCTTGCAAACGTTCGAACTCACTGACCGGAACCATCATGACCTCTTCCGTAATACTGCAAAGCGGTTTCAAAACAGTCTTGCCAGTAACGGGGTTCTTCGCGGGTTTTTCCAATTTCAGTTGCAGACTTTTGATCGTCTCGTCGGGGTTGGCGCAGGTCTTACACAAGATGGTGACGTCTTCCACGTCGTCTTTGACTCGTATGCAATCGTCACACCTGTTGCCGTATTTTAAAGCCAAACATTCTTGTTCGAGAGCCCGACACTTTCGAAACTGACGATCTTGGACTACCTTGAGTTGTTCTTGTCTGAGATTGGCTTCTTCTAACAATTGAATGAGCTTTGACAAGGTCTCTTTGGTTTCGACCAGTTTTCTATTCTCGCTCACGTGTTCTGGTACCTAGTCGATACCCTGCAAGAGGTAACCGTCTGCGTCTCGAGTCTTTAACGACATACTCGGTAACTCTCTTTCAAACCTTGCCAGAATCCACTCCCTTTCTGACCCAACAGATGTTGACGCCTCCTCTTCAGGGAATTTCTGCGCTTCCCCACTTCGCACAACACGTTCTTATGTCGTTGAAGTTTTCGAAGCGTCTGAGGCTTGACTGGAATTCTCTTTTTCAACAAATTCAAGACCATTTCACTGACGGCATTGATCTGGTCAGCGTTGGCGTGTTCCAACAACTCTTGACGTTTGAAACGATTGGCTTCTTTGAGAATACTGGTCAGGAACGGACGTTGTCGCCGTAATCGATTCATCGTCTCTTTCTGAGTCGGTAGTGAGGGGTAAAGTCTTTTATGTCTTGAATCGCCTCCACCACTTTCACACCAGCTGGAACACGGAACGTTGTCTTTCGTTTTTTCCTGACAGGTTTGAGGGCGGTTTGAAAGGGTATTTTGCGAATGGCACTTTCCAACTTGCCTTTGTTCTTTTAAATCTGTTTGTCCAAAAACTTCAATGGACCACCCAGAGGACCTAGTGCTCTGAAGAGATCTCCACCTCGCTGCGGTATCTTGGGTCGTGATAGCTTGGATAGCTTACTTCGTCGTCGCACCATTTTGAACGTTGGTTGAGTGAAGACCAGGCTTTTTATCGCTTTTTATACAGCCAAGGTTGTTTGCGATGTCGATAAGTACTTTGAGCGGCGCCTGTCAAACCCATGGGTCGGTAATCCTTGCGTTTTCCCAAGGTGTAGCCCATTTTAGCTGCCCTGGCAAAGATGTTCCCTCCACTTTGTCGTTTCTTTCTCTTCTTCTTACCGATGGCTATCAAGGCTTTTTGGGCCCCGTAACTAGCCGCTCCGGAAGCCGCCCCCAAGCCGACAGCTTTACCCAGCGCGATGCCAGCAGGCACGAGAGCTGCCAAAGGCAGGACACCACCTTTTTGTTATTTCTTCTGACGTCTTCTTCTCTTCTGCATCATGAGCGCGATCCCCGCGGCCGGTATGAGGGACGCGGGTAGGTTACCACCCTTCTGTTTCATGGCGAACAATGAACCCTCATACGCCTAGGTCCTCTAATTTATGCTCTTTTTGGTAGGGAATGTAACGAAATTTGAGGTCGTACTGTTTGACGTACGCGTCCTTGATGGGTTGGGTCAAATCCGTCATGGTGTCGTCCATGGTTTACAATTTGATGAGGAAGCCTTCAAACTTATCCAAGGGAAACCCGCGCACGTAGGTTTTCAGTTCGATCAAGGTCTTTTCATGCGTGGTGAAAGCGAAACGACCCATGTCCATCTTGATGGAAAAATTCTTGAAATCATTCCATCCCTTGACCAAGGTTCCTAAGGCAATTAAGATGGCCACGACGACATGTTGTTCCCAAAGCACACCTATTATCATGCTCAAGGCCATGATGAGCAAGGCCAGTCCGTTGAGAAAACAGAACCACATTTTGAAATAGTAAAAAATTTGTTTTCGATACCACCATTGTCGATGATAATATTTGTACAATCCATCCAATCGTGACAAGAATTCCGCTTCCACACTATTTCTGTAAGCATCGTTGAGTAAACTGACGTCGATCGTCATGCCTATTCAGTTCGACACACTGGTCGAATTACGAGTCACTTGAGGTCTTCCTCCGTCTTTGTATGTGGTAGTGATGGTGTTGGTGGTGGTGATACCGGCGATACGTCGTCCTCGAGCGGTTTGTCGTTGATCGTTCAACAAAATTTGCAATTGACGTTGTAAACTGTCTTGATCCATGCGTCTGGGTGTGGAAAGAGCACTGCTTTCGTCGTCATCGTCGTCGTCATTGTCATCGTCGTCATCGTCTCCACCACCACCTCCGCACCACCTCTTCCAGGACCACCTCTTCCTCTTCCTGGAGCGCCAAAACCGCGTCTGGGTTGCTTCCCGCCTCGACCCCGTCTGGGTTGTTTTCCACCCCTGGTAGCCGGTCACTTGAATCCCACGGTGGCTCTGCCAGCAAGATACCCTCGTCCCGGAGGTGTGGGAGCTCTACCCGGTACGTCTCGACGAGTGCTCAAACCCGAGGGACCCACTCGGGTTGGTGGAGGACTAGCGCCTACCCCAGCCACACTACCAGTGGAGCGTGGACTACTTTGAGCCGATGGGCTGGGTCGTGGTGTACCTTGAGCCAGAGGGCGAGGTGCTGGTGCCCCAGCTGGAGGTGTATTCAGTAGGGGTGGACTAGCGGAAGTACCCATTCCCGGACCCAAACTTTGAATATACTGGGTCAAAAAGTCGTCGTTGTAAGCGTAGGCCAAGTCGATATCCTCCAGAGGTGAAAGAGGTGAAGGCAAGGCTTGTGCAATGATACTGGGAGAGGTACCCACGCCGGCTGGAGATGAAGAGAAACTACTCATCGTAGATAGGTAGGATCGTTCTTTTCTCGGGTCACCAGTCTTTGTGCCAACTCCAGTTTAGTCTAAATATGTTCTCTGAAATGCGTTTCGTTATATGCGTTCAAAAAGGCTTGAACTTCGCGTTTGCAGGTGCACTGCAAGATCCGTTTCATGGCTTGGTAATCCATGTGGTTTTCTTCCATTTGCCACTTCAAGTACGATTGACAAATGGCTAGGAATCGTGGGAACCATTCGACTTCACTCCGCAGCATCTTCACTTCAACTGATGCAATCGCATGCAGCCCTCTTCTTTTAGTAGATGACTGAGAATACGTTGATCGTCGCGGCTTTTGGGGTGTAAATCCAACAAGAGATAAGCAAACGGTCGATCGGTCACCTTTCGAAACGTGTCTTGCACATCTTGCCATCGAGAAGGAAAAGCTTGTAACAACAAATTTCGCATCCCCAGTTGATCTCTAGGGTTCTTGAATCCCACGATATAATGCGCATTTCTGGAGATGCTCTTGGAAAATTTACCTGGTGGAAGCATGTCTTGCGATAAATAGATCACCGTGATATTTCGATGGTGGGAATCTTTGGTGAAACGATCCAAGACGCGTTTGTCGTTCCCTCCATCTTCCATGAGATCGTCCAGCACCAGGAAGCCACCCTTGGGAAACCAGATGGGTAAGAGGTCGGAGTCGGGAATGCCGTGATGGAATTTCACCCCATACTCTTTCATGCGTTTGAATCCGTCTTGGCAGGAACCATAACAGTAATAAATGTGTTTGGGTGGGGTCTCGAACAGATCGAGATTGTCCACCAATAATTTGGTGGTGAAGACCGTTTTACCAGATCCCGACGGACCCACTACCATCATGCTGGAAGGCGTGTTGAATCGAAACGCTTTACGTCGTTCCATGGTCAGTCCCACATGGATGCGAAAAACGAATTCGTTCGATATATAAACGGCACGGGGCACCTTATTTAAAACCGTGAGGTCCGGATAGACAGGATTCCCTTTCCCGGGCACGGGAGCCAAATATCAATACGCACTTGTCTTGACACCTTGACTTCACATTTTTTCAACTTTAATGGTGAAAAAATTTTTTTTACAATAAATGTCTTACATCGCAACGAGAGGTACAAGTGTCTTGCTCGTAATCACATCGACGTACCTGATCCCAATTCAGCTCTTTGTCTATCAAGTTTTTCAACATTTGTCCCACTTTATGATCATTTTGTACGTAATCGTGTGGACTGAAACGACGCAAAAACGTGCTCATGTCATGACCTTTCGATCGATCGATTAAAAACATCAAAGCGTAATCGCCGCAACTCTGACTGTACAGTGATTGCAGACTCTTGCCGTTGTGTATGTTATACTTCCAATGTTGATCCAACCACCTCTGTAAAGGTTCGGTGGTCATGTAGGTGTCCAAGGGAAGGGCGTATTTGTCCATGATCTCGCAGGCGTCCTTAAAAGTCCACAGCGCAATCCAATGCCGACCCGGTTGGCCTTGAGGGTCCGTGTTGACGATGTAACCCGTAGGTCCTTTCTTGTTGGCTTTCTCGGGTAACCGATCGCAAGGCACCATGCCGTAAAAATAGGGTTTCAAACTGGGCTGACTCCTGGCCAACACGTCCAACTGTACGTTGTTCAAACTGGCTTTTTCCATTTTTTTAGTCTTGGTACACGTCGTATTGCACGGTCTTGTTGCTGTCTATCTCCAAGAGATTTTCAAATTCGGCGTAGATGATGGCGGTGACGTTGGCACCCTGATCGGCTCCAAGGTCAAACACCAACCGCAACTCCCCGCTCAGCTTGGGGTTCAATACTGGACTGTTGAGGGAACCGTTGGCCGCGTTCTCAAATACAAACAGAGTGCATCCTTTGCCTCGTCCCCAATCTTTGGCCCTCACCATGTTTCCTTTACTCTTGCACAAACTTCCTGTGGCTTGTAGAAATTGTCTGTAGCCTCTCAGGTCTTTACTTCCATTGGTATGGAGCAATTCCAAGGCTTCATAGGGATAGGTTTCTCCTCTCACCACTTGTTTGATGCTGGTCAGATTAAATTGCTGGAAGGTAAAGGGATACTCGGCAGCTGTACCGTTGAAGGCTGTGGAAGTCACCATGCCCACCACTAGCATGTTGGGTAACCGGTTCTGGAACGGGTTGGTGATTTCATAGTGTAACTCGTTTCGCGTGATGTTGTAGGTTCGGATCTCACTTCTGACCGTGGGGTAACTGACCATGTTTCTCCCACTACCCATGTCGTTCATCAATTCTCGGTAGACGGACGGGTTGAGTCTCACTTGGCAAAGATACAATTTGACTTTGATGTCTGCAGCATTGAGACGGAAGGCATTGGCACCCTCCATTTGCCACATCCACACATCCGGTGAATTGAAGTACATTTGGATACCCACCTGCACATTGGGTATCAAGAGTTTGCTGAGGTGAAACACTTCGATGTGGGGTACGAAGCTGTAAGTGCGCGTGACACCTCCGGCAAAGGCAGTGGCTTGGGATCTGAGCTCACGCACTAGGTCTTGTCTTTCCGGGGGTAAAGCTTTGAAATTATCGTGTGTCAAAGTCAGTCGATTGGCTGTCAAGGTATTTGGCGCATTGACATGATCAAACCAGCCTTGAGGTCTCAAGATGGTGTCTCCATCGTCTCTGTCAAAATTCAGTAAGGTTTCGATGTAAGCTTTGTAATGGTAGGTGTCCGTCTGAGGACTGATGAGCGTGCCATTGAGTCGCACGCTGATCTGTTTGAAGAGGGAGTGAGCAATGTTGTTGACCAAAAAAGTATTTTCACCTGCCACGGCATTCGCAGGCCCTGTCTTCTGCAATTTCCAATCCAGTTCGAAGTAACTGCGAGACAAATCGATGTAATCTTCTTGAGCATCGATCTGAAAATCGATCGGGTTGATGCCCGTGGTGAAAGGATCAATGCGTACCATACGATAACTCGCGATACTCAGATCCGTGGGTGGTACCCGAAACAAATTCAACATGGGGTTCTTGACCCCAGCCGAACCAGGTAGAGGGACAATATCCGTCATCTTCGTCGTTTAGGTCCTCGTCGATGTCTTCTCTTGAGAGCGCTCCGTACCCAAGCGGGGTCTAGTCCTCGTCTGCGGTGGGTAAGAAGGCTCCTCCCTTTTGTACTCTTCTCCTTCTTCCTCGAGTCAACTCAGTGACGATAGGAGGAATACGTCGACCGCGTCTCGAATAAATAGGATTCATGTTCATTTTCCAAAAATGTCGTCCAACTTGCGTTTGGCCGCTTTGTTGATTTCGCTCAAGGCTTTGCGTTTAATGGCTCGCTTCCCACCGGCCTTCACTCCTCGAATGCCACCTGCAATGTTGGGTAATCCCATGGGTCCGCCCTTTTTTAAACCTTACCATCCTTCTCGTAAACTGGATCCCGAAAAATCTCCTAAGAAACCTCTTCCCAATTGACCGTCAGGTTTGAAACGCGTCAAAGCACCGCCTCTCATTCTTGTTTGAAGTGTAGAGTGACAATGGTATTACCTGCTCCGAATTCCGTCAATTCACCAGTGGTCTCCGCGACTTGTGTCTCAATAATGTCGATGTAATCTTTGCGTACCGGAATATATTGAACATGAAGAGGTTCGAAATACTGGAATCCTTTACCTTCTCGCCTGTAATTCACTTCTCGTAAGAGATCCGTGACTTGATTACCCACCACCCCACTGGTACCCACATCCGAGTAAATCATCAACGAACGCGAGCTTGAGCCCGTCACGTTCTTGAACGACGTGTTGAGGTTGATGAACCTCCAGTTAAAGGTCGTGGTCAAGTGAACTCTCTTTCTGTCGGGTGTGAATTTCCAATAGGGATGACCCGTATTGGATACGTCGATCGCCGGCGGAACTTTAAGCTCTTTGTTGTTCAGTTCCATGGAGAGATTCGGACCCAACACCACATTGTTACCATGGATCTTGAACCATCCCATGTCGATACCCAGTTCCAGATTGATGTAGATTTGCGGATAATAATGACCATTGAAGAGCCTCATGTTGACATTAGTGTTGTCGATGACAAAATCATCGCCTTCGAATTTGAAATTCAAGAGATTGCTTTTCTTGTTTGCTCTATCCGCGAAGAGGTAACCAGCTCGAAGCCTCTTTCCCACCACTTTCCTGTCGAAAAAACTCTTCACGGTCTTCATGAATTCTTTACCCGTCAGATTCGACAAATCTCCCGTCCGAACGTCCTTGGGCTTGAAATCCGCACCGTCGGCTTGGTGTCGATTGTTAAGTTGCACGGTGTCTTCCACGAACCAATAGCCTTCAAACATCACATCGTCTCCTTGCAACAAGGGAGGCACTTGACTCTTGGGGTCTGGTAACGAGATACTGCTGAGTCCCACTTTCCAATTCACTCCTTCCATTTTCAAAGGATGAGGTAGACGAATCTTGAAACTATTGGATCGGTTCTCGGGATACTCGGTCTTGCTACTATGGCTCGGTAGACTCACGTAAAAATCCGTCATGTTTAAAATGTAACGTGACAGTCGTGACTCCCGAAGAAAAATCGACCAACTCTCCGTCGTTCTAGGCCATCTGCGTCTCGATAATGTCAAACACGTCGCTGCGCACCGGTAGATATTGGATGTGGGTGGGTTCGAACGTCATCGTGTTCCGGTCGTGCGGGATTTCTCTCAAGAGATCGGTGACTTGATTTCCCATCACCGTACTTTGCGCCACGTTGCAATGCACATACCTGGGCGTACGAAGAGTCTTACTGACTGTCACGTCTCCACCATAGCTCTTCCCATATTCCTCGTCCAGATAGTCGAAGCGCCAATTGCAATAGGAACTGAGCTGTAAGGCCCCTTCGTGCGTGATGTTCCAAAAATTACTGGTACGAGTGCTCTGGCTGTTGATCCAATCGGTTTGGAAACTTGCAGGTACTTTGTCGTCTTTGAAGAGTTTCACCACGTTACTGGTCAAATGGTATACGTCAAGTCCATCTTTTTCAACCCAGTTCATGGTCTTAACCAATTCAGGACCAAAGCACACTTTGGGACGCAGTTTTTCTCCAGTTTGATCGAGGAACGTGTCGGTGTTGTCCAGAATCAAAGCATTCCCTTCCCAACGAAACACAGGATAGTATTTTTTTCCGTCCGGGGCCCGCAGACTCTCATTGGCACGATTCATATACTGAGTCAGATGATGTTGCAAACGATTGACCAAATATTGCATGAGCGATCTACCACTTGTGATTTTGACTCGGTCCTTGTGGAGGTCTGCCCCCGTGACGGTAAAGCCAACGCGGTAGATCGACGGATACCAGGTACCGTCGGATCTCCGCATGAAGGTTTCCATGCTCCAATCGAAATCACATAGGACGTCATCATCGTTAAAGTTGTGCGGTCGGTGAGCGAGCGGTTGATAAGGTCGCAAGGGTGGGACCGGGTAAGAAACACTACTCAAACCCACTTTCCATCCTTCTTCTTTCAATTGGATCTGGTAAGGCAAACGGTTCTTAAAACTGTTGGCTTTATTGGAAGGGAATTCCGTGGTACTTGAACTGCTGGTCAATTGCAGGTAAATGTCTTTCATCTCGCCTTGACCAACGCACCTTTTTCAATCCACGTGTCGTATTTGTTTGGCCAACCTTTCCATCAAACCAAGACTTTATCGCCTTTTCGTTTGACGATCTTTTCCACGCGAAACAGATCGTCGCTCTTCACCGTCACTTTCTGCAAATCCTCGGCGTAAAACGTGCCAACGAGAGGCGTTCCGTCCCACTCGATAATCTTATAGGTAGGAATCACACCCGGCACCACACGAGCCACCACGAACACTTCCTCCGTCCAACCCGGTAAATACCCTTTCTTGAACACGCGATATTTCTTATTCAATCTCACCCGATCACCCACTTTCAACTGGGGTGGAATACGTTTGGCTTGGAGTCGATCAGCGGACACATTCTTCCACACCTGCTCCTCGTTACCCAGGTTGACTTTCTTGGGAGCCATCTTGATACTACGGTGGTAGGAGCGATTGTATCCCAACACCAAATCCTTCAAGACGGGTAAATAACTGAACGTGTTCTTGACCGTAAAATATCGATACATGCGTTTCTTCAAAGTGCGATTGAATCGTTCGATCACACTAGCTTTGGTATCGCCGCTGGTCGAAAAATGACGAATGTCTTTTCGTGTCATCAAGGCTTGAAAGGTCCGATTGTAAAATTCTTTGCCGTCGTCGGTTTGCAACTTGCGAGGTATCCTTCTATCACTGCGTTTCAAATTTTCTCGAAGGCTGCCGTCACGTCCTTGCCAGTCTTGGACTTGACCGGTTTCACCCCAGCGTACTTGGACAACACGTCCACCACCGTCAACAGATACCTGTACCCTCGATTCGATTTGGCAATGTTTCCCACTTCGATGAGATCCTCCACCCATTGTTCGTCGATACCGTAGACCATGACCAGTACGGTACGAAAACGACGACGTGTGGGTTTGTGAAGCGTGTATCCCAAACTGGCTTCCAATCGCTTGCGCACCGGCTCGATGGGTAATCCTCGGGCTTTGGCGAAACGCGTCACGCCTCCCAGACTTCCCGGGACACTGGGATCCTCGTACGACCTCACTAAATTGACATAACGATCCACCTTCTTGTTCTTTCGGGTTTTCTTGCTCATAATGTCAACAGTCGGCAGAGAGCTTGTCTAATCAGCTCGGAGTGTTCTCGTTTTATGATGGCGTACCACCCGATTGGCATGGGTTGTCGTTTCAACCACAATATGAAGACGACGAAACGCCAGACGTTCTCTTCGACGTGACTGTCCAAAAACACCTGTTCGGGGTTTTGCCCTATCAACGAGGGAATGGGATATTTCTCTCCGTACTTGGCATATAAAAGCTCGCAGCGCTCGCAGAGACTATACCACGCACTAGCCATGCTGGCAAAAATGAATTTTTATTTTGTCATATCACTGCTTTTATACAAGAAAGGACTAAACCAGGATTCGAACCTGGGACCTTTGGGTTATGAGCCCAACGCGCTGACCACTACACCATTTAGTTATCCTCATTCATCAAACAGTGATTAAAACTATTTACAAGGTCACACTGTTCTTTCTCCGTCACCAATTGCACCAACAAATCCTCCATCTTTTCAGCCAGTTCCCTGAAATAAGCGGGAGTCCCCAATGAAATCGGACGATTCAGTTTCTCGCTCAGTCTCACAGAGATATCTCTGGCGTAGGTCAGGGGCTCAATCATCTTCTTGATCTTCTGTCTCATCATGAAGGTCAAACTCGACGTGGCCAATAGACAGAACCTGTCCTTCAATCAGACGGGTGGAACGACGGCTGGCACAAAACGAATCACATCCAATTCCTTGATGTAGACCATGGAGTACCAATCGATGGTGAATAGAAAAGTTCTATGCACTTGGGATTTCAGTAAAGGAAGAATTTGCCCTCCCCACTCAGGACGTCGACGAAGTAGTTCAGGAATGGTCCAATCGTGCTGAGGTTTCTCATAAAACAAAATGTCGAACACCAATAGGTCATCGACCCATTCGTCCTCATCGACGCAACCCAAAGGCGACACGTGAAATCCACACACCGACTCGATCAAATGAACGATCTCGTTGCTGTTACTGTACAACAAGATCAACATCTTGAATAAAATGATAAAAACAAGAACCGCAACGTAACGTTTTATAGTAAGAAACGAAAGAAGATCATTGGTCAATACCACAACACGCCACCCTAAAGTAAAAGTACTGAATCACGAGGTAAACCAAAGTTCATTGTCCATGGCTTTCATGAACACGTCAAGGGTCACTTTGCCTCCCCATTCTTCTTCCACTCTTTCCAACCTGTTCGCAACGCGTCCACCAATTTCTCCAACTTCACGCGACTTCCCGCTGCATCCATCTGATCCGCCACTTTCAAAATCCCCTCTGACAAAACGCCTCGGAACTTATCCATCTTGGTTCCTATTTCACTGGCTTCCTCCAGCAAAATAGTATCGATGGTCTTTTTGATCAACAAGGGCAAAACATCAGGTTCTTCTTTCTTCTTCTCTTCCACCTCCATTTGACAAACCGGGATTTCCTCCTTGGGAAATTGCTTCGTTTTCTTCCTTCTCTTCAAGGTTGTAGCCTCCTTCTTCACGTCTTCGACCAGTGGCGTCTCTTCGCTGCAATCCATCGTGTCAAGTGAACTCCAACCAGTAGAACCGCGTTTTTTTTTATACACCAAGACATGTCAATCAAGTAAAATCACTTTCGTGATGGAAAACTACTGACCACGTCATGGAAAAGTACTGGACATTGATTGGTCGATGCAGAACCCTATAAATACAACGACAAAGTTTCATTCGTTTCATTTTCAGTCATCGTTAGCGACAGGAACCATGGAGCCGCCACCGCCGCAACCCAGTCCAGAAGAATCCCCCGCGCGCTATATGTTACCAGACCAAGCGCAGGAGGTCGGTAAAGGTTTGGTAGATTATAGTCTCAATCCTCATTCGCCCGCCAAATATCCTATTAGTACCAAGAAGAGAAAGAAATCAGAAAACAACAAAAAGAAGAAGAAACAAATCAAGCAGGAACCAACCGAAGGTAAACGAGTTAATTTCCAATCTAAAGTCACGGTCAAAACCATTCACGATAAACGCCACCACTGTATGCAAGAAATAGAATTAACCTGTGAAGACGATTATCCATTAAGAAACAGTGACTTCGCCTTAAAAAGACAAGAACAAAAACTCATCCTCAAACTTCAGCGCAAACGACGGCCCTCAGGTCCTAGGCGAATGCGCATACTCGAACGATTACAAAAAGAAAATAACTTGTCCTCTGTTTCTTCGACGGAGATAATCCCCCAGCCATCCACACCTTCTGGGCTGTGCCAGATGTCAAAGACGACATCAAGCGAGACGAATTCGATCCCGATGCTTTCCTCGACGGTATGAAACAAGAATGGAAAACAGACACACCCTACAGGAACCCTTCACCACCCCACACACACTTTCCTTGCCCAAGACACCCCAAGCAAAAATTAAAGAAGCGAGAGACGAATACTGTCTACGGGCGTTGGTCCTATTACAAATGTCCCGTCCCCGATTATTTTGCCTGTGTAGGCGTCGACAACATCCAATGTTATGTGGCTTCCGACCAACGTATGCTGAACGACTATTATGTCCAACTACCCGTGGAAAAAATGAAACGCTATTGCCAAAGACCTCTCATCATGAGCATGTCCAGATCAGAAAAGAACCCGGGCAAGTTTTACTTCAGGTGTTCCAAGCGCCATTGCGACATCTTTCAATGGGCCGACGAATACCCACAAACCAAGGTCAGACCTTGGTTAGAAGAGGGTCGAAAACTTTGGTTGGAACCCCACCCCCTTCAACAAAGTGTAGAGAGAAGAGCTCCTCTAGGTCCCTTCGAAGGAAACTGGGATCGAAATGATTTGAGCCCACAGACCAAGTTCAACCTAAACCGACTACTCCGAGACAACACCCCCAAGAATTTCACCAACAGTACCTGTTTGATGAATTCACCCCCAAAGAACGTTTGTACCTGGAACGAAGGGGTTTGCCTCCACCTAAGTGAACGTGGCAAGCTCTCATTGGTCCTCCCATTTTTTGACAAAAAGGCAGTACAAAAAAGTTAACCGTCAGTTTCAAACATGGAGGCGTCACAGGACAATCTTTGCTTCATCTTGGATTTAGAAGGTTTTTTCATCAACAAGACCTTTCAAGTCAGAGAACTGGGTTATTACAATTGGAAAGGAGACTACGGAAGACGCGCTTTTAGCATCTCCATCCCTCACAAAGAGTTGAGCGACCAAGACAAACGTGTTACCGCCATATCGCGAAGCCAATCTCGATCGGTCTCCAAACATCGTTTTAAAAGGGAACAAACATTAAGGTTTATTCACGACAACGAGTTTGACTGAAAATAGAACAAAAATAAACAATTATTTACAACATTAGACGGCTGAACGGACAAACCTCGAAAAACACAAACTTACAGCTTTTTCCCGAAATGAATGATTGACCTCTGGTGGACGATGATCGCGAAAAGGAAATTATAAGAACAGCGACAATGACTAGCTCTAATATAATTCGAAGGATGTTAGTTTGACCGTTGCCACAGAATTTAAACTACTAGTCTTATTAACATATTGACCTCACGCGCGCGCGAAAATAGCAGATGTCCCGCGGGGCCTCTTGTAAGCATAATTAGCAAGAGTGTTACATTCCCGCCCCTAAATGCGGCATTCTATAGCATTTACCAAACAATAGTGTAACATTCGCAGCTCGCGTGATAGTAAACTAATCGAAAGAACAAAACCTATTTTATAGTTCAAACGATACTGCTAAGTGAAGAATAATAAGTTCAGTTCTTAGGTAGCGTTCAAAGAAGGGGATTCCCTTCTGATTTCGGTAACGTTCTTTATCGCGGAAATCCACAGGAACTCCAACGTCATAGCCCGTTCGCTTTGTGATTTGCACACTGAGTCCCAAACAATTCCGCCATACTATGACTGGAGATGATCCAACACCTAATCAGCGGATTCAAGCAAGACAATTTTGTCGATTGGTCGTTGTAGGATCGATCCTTTGGTCTGCACCGTTACTCTTCGCACATAGCCATCTTGGGTGTTCCTATGAACATCCAAGATTCGACCAATCGGCCAGCAGCTTCGTGGGCAGCTCAGATCAGCTACTAAGACAATGTCGTCAACAGCAAAATTCCTCCTAGGTCTATTCCATTTTTGTCTCTCTTGCAGGGAAGGGAGGTATTCCTTGATCCACCTATGCCAAAATATGTCTGCTAGGTATTGAACCTGCCGCCAGCGTCTGCGAGAGTAAATTTCATCTTTGGAGAAGAGGCCAGGTGGTGCCGAAGGTCCTGAGCGAAGTAACAGCAGATGATTTGGTGTTAGGGCCTCCATATCTCTCGGGTCGTCTGAGACTTTAGTCACCGGTCTACCATTCACAATAGACTCCACTTCACACAACAACGTTGCCAAGCCTTCATCATCAAGGATCTGCTCCTTTGTCAAAGCGCCCATAACCTTTCTCACCGTCCTAATGCAACGTTCCCAAATTCCACCATGGTGAGAACCTCCTGGGGGGTTGAACGTCCATGTAACATTCTGTTGTAGCAGAAACTCGGCAATCTTGTGTTGGTTCCAGCCCTCGATCGCTTCACGCAATTCCCTTTCCCCACGAACAAAGTTTCCACCATTGTCTGATCTCACTTCTTCGGGTTGTCCCCTTCGAGCAATGAACCGTCGCATTGCGTTGATAAAGGAGTCTGTATCAAGACTGTGGGCGACCTCCAAATGTATGGCTCTTACGGACAAACAGGTGAACAAGACCCCATATCTTTTCACAAGGCTTCTTCCTCTCCGCACAACGAACGGGCCAAAACAGTCGACTCCTACAAACGTGAAAGGCGGTTTCTCAGGTGTCACGCGGTCTGTAGGCAGATCTGCCATTTGCTGCTCCCCTAATGGCGCTTGCCTCCTTTTGCAGTCGAAGCAGCCGCGTAGCACCCTCTTCACAGCAGTTCTCGCTTTAAGGATCCAAAACCTTTCACGAATCAAGGACAGCACATGTTCCAGGTCTGAATGACCCGACTTTAGATGATAGTGGCGCACGATCAAATCGACAACGTGGTGTTTCTTGGGCAGGATTACTTGGTGCTTGGCGGCAGTTGGTATGGAAGCTTGCGTCAAACGTCCTCCGACATACAGTAAACCATCAATTTTCATTGGTGCAAGCTTGTAAATCGCACTCGTTTTCTTAACCAGTGATTCCTGCTCTTTGCAGCGCTTTGAGCTATTGCCTGCTCCTTTCTGTTCGAGACGGGACATTTCTTCTTCAAAGCTTTGACGTTGAACGAATTTTAGAACTTCTTTCTCTGCTCTGTTAATCTCATCCACATTGATAGACTCACTCTCCCTGCCAACGGTGGATTTCAGTGCTAACGTCGACCCCCTTTTACGCCTCTTGCACGATGCTCTCAGTCCGTCCCGATAGCGCAGGATCCAGGCCATAATCTTCTTAAGTCGAGACCATAATGAGAATCTCTCGAGCAATTTGTTTATACTATTTGTTCCAGAGTCCGATACAGCGGAAAACGTGCGAGTTTCCCTCTTGATCTCAGGGTCGTCGTCAGGTATTCCTCGTACGGTAGTCGGCTGTGTGGGCCACCTTGACTTCTTTTGCCAAAGGAAATCGGGACCGCGTATCCAACGATTCTTCTTAATGAGCGAGTCTATTGCCAGACCTCTTGAGGCGTCATCTGCCGGGTTCGCTTCGGTGTTCACGTACCTCCACTGAGACGAGGAAGATCCATCATGTATGATCGCCACTCTGTTGGCAACGAAGGTGTGAAATCGCTTGTCATTGCTTCTTATGTAGTTTATCACACAAGTACTGTCTGTCCAAAACACGGACTCGTGTATTGGAAGGTCAATCTCTCGTCTAATAATTTTGTCTAGCCTTGATGCAAGAACAGCTGCTGACAATTCTAGCCTTGGTATCGTTACGGACTTCAGCGGAGCAGTACGCGCCTTTCCCATCACAAATGAACAGTGAATTGTACCCTTGTCATCCATAGATCTGAGATAAGAGACTGCACCGTAGCCTTGTTGCGAAGCGTCTGAGAAGTGGTGTAGTTGCAGCGACGCAGTTCTCCCGAAGTTCTGTGGCTTAAAGCAGCGATCAACTGAGAAGCGTTCGAGCTTGGGCAGATCTTTCAACCATTTAAGCCAACGTTCCTTTTCCTCGGTAGGGATTGGGCCATCCCACTCCAATCGCTTTCGGCATAAATCTTGCAATATCGCTTTGGCTGGGAGTATCACTGGGGCTGCAAACCCAAGCGGATCATACACTGAGGAAACGACAGATAGCAATCCTCTTCTTGTGAGGGGCTTGTCGTTGACTTCGATCTTGAAACACAATATGTCGCCTTCTACGTCCCAACGGACCCCAATAGCACGCTCAATGGGCATTTGATCATCAGGAAGGTCTTTGAATGATCCGGCTCTGTCAGACTCAGGTAATGATTCGATAAGTTTGCGAGAGTTCGAGACCCATTTAGTCAGATTAAAACCTCCCCTTTCTAGCAGCCTTCTGAGGTCAGCGGTCAGACGGATAGCTTCACTCTCGTTAGGTACAGATTTCAGGCAGTCATCTACGTAAAAGTTTCTTCTGACTGTATTGATCACCTCGAAATTGAATCGTTGAAAGTTGTCCTCGACCGTCTTTCTAAGAGCGAAGTTTGCACAACTTGGAGAGGAGACGGCACCGAAAAGATGAACTGTCATCTGGTATTCTTCGGGTCGTCTTTGGAGATCGTTATCGGGCCATCACAAGAAACGCAGTACATCAGAATCGTCTGGGCGAACACGGACCTGGTAAAACATAGATTCGATGTCGGCGATAATAGCAGTTCGCTCTTGTCGAAAACGAGTCAGAACACCAATCAGGGTATTGGTCATATCTGGGCCTTGCAACAGCATATCGTTAAGGGACACGCCCTTGTACTTCGCTGCACAGTCGAACACTACTCTAACTTTCCCGGGTTTCTTCGGATGAAAGACTGGGTGGTGCGGCAAAAACCAGGTAGCCTCGCCTGATCGACAAAGCCGATTATCTGGGACCTCTCTGGCATATGCTTTGCAAGAAGATTGTGTATGAAGGCCGAGTATTTCTGGAAGAGGACTGGATCTTTGACGAGTCTCCTTCGTAGCAGTTCCAGACGGTGTACAGCTAGTATTCTGTTATTTGGCAGGCAGAGTGGAGAGTATCTCCGCGGCATGGCGATCTCATAGTGGCCTTCGTTTAGAACAGCAGTGGATTCCATGACGTTTAGGGCTCTCTTGTCCTCAAGTGACATCGCTTTCTCATTGTCGAGCAGAGAATCGTTGAACTCCATGTTGCAGAACCTCTGAAACTGTTGATCAAGGGCAGTGTCTGCTCGAACAAAGTTTGAAGTACGTTTAGCGCTTCCGTTCCTGCCAAGTAGGCCATTGATGGCCCAGCCCAGCAACGTTTAAGCCGCATATTGACGTCCATTCTGACTCTCTCTAACTTCTTTCGGTTCCAAAGCTTTAGGAACGTCATGGCCTACGAGTAACCCGACATCGGCATTGATCTCCGCGACCGTTACCCCCTTCAGATGGGGCCACCTGTCAACGTCTTCCTGGCGAGGGACGCTCTCTGAGGCTACTGGAAGTCTAGGTGTAGAAAATACAAAGGGCAGCTCAATGAAATTGTCTTCCTCTAAGTCGAAAACTTCCAACTGGACAAGTTCGCACTTTCTCGTACTACTCTCTCTCTCCATTGTTGTTAATGATATGGTGGTGTTGATGCCTTTAACCCCGAGCCGCTTCATTAGCTGTTCACTGCAGAAGGATGTGTTAGAACCACCATCCAGAAAGGCATATGTGTGTACAGTGATGTCGCTCCCTTTGGCTCACACTTTTACAGGCACTACCGGTAGCCCTGTCACTGAGCCTCCGACCCCAGAAAAGGCACATTGCAACTTGTCGACATTAACATACGCACTCTGGGTTCCAACATCTGGCTGGGTTCCGCTGGTAGCACGCACAGCTGGTGGATGCAGGTATGTCGAATGCTTGTCTTCGCAGCCATCCACCTTACAAAAGCTGGCCTTTGGGCACGCTGCAGCATAATGACCCGGGATCAAGCAGTTGTAGCAAAGCTCTTTCTCTCTTGCAATCTGGTATCTATCACTGACGTTTCTCCTTCTGAAGTCTTTGCACTGGGACAACCAATGAGCAGCTTCACACAATGGACAGCTGAGGGTTGGTTTCACTGGGTCCTAACACCAAGGTGTCATCCGACACGCCACCGTCAGTACTATTACTGAGGTTATGGGCGTCAGCCGCAAACGAGGAGAGTCTTCTATTTCCTGGTCTTTTTCCGTCAAGGACACTTTTGCTTTTCGGCTCGCTGATAATGTCTCCAAATATCGGGTGCGTTAGTATGCGGGCTTTCTTCTCTACGAAATCAGCAATGTCAGCAATCGTCACCTCCCTTGCCTTTGCCTCCGTTATTTCATCTGCAACTTCGCGCCATTTCTGTCGTAGGCTGAAAGGAAGTCTGGCCACTACTTTCTTTAGACTGTCTGGGTTCTCAATCTTGCTTAGGTATCCGGTCTCATTCAATGTGTTCTTGCAGGTTGTCAAGAGAGCAGAAAACGACTGTAATGCTGCCCCATCTTCCGCTTTTATCGCTGGTCCATTAGTTACGCGTTCTACATAAGCAGAAGCAATCTTGTACGGCTGCCCATACCGTTTAGCGAGCAGTTTTCGAGCCTCTCGATACCCTTCCTTTGAATCCATTGCTAGACAACTACGCATCACCTCCTGAACGTCGCCCGCCGTGAACTGCAGGAGGTAATACATTCTCGCACTATAGCTCGTGGTCTTTGCCACGATCATGCTCTCAAAGGCTCTAATAAAGCGGCAATACTCGATAGGATCGCCGGTAAACGTGGGAACTTCAAGTTGTGGCAAAGTTAGAGCTAAAGTGTGAAGCTGTTGTTGCTTTAGCAGTTGTTGCACTTGCTGGTTTTGCTGTTGCTGAATATTTAGCATGTTACGATTCTGCTCCTTCTGTTGACGTTGCAAATCCAATAATAGACGTAATCCCTCTTCACTTGAAGTGGAATATTGAGATTTCCTGTCCTCAAATGTACGATGCCGAGATTCTTTAACATTTACTTCAGCTACCGGGTGATGTGTGATCCTTATAGGGAGTTCTTGACCTTCCCTGGGCTCTTTAGTTAAACAGGATTCAACTTTTACGGCAGGTGCCGAATTTCGAAAGCCTTCTTTCGCTCGACGCTCTGGAATCCCGGCTTCGGCCTCTGCGAGGGCGCGCTCCTCAGCTTTGGCTTTAGCAATTTCAGTCTCAAGTGCTAACTCTTGCTTTCTTTGTTGCAGGCGTAATTCTTCCTGTTGTAAGGCTTGCTGTTCTCGTAGCATGGAGGCTTGGGCCGTTAAAGATGCTCTTTTTGCCGCCGCTGCTATCCTAGCGCTACTGACCGAACTTCGTCTGGAAGATCTGGAGCTTGCTCTTGAACTGGCCTTAGATTTCTGCGGAACCTTTGATGTAGCTCGTGAGCCAACGTTGCTAATTGAGTCCTCGGGGTCCAAGTTCGACAGATTAGTTGCTCTCGACGGTTGTTTAAATTTCTGTATCCAATCCTCGATAATTCTTTTGGAATCGCTAGCAAGAAGCAATGTAACTTCGTAGTATTCAAGTGAATCCTCGATCTCGTTTCGATCATCCAGTTGATTATGATACGTTTGGTGCGCTGCTTCGAAGCCTGTTATCGCTTCGTCTAACTCTGCAAGCTTTTGTTCAATGTCGTACGGGTTGCCAAAATCTGACATCATCTCTCTCGCTTCATTTCGCCTACGGGTAATAACTCCTTTAGCGGCGCTTCTAGAGGCCTTCAAACGACGATTTCGCTCGTATGTGACTTGGGATTGATCGATAGTGACATTAGGATGTCTCATCCGAACTCCGCCGGTTGCATCTTTTGCTGCTTCAGTCGCCGAATTTACTCCACGATCCACAGACATCTCAAACATTAAGGAAAGCTTCAAACAATGTTACCGCCATATCGCGAAGCCAATCTCGATCGGTCTCCAAACATCGTTTTAAAAGGGAACAAACATTAAGGTTTATTCACGACAACGAGTTTGACTGAAAATAGAACAAAAATAAACAATTATTTACAACATTAGACGGCTGAACGGACAAACCCCGAAAAACACAAACTTACAGCTTTTTCCCGAAATGAATGATTGACCTCTGGTGGACGATGATCGCGAAAAGGAAATTATAAGAACAGCGACAATGACTAGCTCTAATATAATTCGAAGGATGTTAGTTTGACCGTTGCCACAGAATTTAAACTACTAGTCTGATTAACATATTGACCTCACGCGCGCGCGAAAAAAGCAGATGTCCCGCGGGGCCTCTTGTAAGCATAATTAGTAAGAGTGTTACAAAACGAACTGTGAATTTTGTGATAAGGAAGATCCATGGATTGAGCTATCAACCCCTCAAGGCTGAACGTTTTCAACCCCCCGAAGTCCTCCATGACCTGATCCAGAATATCTACTCCATGTACAAAGACGGTCAGAGAACCGTGGTGGGCTACAAGGGAGGACACGTGGAAAAGGATCTGCTAACGAAACGGAACATTCCTTGCCTCGATCTAGAAACGTTGGGCTGCCCCAAATACGACAAACTCAGACACATCATTTCAAGTGAACGTTTATTACCCAGTTGCGGTTTTCATCAAGACGAGAGTATTCATCATTGTCCTGTTACAGAATGTCACGCTTTTTGGTTATGGATGTCAAACATTTTTCTGTAAACAATAAAGAAAACTTTTTTTTCACATCGTGTGTTCAAAATTTACTAAAGTAATCAAATAATTTGTCCATGTCCAACAAGCGCACTTCCATCTCTTCTTTAGCCCTCTGTCTCTCCACACTGTTCCCACAGTCCTCGTGAATCTTCACCAAATGACCTCGACACTTTTGAAGTTTCAGGATCACCCTCAATATCAAATTCATCTTCCTCTTTAACAACTGCTGTGCATTCGTATTTATCGCGCGTCGCTTCTTTGACTGAACGCGTTCCCATTCATCACTCAACCGTTCCAAAGTGGTATCCAAGTCTGCCAAAATAGTTTGGTAACCTCGCGTAATAGGCATCTTCAAACAAAGCGAAGAGTCACTCGCCGCGCCTCCTCTTAATCAACACCTCCACCAATCATAACCTTCCTTCTCCATGGCGTCACCAGAGGGGGATACCCCCATCCCCCTCCACCGGGCACGCGAAAATCACATGACCCCCTTCTATTTAAACGAGCGAGCCAACGCACATGCCGTGATTTTCCATTATGGCTTCCAGGCAAAGTCTACGATTACAAGGACTGGGACCCGAACTCTCTCCGTTCAAAGACACATGTTTCATCTGTTTATTGGAATTAGATATCCAATCCGTCGTACGTTGTCGCGTCATGCCATGTTGCGGAAAATTTCTACACAAACGATGCTTCAAAATGGCCAACGAACAAAGCTTCCAATGTGGACATTGTCGACGTCCCTCCCTCGACGACAGTAACGACACCATCATCGTCGACGACGACCTCGATCTCCGAGCCAACGAACACTTTGCAGACAGTCCCGACAACCCACCAATTTGGGTGTTACCCCCCGACCTCGCGGGTCCCACGCCCTTGGAACGCGCCCGAAACTCCATCAGTGATAACCGAGCCAGTGCCATGGCCCACACCATTCACCAAGAAGGTACCATCTCCTGGGACATTCTTCCTTTTCCCATCGATCCTTTAGTTTGGTACATCTTCTGGGTCCAACTGGATTGGTTCATCTCACTTCTCCCGATGGAAGAAATCCTCTGTACATTCACGCGTCGGTCAACACCCCCATCAAACCCACCGAAGAAATCAGAAAAACATTTTACCAATTGGTCAATAAACTCATTCCCAGAGCCGTGTATCCCTGCCAGCAAGAAATCGTACACCGAGAACGCTTCACTCGCATTACGGACTACGATAGGGATGGACAAAGGTACGCTTACGATAGAAACGAAGTCACCGTCACGCACATTCGTAGGTCGCGATTTTGGTCACTCGAATACTTTGACGATGTTCCCTACACCAGCGGATTAACCTGGACGCAACCGGGATTGTAAATAAAAAAATTTAAAATGTGTTCACGTGGTCTGTGTGACGTCACTTCCGGTCCCCAGGCCCTCACGTCCTCGCGTCCAACCCCGCGCGGCCACCTTTGGCCGAGCTCGTCCCAGACTTCCCTAATGCGAACTAATGCAACCGCTGACCTGAGCCGAAAATCCTGCACGCTGATTGGTCTAGACGCGTCACGTGACCAAAATAACGCGCTCTGATTGGCTAGGTCTCAAACCGCCCCCCTATACTACTGCGGAGATAAAAGGCAACTCGGAAATGGCCTATTATGAACACATAAAACCAAACTTAAGGCTGTTTGCTGGATAGATTGCTCTGTCTTGCCTGTTTGGAGGCCAATCACGGCGTATGATTTGGTTCATCTTGCCCGCTGAAGGACCAGCCATATGATAAATAGATGTTATTGAACTAGCTTGAAGTCCATATCAGGACATTGGAATTTTGGTCAAGCTTTTGGCAAGTGTTTAGGCCGAGCCGAAGGATAGGTCTATATACTTGTAAAAGCAAGTGAGAGCAACATCCCCCAGTAAAGACTGCAAAGGCTCGTACAATAAAATATCTTGTTCAATAAAATATTATAATGGCTTCATTTTTTTAAAGTTCTGCTGATAAATTACTACATACTACTTAGTCCGCTTCTATGCAGGTTGAATTGAAATTGCCCGCCAGACTTGAACGGAAAAAAAGTTCTACTTAATGACTGTTTTCTTTTGGACAATGTTTCGAAGATCCAATCTACCGAGATTTATTCCTGAGCGGTCCATCTTAGCGATCCGTGTTGGAACGTCCGCTCAGAAAACTAATCAAAATACTTACTTTTCATCTTGGACCAGTTTGCCATCTAATAATAACAATTATGGCACGCTGAACATATAATTATTAGCTCTTTTTGTATTGGCTGGGAGTCTACATGTACTATAAAGTCTTGAAATTAGTGCACATGATAGCCACGTACTAAATTGCATTAAAATTATACAATAATTATGTCAAGTTTACAGTCATGCACGATTTCCAACAAAAGCGTAATAGTTTTAAATTCAGTGTCTACATTTCATTCTGCCAGTAGTGCGAAATTTAAAACGATAAATTTCCGAAATAATATGAAAGATTCGGCGAAGACGGAAACGTCTGCGGAAGTTGCGGGGAGATCAGTGTTTGTAGCAAACAAACAACAAAAGAAAGACACATTTCAGGTAATGAAACGAAAAGCACTTCCTGATAGAACTGGGCCAAATCAGAATTGATGGTTTATGTGGGAAAAGTCTTTTCTAGAAAAATTAGCCGAAATGTCAACTGAAGTGCCAACAGATTAAGTAGAAGCAGTCAAACTTTGATATGAAGTATTCAATTCTTGTGAAGGTGAATTAATCAACATGACACGAGCGTGGGACAAAGAAATATTCTGAGTCCCCGACAGGAATCGAACCCATGACCTCCCGAACACCGGGCGGGCGCTCTATCCACTGAGCTACGAGAACTCATGGAGAGCAAGGTCATTTAACTGAGTTCATATATGGTAGGTGTCCTGCATACTGCTAGGATCAACGCTATCGAATTCATCGTGAGTAGTGATAAGTTAATAAAGATGGTGAATTTTTTTAGCTCAGTGGATAGAGCGCCCGCCCGGTGTTCGGGAGGTCATGGGTTTGATTCCTGTCAGGGACTCAGAATTTTTCTTTGTCCCACGCTTGTGTCATGTTGATTAATTCACCTTCACATTTCATTACCGAGCTTAAAATTCACCATCTTTATTAACGAAAATGACGCGAAAATCGTGCGCAGTAGGGATGCGCAATGCAATACTAAGGAATTACCTTAAGTGAAAATGTAATCTCAGCTTCGAAATCGCATTATCTGTCTAATCGAATGTTGGAAATCATATGTTTGATATAGAAAGTGACTCACGATTTCACTGTCTGGTACACAGACATAAATGAAGGCGATGGACGAAGCAGTCACTGTAGCCATAGATGTAAAAATTCCCAGGGAGGTTATTATTGCACATGTCGAAATGGTTTCCAGTCGAAACTCGACCGACATAGTTGCGAGGGTAAGTTATTACAGCTTGAACACAAGAATACTCACGAGGGATGGGTTAATTATGATGTTCTGTTTACTCGTCGACTCATAGTAACATACACAGTGTCTTTTGGATTTATTCTTCATAAATTGTCGTCATGGACTGAAATGTGCAATACGTATGAAAGTTACTATTACCAATGCCTGCTCAGCGAGGTGGCTCACAAAACACAGCTTTCTCCTACAGCTTTTTTTTTTCTTTTTTTGCTTTGATGAAGATAAAGAGAATTCATCCTCCCATATCAAATTCAGTCAGAATATTGTACGAGCAAGAAACTTGAGGCTAAAAACTTACGTAATCTGCGGTACAGTGAAACGGCAAGGGTACGCAGAGATTTTGAGACTGGAAAAGCTGGGTTTTAGTGCTACTCCACGTCACCTTCCGGCTTAGTAACTAACCATCAAACCAATCACTAAGCAGCTAGCTGACTAACTCACTAATTCAATAAAACTAATTATAACTTGCTAGCCAGTTACTCATCCAACATACTCTAGCAATTTGCATTTTCTCGTTCACAATCAGCCCAATGCAGTTGTTCTTCATAGGGAATTAGAATAAAGCAGCTCTTTACCCGCCAACCTCGTTCTAAGGGTCTCTCATCTTACTGCCCCCTGGAGCGAAAGAGGAGAGACCCTGGTTGGGTCTGGTCATGTGTCTCCCAGAATTTGGGAGATGATAATTAAGTTATTGAAGGATTGGGCGGCCTAGTAGGAATTTTGTCTATACTTAGCATACGCGCGGGAACGCGGAATGTGTTGTCACCAAAATAAACCAGAAACGATACCATGTCCTGCGGCTATATCCGGCGGTGATATTCTGCAAACGCCGAGGAAAACTTATCCATGCATAATCTGATAGCGGAAATCCAAGTTGCTGTAGGTTGTGTGGTTCAGTTAAGGACGCTACGTATTGTAAAAATCTCCTCAAGAAGGCGAATGAAGAATTGCACACCGCGGCCGAGGCTGTGTATGAAAGATCTTTGACTCATCTTTACCTCGGAATGAATTAAAACCACGTCTACTATGTAGGACTTGTGAACGGTGATTAAATAATTCAGGGCCTTAATTACTGAAAGCCAAAGTCTTTTGGAAAGGAGCGAAAGGGTGAAATTAACAAATTGACGTCAGTTTTTTATGCGTCTGTCCTCTTATTCATGATAAATTGCGTCATAACATTGTCAAAGTGGCTGTGGAACCACGAGCCGCAGTTGAGTGGTTTCGCAGTAAACTTTGACAATGTTATGACGCAATTTATCATCAATAAGAGGACAGTCGCATAAAAAACTGACGTCAATTTGTCTTTTACCGTAACAAGACCCCAAAATGGTCAAATGCCGGGAATAAATGAGGGGAAAAGACGCCGTAAACTTGCCACAAACAAAGATAAGTGAATTTCATTCAAAATGACGCGAACATTGTCAATAGCTTTTCTCGCTTTTCGATTGGCTACTTGAAATAGTCCCTAAAATCTGATTGGTTAAAAAGTTGACAGTTAGACAGCTAAAAGTTGAACTTCAAAGTTGCATAAATTAAAATTTTATCCGTCTGTACTCTCTTGTTGATGATAAAAATGAGCCAATCAGCGCGCGAGAAACTTGACAGTTATTGTAAAAAGATTTATTGAATTGTCACCGCGCTGTCGGCGCCCCGAACTTTGCAGAGCGCGAAGAATGATAGAACGACTCGTCGCGAGTATCTTATGGTGTCTGATTCCTCGTGTTTCTGAGGGGCACTTTATGCCGTGTTATTAGGAGAAATGGAAATTGTAAGTAGAGTGGAGCCGTTTGACTGTGTTAGCGTATTTTGAGAGGTCATAGGTCTGCATGGTTTCCGGTGTTAACTGAACGTCGCTTCGCAGAGTTTGACACCATGCCGTGCTTATACTTTGTTTAGGCTCGTTTCTATTGACAGATATGTTTTAAGGCTCCAAGTATTAAATTGGCTATCCAGGGACAAAGATTAAAATATTCCGTGAACATATTGCTTACTTGCATTATATTTGTGACGCCGGGCCGGCTGTTTGATTAGAACTGTTTCCAACCCCAGTGTGTTGCTTCTTAATTACGAATATCACTGATTTATCTTCGACCACCTTTTCTTCAGAGACTGTCGTAGCTTTACTTCGAGAAAGCTGTACGTTTTTTTTTAATAGACATTCTTATGTTTTTTGCATCAATTTGATTAAGCCCATTCGAAGGAGAAACAACAATTTTATTGCTACGGGATGAAATTGCGCTGCTCGACGTCCACAGTTGAAATATGACTGACCTTCCATGTATCCAGTGGGTAAGACGGCAACAACGTCACGACCACGCGGTTAATTGCCTCGAGACAGACTTGCTTAACCTTTAGATAGACGTTAGAATAGATATTCGAAATTTCAGCCTCAAGGGTAAATACTGTTAAACATTGCGGGTAATAACGGTCGCAGAGTGATGCTTTGAATTCGACAAAGATCAACGCAACAAATTGCCTGATTAAAGAGGACCCCTCCTTGATGTTCTTGTCACAGTAGCCCGTGACCAGACCCAACCAGGGTCTCTCCTCGCTCGCTCTAGGGAACGGTAACATGAGAAACCCTGGGAACGAGGTTGTTTACCCGCTATTGCAGCTTAGCGTCTGTTATTAGTGTTTATTAGTTTTGTAAAAGCTAGGTGCACGGCTGGAAATTTATGAGAACGTATTTTTCGGACGTTGTGTTGCTATTAGGCAAAAATCAAGACATGGCGGCCTCACTTGATTCAATTTATTTTGTGCAGTTTTTTCCCTGTTTTTGTTTTTTCATGGTGAACGCAATCGCGCTCCACTCGTGTGTCCACTAGCAGTTTTTTCTAAACCTTAAACGTGTATTATATTCTTAGAGAACATGGAACATTATTCATTTTTTATTTCAGTAATTAAATGAGCCTTATAGAGGAAATTGTGGTTATAAAGGAATACCTGCATTTATTTATAATAGTATCTTAAGAGCCAATTCCTGTAAATACCAATCAAAGGAGACCTATGGCCAAACTCGTGGATTAGGTAATCTAGAGATGAAACATATTGGTGAACTTGCAATTACTGTTGTATTATTAAATGCTGTTAAAACAAGCCGGGTTTGTACCATGCAAGGTCGCACTTAACTCACAAACTGTAGGCCTTTTTTGTTGGTTTTTTTTTGCACACATATCACAAAGACATACGTCCAGAATAGCTAGGGTGGCAAAATTGCAGCAGAACATGGAGTGGTAAGGGCTAAGGGTTCTTGGGTCACAGAGGACACTCCTGCCCAACAAATTATCGAGTACTCTTTCCCCTCCCCCCACCCCCCCCCCCCCCCACTTCCCTCATACCCAGATCTTGAAGTTAATCTGCCTGCTGGAAAAATTTGCATGTATTCAAGTCGTACGAGCTCACAAACGTTTTTCATTGCATTTCATTCAAGGTTATAGGTAAGGTTTCTTATGAGACAGCACTTCTTTTCCAATGTGGAACCGCTTGTCTCTATATATATTACACGTAAAATACATCAAAATAAGTAGACTCTTTTGCAAGCATTTTCAGTGTTGATCCAACAAATCTGTCGACCATAAATATGTGTTCCAACAATAATAATAACAGCTTTATTGAAGTTCCAATGTATTTAGTATTAACTAATGATTGGGGAGAAGCTCACAGGGGGTTTCTTTCCCTTTGTTATCTTTTCAATCAGGAAGCAAAAGTGTAAACAAAAGACAGGGTAAAAATCATCTAAGCTTATCAAAATCAAGTATTTGGGAGTTTCTTTCCAAGTTTATGTGCATTTCACATCCCACTTAGAGTTCAGATCAATGTACTAAAATAAACAAGACAAGTATAGAGAACACAACTTTAATCTAAACTCGACTCGATGCCGGTTGAACATGGACAACTCAACATGAAAAACTTAAGTGTTTAAACTGCAAAGCGGTGAACGAAGGTCCTGCTTGATTGAACGTTGGATCTCACAGCAGATCTAATCAGCCAAACTAGAAAAGTAAAACGATAATACGTCACTACTGCAAGGTTGACACAACGTCGTAGAGTTAAAACAATATTTCGGCTGGCCTCAGGTTTAGACGTTACTAAATTATCAAAATGAAATTACGATATTATACAATGGTGCCGATGTTTGCCTTGTATTCAACGGCTGTTTCCTTCATTAAAAGTCGTTCGTTTCGCTCATATAAGATCATTAAGGTCGAGGAATAAGACACATTCTCATCAAAGCTTACCACATTAGCTTTTCATGTCACTTTCCAGCAAGCAAATGCACATCTCCTGGTCATTTTGAACGCCTGGACGACTCAAATGCTCCTGAAATCCAGCCTTCAAGTTGGCCATAATACTAATTCGAACATTCGAAGTCAACTCCACTTCAATTTAGCGAAACACCTAATATCAATGGTCATGTAAAAGCTACAAAATCATCAATATTCGGGCTGGAACGATGCACGCATAGAGTAGTAGGCTCGCACTGACTGCACGGTTGCTATTCCAATATGGCGTCGGGCTCGGTTACTATTCCAATATGGCGTCGGACTCGGGCGCTCTCGTTCGGGCCGACTAATTACGAGCAGTGTCTACACCAGAGTGAGTGAGTGAGAGAGTGACTGACACATTCGAATATCGGAGTCCCCGCAACAAACACGTTTCTACGCTTCGCGTATCCACGAGTTTAAAAATGAGATGACAGTCGCGAAATTTCGGATTTCTTCATATTTTGCCCAAATAGCCTCTATAGTGAGTTGTTTTCGAAAATACCATTCAAAGGTCCTGAAGCGCTTTAGTTTTCTCGAAATCGAGGAAAGTCCGAAAATCGCTATTTTAGCTGCCTGCCGCCGCCGAAAATGGCCGAAAATTGTGCATTTTCTTTTCGCTCGTACAGATCAATGCGATGATATCTATCAATATACTTTGGGTAGCTCATAGTGCATGTCTTGATGTTTCTAAAGCATTAATTTGACTAGCAAAAGCTCCAAGTGCTATAATATTTTAGGCCAATACAAGTACCTTCATCGAAGCTCATGAGCGAAAGGGCTAATCTTAGGTAATTTCAATTCCATCAGAAGCCCACTGGTACATTGAATTTGAAGTCGAAACTAAAAATTTCTGAAAGCCCATACTCCATAGTTTTTTTGTATTTAAGGCGATTGACAGGCGTTAGTGCAATGCCTGCCAGTCATACCGACTAATCCAATACACACACTGGATCGCCTAAATACGGGGGTGCAACCAACACGTCAAACCTCACCGGTGGATCGAACCCCGCCCCTACAGACAAAAAACATAGAAACAAACAAACGAGAGACGAACAGGCAAAACATCAGACAACAGGACTAACATACACTGCTCCGGGGCAACGGCGAAAGGTGAACCCAAAAGAGGGGCACCTGTCAACAGACTAATCCTACAAGAATAGGTTCGCCACCAATATGCAACCCAAAACAAACCAAGACCAAAAACAACAACAAAACAGTCCAAAAACGACAGTCCAAACTCAACGAAGCACAGGCAAAAACGAGAGAACAAAACCAAACGGAGTGGGCAGCAAGACAGGAATCATAGCCAAGACAAAGCAAGCCAACGGAGGACAACTCGGCAACAACGGAGGACGGACGACAGGCGAGAAAACAGGTGAACGAAAACTGGGCAGCAAACGGCACGGTGTAGCAACTGGACTAACAGGGCGACTGGGCAAAACAGGACGAGGCCAAACACGAGGAGGAACAGAACTTACAGGACAGCTAGGCGGAGCAGGAGACGAAACAGCAACGGAACTGATAGGACGGCCAGACTGAACATGCGAAGCAGCAACAGAAGTAACAGGACCAGAGCAAACAGGCGAAACATCAACGGAAACGGCTGGGACACTAGGACGAACAGGCGAAACCGCAACAGGTTCAACAGGACTGGAACAAACAGGCGAAACAGCGACGGAAACAGCTGGGCAACTACGACGGACAGGTGAAACAGCAACAGGCTCAACAGAACAGCTGGACTGGACAGCAATAGAGTCAACGGCAGGAACATCAATATTAGCTAAACCACACGTAGAAACAGCAACGGAAACGGCTGGGACACTAGGACGAACAGGTGAAACCGCAACAGGCGAAACAGCAACAGGCTCAACAGAACAGCTGGACTGGACAGCAATAGAGTCAACGGCCGGAACATCAATATTAGCTAAACCACACGTAGAAACAGCAACAGTAGAAGATGGGCGAGTGGACAAACTGGACGGTGCATCAAGCGAAAACTCAAAAGGAGGCCGAGACAACTTATCGCACTTGAAGTCATACACATAGCATTTCATACACAAACACGGAGGCTGCTTGCTCATAGAAATCGGCTGGAAACTTGCACTCGGCGGCTCTTTCTTTGACAGTCACGGCCCACGAATCAAGGGTCTGTGTCGGCTCTCGTTTAAGGTGAACCCAAAATTTCTCTCGCAGCATGAATTGAGGGTCTCGTTTTTGAAAGTATTCATCAAACTTTGCCATAACGGTCGCGTAGTTGTCGGGATTTTCGGCTGGAAGTTTGTCTTCTCCTCCGGCAGGGTCGTCACGCTCGGGTAAGAAGATGAAATTTGAGTAAATTTCCAAACACGGCTCGCCGATGTGGTTTAATAGCAGCCCCACTTTCATTTCATCAGGTTTCTTTGCAGCTCCAATTGCCTTGAGGTAAATTTCGAATTTTTGTTTCCATTTCCCCCACGAATGAGCGGGATTTCCCGTCGAAATTTCCAGCGGTACCGGCGGTCTGGCAAATGGCACACTTTCCGCCATCTTGTTTGAAACCACGTGTGTAGAATGCGTGTGCAGTTTGACGGGTCAATTCGTCTATTCAATCCGTTCCTCCGACTGGTTTGATCTCAGCAGCTGTAGGCTAGTAGGACAATCTCGCTTCTGACCCCATGTTGTGTCCGGAAAGGTACCAAAACAACAGACATTAACGCAACATGCTTTAATAAGGTCGATTCCTCCAGCTAGCACAATTCCTTCCCCAATCGGTCAGCGGTCAGTTAGGACTTCATGTTACTACAGTTGTAACCTTCCAAAAGAAACATACAGTAGGCGGAAGTAAAATCAGTTTCGGGCGAAATGCACGTGCCGGTGATCGAAGTAAATTTGCATAACATTACAATGTACCGAAAGCAGCGTCTTTTTTCATTTAACTGCAAATGTTTGCCAAATTTAATCATGTGGTCAATCTAAAAGGAAAAGAAAACAGATTGCAAGCATCTTTATTGACGAAAAAGGCTTCCATTCGCTTATTTTTGTTCTTGATGAAGGTAGCTTTCCAAGTTCCACGCTGGTTTCACGAATGACGAATTTCTGAAAATGTACCACACGTTTATTGCTCTCAACAGCGTACTTTTTACGGGCCGCGGAAGAGACTTTGACACAACATAATATGGAGTATGGGCTTTCAGAAAATTTTAGTTTCGACTTCAAATTCAATGTACCAGTGGGTTTCTGTTGGAATTGAAATTACCTAAAATTAGCCCTTTCGCTCATGAGCTTCGATGAAGGTACTTGTATTGGCCTAAAATATTATAGCACTTGGAGCTTTTGCTAGTCAAATTAATGCTTTAGAAACAGCAATACATGCACTATGATCTACCCAAAGTATATTGATAGATATCATCGCATTGATCTGTACGAGCGAAAAGAAAATGCACAATTTTCGGCCATTTTCGGCGGCGGCAGGCAGCTAAAATAGCGATTTTCGGACTTTCCTCGATTTCGAGAAAACTAAAGCGCTTCAGGACCTTTGAATGGTATTTTCGAAAACAACTCACTATAGAGGCTATTTGGGCAAAATATGAAGAAATCCGAAATTTTCCGACTGTCATCTCATTCTCGGTATTTACAGGAATCGACTCTTAATTATTAAAGAAACTAGTTCATCTCCTTTGGCTCGTTATAGATTAATCTTAATATGGTGATCATATTAACCAAGAAATGTTTTGGTTGGATTTAGACTTGATGACAATACCATGCTAAAAATTCGTCGACACATCGTCTAACACTTAATCGCTTAATAATTTCGTAAGACATTTTCTTAATAACCGCTTTTTGTTTGTTTCATTGGATGCATAAAAATTCCCCTTTTTCACTTTCTGCAGACTTGCAATAGTTCTCTATTTGCCAGCTTGTTCAGGGTTCCTTCCAGGCTTTCACGGCTACCGTAGCGGTCCTAGGACCTAGGTTCCACTGTACTTCAAAGTCTCCTACTCCGATGATTTCTATTGATGCCTTTTTTCATAGATCTTTCTTGTAGCTCGTTACTGACATAAAGGCCTATGCATCTAATTTTAAAATATGACAGCAGTTTCTGTCTAACGATTTGTTCTCTATGCAGACATAGATGAATGCAATTCGAAAATCAGTGGCTGCAGCCATAAATGTATCAATACGCTAGGAAGCTATTATTGCACATGTCCAGAGGGTTACCGATTGCTTCCCAGCGACTGGAAGACTTGCCGTGGTAAGTTCATATGTAAAAGGGCATAGACAAGCAACGAAACGTGCAGCCCACAAACTAACAAACTAATGGACGCACTGCTGGCTCACTTCTTTCTCAGTTAAGTTAACGTTTTTTGTCGAATAACAAAAAACTGGGCATCTGGAACTAACATTTGGAAACATCGGATAGCGAAAGATGTCTTTCGTTACATTATGACTTACATTTTCAAAATACAGTTGAACCTGTATATAACGGCCCTTAAGTGGCCACCCTCTATTGAGCGGCCAGTTTTCAATGTCCCGATTTTTCGCCCATACAAACACTGTATTTGTTGCATGTATAAGACAGACACCTCTATTAAGCGGCCGCGGCCACCCTGTAGCAGTCCTATGTTTGTCTTTCTTTGTTATTACCTGTATTAAGCGACCACCCTGAGCGTAACAACTACTAAACTGAACGCAACAACTATGAAATATTTTGTTGTGAACTGTAAGTCATAGAAATACAGCATTGTATACCGTAGAAGAGTAGAGGATAATTCATTGCACAGTACTTTTACACAATGTTACGTATATTATATCGTTAAGTTACAATTTGGCACTGAACGTTGTTTAAAGTATCGATCGCTTGAAAGCGTGTTGATTGCTCTGTTGTTTCTTTGCATGAGGTGTTTTTGAATGATACGCCATTAAAATTGATATTAGACCACGCCCAGTGAGTATCTTTAGTGATCCTGTATAGCTAAGATATCTGTTTACAAACATTGACGTCACTTCAGGGCATGCGCGCTTGTCTGGTTGACAAAAAGGTGCGTGTAATTTTAAAACATCCTGCTCACAATACGTAAAGACTTTGGATTCGAAAGCGTTTGATCGATACAAAACCAAGTTACAATATTGCATTGGTGTTGAGCAAATTCCAGACCCGTACTCGATTAGTAGAGGCTGGAAAAAGGAAGTTGAATCATGGCCTGATCTGACGTATGGCGATATTTACGTGCATTTGATTGAAACCCCCGGCCTAAACACAAAGGAATCGTTGAAAGTGTATAAATCTCTTGAGGCTTACTCTAATTTTACTTTTGGACATGTTAAGGAAGTTTCTTACCATCCGGTAGCAGACAGCTCTCCCTACTGCCTGTTGAAAGTACAAGTAATTCCTTCGCAACGTTTACGGGACAGCGGAAGAACAATTTTAGAGAACTTAACTGGTGAACTAAATGCAACTACTATAAAGTAGTTCAAAATAAATCTGTCATTAAATACATCTTTCTTTGTCTAGTATCTGAATTACTCGCTCGTTCGCTCCTTAGATTTTTTGCGAATGGTTTGTAAGCCGATTCAATGACAAAGTTGCGTGAACAAACCCACTTGTAAGCGAATTTACCGCAGGGAAAATAGATAAGCATGTTATTGGCCGGCTTAGGGTCGATCCTTGGGCTTGAAAATGCGGCCAAGGGCCGCATTTTCAAGACCTCGGTCATAGTTTTTCCCTATACGGACCTCCCAACCAGCCAATAACATATACATATTTTTCAGGAACACAAAGATGTTCCGCCTCAAGAAATGTACTCTAAAAAAGGAAAGTTTATTTAAATAGACTGGCGAAAATGTAGGTAGAGCCCTGTTTTTTGTTTTGCTTTGTTTTTTTGTTTGTTTTCAAAAATGCTCCTATGCCTTTATTTATAAACCGAGACAGACTATAAACTATGCCTAGATAGAAAGCAAAATTCTCCTAACTAGCTAGCGGCATAAAGATTAAACGCAAACTTTGCAGCAGAAGCAACCGGCTAGAAGACTTTGGAATGGGACTGAAATTAGAATTGTGAAGTGCATCAATGGAAGGAGTTCTTAATATATTAAAACAACATCTTTAAACTATTAAAATCGTGTATTTTGAAAAGGACCCGTATCACTGTATGCTTAAGTATAAACTCAGCGTTAAAAAGGACAATCTTACATTTTCCGCATCAAGACAAAAAAGTCGCGGGTACTATAAAGAATAATAATAGAAAAAGCGCACCTGTGGCGAAATGAGCATAGCAAACGCGATCATTTGTTGTCGGATACCACAGTTTTCGTGAAGTTGCACTGACCCACTTACGGTGCCTTTAATCGCAGTTTGGGAAGCGAAACATTCCGACGCCAGCTTCAAATCTCGTGGTACAGTCAAAAACTCAACAACTGGCCACCATTCTAAAATTTCAGCGAGATCGGAAGAAAACAACTGAAGATAGAAAGTTTTAAAATCTTACCAATTTTAAAGGACTTATCCCACGCACGTGCGTTTCTGCCAACCACCATCAAAACAAGCCACATGTTACATGACCTATGACGTAGACGATATCTTTGCTATTAGGCAGCCAGTGTTAAGCGGCCTGTATTAAGCGGCCAGTTCCTCAAGTCCCGAGGGTGGTCGTTTTATATAAGCTCGACTGTATTGACGAGGGACATTATTTTTTGAGCGACACTGTTTGCCAACCATCAGAACAACAAAACACAACCCACAAAGTAACACGAAGGAGTAACTTCATCAGATTTGATCTCGGAACTAAATCCCTAATATAAAGCCCTATTAACCCAGCAAACTCTGACGGCACTTTCTGTCTTACCGTATTTGTTCTCGCCACAGACATAGATGAATGCTTCTGGAAAATCAGTCGCTGTAGCCATTCTTGTATCAATACACAAGGAAGTTATTTTTGCAGATGCCTTAAGGGCTACCGATTGTTGAGCAACCGAAAGACTTGCCGTGGTAAGTTGAGACGCAAAAACAAACCCACAATTAGACAACGGAATCGGCTAGCTCGCTTCTTGTTGGGCTTAGTTGATTAAACGTTTTCGCTGAATGATATATATATCTTCGCAAAATACTGAAATTAACAGAATACATTTACCAGTTTGGAAAGCTGGTATAGCAGGAGATATCCTCGATCAGATTATGACTCCAGCCCCGTTTTCGTGTGACACTCTTTGCCAAGGACTCACAAAGTTATAATAATTTTCAACTTCTTTAAATGGTTAGAAACTATGTTTTCTTTTAATTGCAATTTTGTCAGTAAGCACATAACCTCAAGTATCTAAAACACTACGGAGCAAGTAAGCTAAATCTATGGCGAAAAAAATCCCCTCTAATTGTCATCTAATTCAAAGTTAGTCCAAATCTAATCGTCTCGCCTCTCTGTATTTAGTTTATTGTTGTAGCGTAGGATATTGCAGTTAGTGAATAGCCTTTCGTTGTTTCTTACAGCCCAGCCGCTACCAACATTCACGCAGAGGCCAAGGACCTGCAGGGATGTCAAACTACAAGGTCGATCATACGTCCCAAATCGTGAACATTTTATCTATCCATTAAAGAATTGTAATATTCCTCTAAAAGTGTACTGTCATGATGCGAGGACTGCCGACCGCAAAGAGTATATCACTGTTTCACAGGAGGGCAACTTTGTGAACGACTGGAGGCGTATAAGTTCAGTAAGTTCAGTAAGTTCAGTAAAAAAAGAAAAGAAAAAAAAAAAGCTCAGTAAGGTATGTTTCCCGCTTACCTTCTAATCAGATGTTCCCTAGATTCACTAGAACGTCGAAAAATGTTTTAGTCACCTACCAAAACACCTGTATTTTCATTTTCGAGACGCCAAAGGTTTGCTTTAAATATAAGGAAGTGCATTTAGTATCGTTCAGGTTTGATTTCGAAAGGATATAGCCCAATAAATCTTTCAAGGACAACACCTATTCATCACTCCGAAGTCAAAAGAGGTATTTCTTCCCCTCGACCCCCATCCCCCCAACTTCCTCTGCTTTTCCCTTCCTGGGATATATAACGGTCAGAAGGAAGTTTCTGGGGTATTTTCAAGCACACAAAAGTACTAAAAAAAGTCCCTTAGAATTGCCTGCTTCTACATTCAAACATTCACAAGAACTCTGTCAGCGAAAAAAAATAGCGTCCACACGGGCATATGTTTTCCACGAGCGAGCTTTGGCTATGAGATGATAAATAGCCAACGAGGTTCGTAGCGCTGAGTTGGCTATAATCTTCTCATATCCAACAAGCGCCCAAGAGTAGAATAATTGTATGATTAAAAAACGAACCCGAAGAAGATTACGTGTGCACTTACCATATTTGTAGAGCATGGTACAATTGCTCCGACACCATGATGGCTCAGCCCCCCAAAAAACTCTTGAACTGCGTTGTCCAATGATCCAGTTTTTAATAATTCTAAATTTCACATGATTGCATGCTATGATGTTCTCCAATTGCCTACATTTGGCTTCGGTTCTGCATGAGTGTTGATTTGTCTTTGCGATGCAAAGTGTAGTATAATAACTATTTACAGTACTAACTTTACATTCTACCAACATAGTATTTTTTTTCTTCTATATTCACTCCAGTGTACGAATGGATCCAAAACCAATGGAGATTGTCGCAAATGATACCCAGTTTTCCACCTTTGAACGCGCACCTAGAAATAGATGGGAAAGACAAACAAAGCATCACTTAGCTTCACCCTCAACCTTTTGCATGGGTTCATATGGGTATTTTAGTCTCGACTTATCTGGTACTGGGTTAAATCCTGACCAATCTTGGTTTAAATCTCAATGGATAGGCTTTGTCATTAAAACAAAAAAGGGCTCCGAATACTTTGTCGATTGCCAACGTCATAATTGCGAAGTGTGCGGCCCAAAACGGAACTTAATCGTGCCTATTGATAGATGTGTAAGGACATGATATGAGTTTCTTTTCTTACAGCTTTTTACACTGTTTGTTGATTTACGGATAGCTTACTCTAATTAAAGAATGGTTAGAGCTTCAAGGACAAAAACAGTGACAGTTAAGTATTGGATTATTAGTCTTCTATCGGTAGTTCTGATTTGTTAACTATTTTGGATATTTCTCTCCAGTCGATTTTTTATGCCGTAGGTCAGTTTAACGTTTGGCGATTTAAAATGGAGCAGTCATTACTCAAAACAATGAGACGTCCTATATAACTCCTCGGATGATTAAAACTGTAAACGACAGATAGCTAAATATTATCCATTTAAGTTAGCAACAGGATTGATTAATCAATACCGCCATATTTAGTGACTTTTACCTATCGGATATATTTTTGGCAGTTTTCTTTGCATTTTTTTTCAGTCACAAATTGTCTTCAGTTTGTGGTCAATTACCATTACTCTAACGAAATTTTATGAATTTTTACATCCCTTGAGGATAACGTATTTTTATATTTTATAAAATTATGGCGAAAAATTTTTGTATTTTTAAACGTTAAAGGTTGGTAGACACTAGGAGGCATATTGCGGAGCGCGAGGCAGGGACAGGCCCCTTCGTGTGTACCCATAGCACGGAATTTTAGTAGTAGTAGTAGTAGTAGTAGTAGTAGTAGTAGTAATAACAATAATAATAATAATAATAATAATAATAATAATAATAATAATAAAACTTATATAGCGCCGAATTTTCAGGGACTCTAAGCAAGCTGGCGCACGCAGAGCGGATATTGGTTCATTTCTATGTTGCAGCATGCAGTGCAGTGCACAATATTCCATATTGAAATTTGAGGTCATCATGACGCACGAGTTCAAACCAGCTGAATTTCATGATGTAGGGACAAACTTTTTCCATGGAACAGACCCTTTTCCTCCCAAAAAAAACACTTCACACGAATGAGGAAAACATGTCTCCGCTTCATGTTAACGCAACCATGTCCCCTACTCTTTGCCGACTTCAAGCCTGTACCGAGCTTTCTGGCGCAGCAGCCCTTGAAATTGGATTTATTCATATTTTTCGGTAACGTTTTTGTAACTCGTCAAAAACCCCGTTACTTTGGTAGTTTGTTATAAAAACAACAAACAAACAAACAAACAAACAAAAAAAAACAACGAATAAAGCATTAATAAAGATAATGCTGCGACTAGCTATATATCTGAACTTTTTACCGGGCGTAATTCCAATATCAGTTTACGGGGCAGACGCAAACTAGATATTCTCAGTGTTAATACCTTATTACATGAAATTTTTATGGTAGGCACATTTCGCGACACTTAAATTCCGATCAGGGTTTGGAACGTTCTCCCCATCTCAGGCCCCCCATTTCAGACCCCCCATCTCAGGCTCCGAGCCCCCCACCTCAGACCCCCCACCACAGACCCCCCCCCCCCCAGACCGATCAACTAATCGGTTTATAAGTTTACATGTGGGGGCTGTAATGCCTGTTATGTCGGCGAAACCTCCCGACATTTTTCCACATGCGTACGTGAGCACTTAGCCGTTGATAGGGCCTCTCACATCTTCAAACATCTTCAGAATTCTGAACGTTGTCGCTCATTGTGTTCAATAGACTGCTTTCATATTTTAGATCACGCCACTACCAGCTTTCAACTGAAGATAAAAGAGGCTATCCATATTCAAAAAGAACTACCTTGCCTCAATCAGCAATTACACCATGTAAATCTAAAATCATCCTTTTAATTTACACCTTTTCACGTTCTGTTGTTACTATTTGTCTTAATTAGCATTTTTGCCTACTTATTATTCAACTTGCTTTGTAATCATTCATTCAACTGAAGATGACAGAAGTTCTGTCGAAACATGTCTTTTAAACTTAAAAAATTGGTCGTTTTCCTTATAATCCTAAACCCTAGTTAACCCGGATTAATGTTAGTATTATCTTTTGCAATCGTGTAGGGGCAAGCCAACTTTGACAGGTATCCAACCTGGAGTCTGTAGAGAGGCCTTCGGATTTTTTAAGCTATCTGTGCATGCTAAAGAGCGACATGTAAACAATTAAGTAGAAGAAAAAGAAAAAATCAGGTAAACAGTAATCTGATATATCCATTCCATTCATATTTACTCGGTTTTTGGGAAATAGTTACAACTTGTACCAGCGGGAAAGAAAATTATTTGTAGTTATTTTTATTAGCTTTCTGTAAAATTTGGTAAATCAGAAAGAGAAGGAATAAAATTGCATCTCAAAAGCAAATGGCTGTTAATTGAAACTGTCGATCGAGTGACGTACATTGTATCACAGGTATGGTGCAGTAGCAGTGCCCTCGCTCCATACGCCAAAAGGCACATTCAAAACTAAAAACCAGAATGTTTTGTCTCTATTGTACACTGTCACTGTACACTGTCACTGTGTACTAGGAAAGCCACTGCTTTTCTAGTATTCTAAACACTCGCTTCCGCTTTTAACTTCTCTACCTAGCTTCCTCCCATTTCCTGCACGCTTCGTTTGGTCTCCCCTTAGTCTTCCGATCGCCATCGTAAGGGCAACTTACGTACATATAGGACTTTATTCATGGGTTAAAACTAAAACACCCTGAATTGAAAGGGAGTTTAAACAGGTTGACCCAATGTAAAAAAAAAACCTAAAAAAAAATTGGAAACAGTTGTGATTGCAACGCTTGTCGTTGAGTTAGCAATTGTGATTACTCCTAAGTTCGTTGCGAGGCTAGTTCGGAAAATTCGTCGAAAAAGAGATTGTCCAAGGAGAAAACAGTTTTCTAGCATTCAATTTAAGATAAGTACAGTCTCCAATTGACCAAAGGAGACCATGCTCAGAGATGATATAGTGATCCCCGTACGGTATATCTCCTATCTTTTGGCCCAGGACGAGTCTGAGGCTCTCCGCTGAACCTTCTCCAGCATGGCGATATTCTTAATCAAATAAGGGCACCACACTGGCACGGCGTATTCAAGAATTGGCTCCACAAGGGACTAAAATTGCTGGGTTACACTGTCACGCCATCAAAAATAAACATAGACACGCAAGGCGTACATGAGTTTTTTTTTGTGAACTAAAAGTCTCGGAGATAGGAGCATTCATGGAACTGTTTACAGCAATGATTTGGTTAATTTGACAAGTTTTTTGGTTGCGATGTGCAGCAAGAAAGAAACCAGGAATTTATGATGTACATACGATGTTACATCGGTAATGGTAAGATAACTAAATACTAAGCCATAAAATGCTTGACTGAACAAACTACAGTAATCTGACACGTATCCAGATATCGATGGCAAATCTTATTTACTAATAGGCAATTTGATTCGTTCTTTGAGACAACCCACACTGTGATTGGTGTGACACGCGCACATGCATAACTCCCTCTCTCCCCGATCATATAGCCCTTCGAACGCCCAAGAGGAATTTTTGCTCAAAAATACTCAAGTTAAGAAAACTTTTCGCATTTTATATGAGTGGTAAGTTTACCCTTTTTAGACAACACAACGCAACAGCACTACTTCACCGAAAATAGAAAGAAAGAGAAAAAAAACCTTTCTGACACCTTGAAAGTCTGATTTAATTAAATTGCACTTTAACTTGATGCTACGCAGTCTTCAAAGAACATTTGTACAGTTTAATACTTTTTACCTTTAAAAATATAGGACTGAAAAGAATATCATAAAATGCCCCTCATTGAAACATTAAACTGCTACTGCAGAGACGTAAAAACCGTCCAGAAATGAAAGCTTCTTTTTTGTTTAATATCCTGGGAACAATAGCCCATAACTTGTTAGCTCTAACTGAATTTACTCCCGTATAAAAAACAAAAGCGTTAAGTTACCATTTGTAAGTAAAGACAGCAAACATCTCGTGGGAACAAGTGGTGACGATTCGTCAGCTCTAATTGAATTTACTCCCTTGTGAAAAACAAGAGTGTCAAATTACCCTTTGTAACTAAAAAATAAAAATATCTCGTTATATTTGCATGTAACAAGAACAAAACAATCGTTACCTGCACTTACTATTGTAAACGCTAGAACTGTTTCAAATCTAAATATTCTCGTCGCCTCTAAAACAGTCATGTCCTAAGAACTAGAAGCGACGATTCGTGACCTCTAATTGAGTTTACTCCTTGTGAAAAACAAAAGTATCAAGTTACCTTTGTATTGCCATTTGCATACTACTAACTCATGAACTGTTTCAAAACTCAAGGCTCATCTCATTCATAACTAGCCACCATTACACTGAGCATTATTAGGAGCCCATCACTTGGAGCAAGCAACTACCCCATATTCCTGTCACGGCGTTTTCACAGACCGATCTTAGTTTCAATTTGCCGCGAATTCTAAAACTCAGTGACCAATCACAAGCACGGACTTTATTTTTAACTGACGTCATCATTTCACCGGAAGAAGAAAAAACAAAATGGCGGAGAAAGGCGAGGAATCCTCTGATAATTCTAGTCCTTCTAGCGTAGATTCCTCGCCAAGTAGCAGTTCAGAAGAAAGCGTGGATGAAGATGAGCCTGATATGAGCTCGATTTCGCGTCCGTCAGGTTCAAAAAGGAAGAAGAACGATAGCCAGTCTCGATCGCCGGAAAAGCAACAGAGAAACAAGAACAAGAGAAGAACAAGAAGCAAAATTTTAGTTTAAATAACGACGAAACGGAAGAACTGACCTCCTGGATATTTTCAGCCCAACAGGCCGCTCAAGTTGAAGCTGAAATTCGCCCGCAAGTTGCTGACCGTCCACGCGTGAAAGTATTTTCAGAAAGGGAACGCTTCACAAAGCACATGCTTAGCGAAGAACAAAAGCGAATTTTCGTCTTCTCATCGCTGGATTTTGTCGCAAGTTTGCCGGCAACACTTGTGAGTGACTGCTCTAAGCTACAACATAAGCAGAATAGGAAAGCTGCATTCTCAGCAGCATGGATAAAATTACTATCTGTCACGAGTATCGTTGAAGAGCAGGGTTGTTTCCAGACAGAACTCAGGATCGCTGGTAACAGCAACAAACTAATTTATTTCCGTAAGGTAACTTCGCGAATTTCTTCAAATTTGAATCAATCTCTCTCACAGAAGAAACTCTCGCTCTAATATACATGAGGCTTAAAGTTCTAGAAGCTTCTATTAGGAGCTAAATTAAGTAGTTTGACACAGTTTCTAATCTGATTTATTACATAAGGATCAGAATGTTCTGGAATGTTCTTATACAAATTGGTCACGGCTGAATGACTTCCGGTTCTAGATTGTTCTAGCAATTGACTTAGACAATTTTTCGTAACACTATCAAGTTTTCGAACTGGAAAGTCTTCCCAGGAACGGTTAATTATTGAAAGATTTTTAGTCGGCCAACAGTTCAACATCGAAGTGATCCATGCAGTTATTAGCCTTGTTCATGAATTGGTTTATACCTTTGTCCATTGGCATATTCAGGGTCGGAAATGTCTGATACAACTTTGAATGATCACATGCTGATGGCTATCAATAATGACACAAAGGCCATTGCTCCTGACCAAAACCCCTACAGTCATATTTTGTGAAATCATCACACCATAGTTATTTTTATGTGATACCTAAATCACTCCATTGATGTGGTTAACTAAATCCTGAAATTCATTAGCATTTGTGAATGCAAAAATTTGATCAGCTGATAGTACACTAAATAAATCCCCCACTGCATTGAGAACATCTTCTATATTTATTTATTTATTTATTTATTTATCACAATTTAATGCCCAATGGTAACAAAGGTATACTAAAAAGATAGATACAATAAAAAATAAAAAATAAAAAAAAAATAGAAAAACTTAAAAAAAAAGAACAAAAGTGCATAAAAGAATTTTCAGCAAAAGAGACCAATCCCCATCCTAGGCAGACCACCTGATAAAAGAAAAGGAATAGGAATGAGAGAGAGAGAGAAAAAAAAAAACACCAAAAAGTTACAAAACAAAAGCATGTATAAAAGCAACTAAATTAAACATTTCTTGAAGTTAAGTAGTCCGTTACTCCCTTTTTAAAACCAGAAATGCTTGAAGCCTGACGAACTGACAGTGGTAACACCTTCCACGTGTCAACAATCCTATTAAAAGAGCTATACTTAAATGTATCAGTCCTAACATAATTCTTCATAATTCATAAGATCATCCCTACCCCTGAAGGGGTATCTTTCAAAACGTGAATAAAATTTGATAAAAAAGGAAATGTCTATATTAATAATATACCCATTGAGGACTCTATAAAAAAAAAACAATACATCAAACAAGAAACGTCTGTCCCCTAGAGATAACAAGTTTAGATTTTCTTTGTGAGTGTCAGTCATCACCAGTTTTTAGAATAAACTCGGAGGCTCTTCGCTGAATCCTTTCCAGTTTAATCAAAATAAACAGCATTATTACTATACAGCTCATCATAACCTCATTTCCATCGCAGATGACATTACCAAAGGAATTAAAGCACATATCTGGAATTTGATTCCAGAGAAGTGACAAATCTAATTTATTCTGGAAGCAATAAGCCCCAAATTTCGCTGCAATTAGAGTACATGCATTGCTGCCAAACTGGGGATTGGGAAATGCTTGTTGGGAAAGTGAAAATGCAGAGGCAATTTGACAGGGTATCACCAAGTTGCTTGTGGAACATGCAACATTGGCAGCGGCAGTGCCACTGGTATTCAAAACTACGTCCCTATAACCCTTTTCAGGATTTCTATTCTGTATCATGTCCTTTCTATCGATCAGCTTCCCAAGAGGAGGATCATAGCACGGCAAAAAAGATGGCGTTTACCTTTAGAAAACGCGCGGTGAATTTACGCAAAACGTGGCATTTGCTTACATTTACTGGTGTTCACCCATCGGAAAATCCAAGATTTTCCAATTGTTCTGCTGTCGGGGAATTGGAATATTCGTTCCATTATCCTGTAGTTTACCATTACGGTGAACGCCGGAAAACGCCTGTTTTCTGGAATTTACTGGTCTGTTAACACTTGGCGAATGTCTTGTTTGCCTGTGTTCACAGATGTTTTCCCGGTGTAAAACTTCACGTTCATCCGGGGTTAAAAGTTGAAAACCAGCGTTTTCCCTTGTTTTCCAAAATGGCAAATGCCGTTAAATTTTGCAAAACACACTGTTTACCAGAATTTACCGCTAGGTTAACGTACGGAAAGCATAGTGTATTCCCGCGTTCACAGAAGTTTTCTTCTGTTTTCTTGTATCTTCCGAGACGGCGAATTCAAGGGAATTCAAGAAAACGCATGTTTTCCAGCGTTCACCGTCCGGTAAACGCACGGAAATTATTGTGTGTTACTGCGTTTTGAGAAGTTTTCTTGTGCTTTTCTTGCATTTTCCCTGACGGCAAACGCGCGTGAATTCAAGAAAACGCTTGTTTTCCAATGTTCGCCGTTCGATGAACTTTTGGAAAATATCGTGTCTTCCTGTGTTCGCAGGAATTTTCTTGTATTTTCTGGGACAGTGAATTCCGGTGAATTCAAGAAAGCGCTTGTTCCCTGGCGTTCACCGTTCAGTTAATGGGTGGAAAACTGCACGAATTCCAACGTTTTCCTCGCGTTTTCTTGCATTTCTTGGGACGGTGTATTCGGGTGTTTTTCAGTGCGCATCGACCGGCATCGTTCGCTCACTCCCACCCCGTGTTCGACATTCTTTTGATCTTTCTACAGTCCCACGACCTGCTGGCTACCAATGTTCAGGGGACTAAAGCTCATTCCCTTTCCCAGTCAAAACAGCAAAAACAAGAGGCATTGCTAATTCTAAAAATAAGATTTATTTAAAATTGTATAGCGCTGTTTACTATCTACAGATGTACAATTATTCACATAAAATACGAGGGTAATTTTAACTGTGTTTTCCCAAAATAACAAACAAGTTATAACAATACATAGTTTAGCAAGAAAGTTCTTTCACTTGACCCTTTAAGGGAATATTATTTAAAAATATCTCTTTGACAGGCGCACAATCACCCACCCGACAAGAACATTCAGCCTATCTTACTCAGAAACTTGTGTATCATTTTGTCTAGTTATTACCACTCGTAATGTATTGCTCTTAAAAATAGGATTCTGATAAATGATCTGGATGGTGGCCACAAAAGCTACATGGAAATAATACCTGCTTAGGTTTTATAGCAAAAATCCTAATTTGAATTACAGTAAAGCTAGTCAAAATAAATTATTTGATGATACAGAATAATAAAATGGTATCTACTAATTGTTCTAAAGGCCATTTGATTCAATTTTTGTTCCAAACAGTGACTCTGATACGAAAACACAAATTTCCAAGAGTATTTCAGTGTCATACTACACAATGTGGGTTTTGAACATATGTTGAGTCAGCATTTATTATTTTATGACTCCGATGGCCTTTGTACACTTTCCTTACAAAACTAATCGGAAAATTCCTGTATGGGAGCTGTAATCATTAGCAAAAGTACGCCTGTTAGAAACTAATGCAACCTTATATAATGCGATTTGAAGCAATACTTTGGATACCCAACACTTGGTTGCCACAATCATGCTCCATAAAACTGCATAAATTAACCATGTTTACAGGAAATGTGTAACATGGAATGAAACTTACAATATTTAAAACCAGTGGCTTAGTCCTGTAATGCTCTAGCACTCCTTCTTTGCCAAGAAGTTCCTACAGGACTCTCTGGAAATAAAGTGTCCAAATTTTCATCATTTTTGTCTCCACTGCCATATTCTGAAGGAGACTGAGATGACTGGAGACGAGGTGGAGTTGTTGGCAGTGGAGAGGTGGACCTCTAGGGCAGACAAATTTCCTCCACTGAAAAACTTGAGAATGCTATGAATTGATTCAATGGCACTTCCATTTATGCGGGGTGGACTGATAAAATATTTGCCAGTAGGAGCGACATTGTCAAAATACCAGTCACAGAATGACAGAAAGCCATTGATTCCACCGGCAACGGGAATAAATCACTATCCACTATATTATATCGACCGCACTTCACAAAAGTAACCTGCACTCGAAGGGGCGGAAGCCCAGGAGGTAAGTGTGTGTTACGAAAAATTGTCTAAGTCAAGTTCTAGAACAATCTAGAACCGGAAGTCATTCAGCCGTGACCAATTTGTATAAGAACATTCCAGAACATTCTAATCCTTATGTAGTTACGCAGATTAGAAACTGTGTCAAACTACTTAATTTAGCTCTTAATAGAAGTTTCTAGAACTTTAAGCCTCATGTATATTAGAGCGAGAGTTTCTTCTGTAAGAGAGATTGATTCAAATTTGACGAAGCTTAGTGCTGTAAATTCGCGAAGTTACCTTACGGAAATAAATTAGTTTGTTGCTGTTACCAGCGATCCTGAATTCTGTCTGGAAACAACCCTGCTCTACAACGATACTCGTAACAATGTGGAATTATCTTGAGCCTTCGAAGCAAGCTCCTTGTTTTGTTGAGCTTGTTTCTGTGCAATCCTGCAACGTAAAATGTCCTTTACGGAGGTCGAGGTGGTCCAGGATGAAGACTCGTTCACATCTTGCTCGCGTGGCTCCTTGTTTTCACATTCTCGATCATGATCATCGATTGAATTGTAGCTAATTGTGCCGCTTCATCATTACGGCATTATAAAACACAGGAACAACGTCCGAAAAGGGATAAAGTTTAATCAATAAGAAAACTACGAAATAGACACTTTGACTCTTCCCGACTTTCGCTGACGATGAGTCACTACGATCGATAATTTTTTCCCTCTGCAAGTTGAAAGTGTTATACATATGGCAAAGGATTGTGAGAGAATGAACGTGAAGAACGTGAGGAATGGAACAGGAAAATGGAGAGAGAATTGGCGCATTCGGCGTATTTTATTATGTCGACATGTCCACCTGGGGCTGCCATTTTGCATTTACCGATGCGCGTTGACGTAGACCGGAAGTGACCTATTTCGCGGGAAAAGAAGCCTAAAAATAGACCGGTCTGTAAAAATGCCTTGACATAGGCTTAGTATTATGGGAGTTGCACGCTCCAAGTAATGGACTCCTGACATTATGCACTCTAAAACAACCCAGTGTATGAATTTAACTCTCACACTCCGCTCCAAACCGGACTAAAAATCACAAACTGGCAACATACACGTCAGTCTTTATTTTTCAATTACCAAAGTCCTTTTGCTTAATACAATAAAACGTTCAAGACTTCATATACCTCACTTAAGTTATCTTGAGCAAAAATAATTTCCTTTTTCTTCAACTACAATTCTTGTTGGTTATTAATGTGAATAAGCGAAAACCCTAATAACATTGAAGAGAAAAGATTTAGTTTCATTAAAACGTATATTCTCATTCCAGTAATAAACAAAAACCATTATAATTGAAGGCTTTCGTGCAAAAAGGACGTATATAGCATTTTGGGCCGATTCTAATTTTTTGCAGGATCGAGCTAATTTTTGGCAGACTGGCTTGTTTTGACATGAAAAGCATCGTTGCGTAATTGTTTTTGTTGATTTGCGCTTCGTTTTCGAGAAATAACGTATGCAAAAAAAAAACTCAGTTTTCCAAGGGTATCTTTTGAAGATCTTTTGTTGAGCGAAAAACAAAACAAACCTTTCTTTGTGCTAAACTGACGTCACCGAAGCGTGGCATTTGCCACTAGTTTCATTATTCATATAATTACACTCTTCTTTTACTGTTGCTTCGTTGGCGCAAGCGAATAAGGCGCTGAACGGGCCGGATTCGAGTTTGTTTTGTCGTGACACCGGTTTGATACAAGGTCGGTCGGTTTTTTTTTGTGGTCTATTTTTCTACTTCTGTCAAAAATAAAAATATCTATTTAAAGAAAAACAGTCCTGTCGAAGCTGCTAAAAGTAATCGCTTAAGTTTGCGCCGCGTCAAAATCCACCTTCGAAGGATTCGCTCCAAAAGATGCCGCTCGGAAAACTGAGTTTTTTGCATACGTTATTTCTCGGAAACGAAGCGCAAATCAACAAAAACAATACGCAACGATGCTTTTCATGTCAAAACAAGCCAGTCTGCCAAAAATTAGCTCGATCCTGCAAAAAATAAAAATCGGCCCAAAATGCTATATACACCCTTTTTGCACGAAAGCTTTCAATTGTAAAATCGTCACAGACTAATATCTTTTTGTTCTGTTGACCAAATTAATCGTAGTCTGCTGAAAGTAACGACACACCCGGAACACTTATTTCGAACTCTGAAGCAATATTTAGGTTTCAATGCAACACGCAAACGATTTGAACCTGGTCAGAACCTTTTCACATTCACAGCAGTGCATTCCGACCCCCTAAAATGCAAATCAATTGATCCTATCATAGAAACCACATCAACTTGCTTTTCATTCACATCTTAAACCTAGTAGTAGAGTAGTAAAACTTATCTAATGGGAAAAGCTCACCCTTCATAGCATGCTCGTAGTTATATGCCAAACACTACGTTTCTTTGACTGATTATCCAGTTGCAAATAATTATCAAACCCGCCCACAAAATCCTCAACCTAACCCACAGAAAATGTCGAAGTAAGTCCAATATATGAATGCTTCCTCGTCCTTTATAGAAGAATAAATATGGCCGTTCTGAACTGTATCGGGATCAAATCTTCTCACATACCATTACCTTTACAACAAGAAATTTGATAGGCTGTTTATAGTAGTTCCAATCTGATTGGTGTGACATACATACATCTCTCACTCACTCACTCACTCACTCACTCTCTCACTCACTCATCCATAGACCCGTCCATAACATACCCCGACGCGCCGACTAAGAGGTATTTTTTTTACACAAAAATAACTCAAAAATCATAACCATTTAATAAATTAAGTCAAGAATATGGGACGTGATAGATAATTGGTAAATAAACAACCTCGCCAAGACTTAGGTCCGTGCGGTTTCCATTCGCGCGTTATTCGGAGAAGTATTTTAGTCAAATTTATAGAGCTTTGTATGGAGAAGCCATGTTGGTGCCCGGGCACCATCATGGAGGCCGTTAAGTAACAGAAACATCTGTCATTGAGTTTTGCTATTTAAACAAAATGGTAATATATAGATCAAGCCAAGCCTAAAAGCGGAGCTTCGACACAGTTATTTATTTGGATGTTGTTAATAGCGGAGCTCCGGCGGCGCGAAGGGCCGCTAAGAGGAGCCCATTACTCATATAGGAAAGAAAAGGTAACCCATGAATGGATTTTCTCATGTTTATCATGGCTAGCGGTGTTGCTCGTGGATGCGTATGCACGACGATGGCGACGAAGACGACAACGACGGAGTCGCGCAAGATGGCGGCCATATTCCAGCTAATAGGTTGACAGAGACATGTATCCTCGCATTGACCTTGCAATTTTGTGTTTACGGGTATCTTACATGTAACGTTTACTTGAAGCAGCCAAAAACTAGAGCTTTATTATTGACTGTTGCCAGCGCTGGAAATAATTTACAGGACATGTGTCCTTTCACATCTTCATTTAGTCGGACATCTTATCATTTTTACCGGACATCAATTGGCATAATTTGATTAGTACAAACAATGATAGCATAATGAATTTCATCAGCATAAAGATTTACAACACAAATCGTTCAAAACTTATGTTGAATGTTTTAGAAGCAAAGATATTTCACTATGTATTTCTGGAAGGACAGAACGTCTGAGAAAATAACCGTCATTGATCATCAACACAGAGAAATGAGGAAATGTAGTCGTCATTATGGAGTCTAAACCGGTGTTTTGGTGGCCAAAGATGAAATGTTAGCCACATTGGCAATTGTATTGGTCGCAATTTCGAGCCCCTAAACAATGCATCTAACCAAATTTTATGGATGGACAATAACTTCAAAGAAAAAACTCAAAATGTGTTGGTTAAATGTTTGGACATCGTGTCTGATCATAATCCAAATTTGGTCGGACAGTGTCCAATGACGGACTGTTATTTCCAGCACTGGTTGCCCTGTTTTAATTGGTAACTGTAATTCCTAAAAATCATGTGAAAGGAAAAATCTTGTCCTTAATATTAACAATAAATCATGTGAATAAAATTGAAAACAAATTGTAATACATTTCAGACCAAAGAATATAAATTTACATGCAAAGATTGGATTTTGCTCTTTGCCCCTCAGAACGATTCAATCACATTTGATCACATATGTTACTCCAATGTTTTTCATTGTTCTTTTTTGATTTTTCTTCTTTCAGAACCTGTTCTCTTATCCTTCTTCCTTTTCCTGACATTTGTTGTCTGAGCTTGCTGTTCTTCCTTGACTCCTTCACCTTCCATTTTTTCTTCAACTTGTTCTTGCACTTCTTTGTATTCTTGTGCTTCTTTGTTTTCTTGCACTTCTTTGTTTTCTTGTGATTCTTTGTTTTCTTGCACTTTTTTGTTTTCTTGCACTTCTTTGTTCTCTTGCATTTTTTGTTTTCTTGTGCTTCTTTGTTTTATTGCACCTCTTTGTTTTCTTGCACTTCTTTGTTTTCTTGCGCTTCGTTGTTGTCTTGCATGCAGTCATCATCTTGGTTCACAGCGCTTTTCCTTTTTCACGTTTGGTTTCTCTGCCGGTACGTTTTTCCTTTCTTCTTTCCTTTACTCTTTCTTTTACTTTCCTTTTTTTTCTGGGCTTTTCTTTTCGTGCTTCATCTGTTGATAATACCCATATTGAAGTCCATGAACATAGTTTACCAAAGATATTTTGTTTTGCATGTAGCTTCACACACTTTCACTCTTGATAGAAGTTAAGATGCTGTCTCTGTAAAAACCGACCACTGATTTTACTTCGAAAATTCGAATGTTCTCATAAGCTGAGATTTCGAAGCCCTTACCTAGTCAATCACTAAAATGAGTTTTATTTGATTGAAAATTCTAATTGAGGTTTTCTAGGATTGATTGAAGTTCGGTCCGCTCGACACAAGCTGCATGCCTGCCGAAACTGGAAAAATTGCACACATTGCCGGCACTCTAAAAAAAATAATATTCGCTCAAAAGTCCCAATTCTTTTTTTCAACTATAGATATATCATAGCAGTTTGCTTAGCCATGTTGCAATTATAATTCAATGTTGTTCCTTCAACGGTTGAAAGAAAATTTTCTACCCGTTAAATCGAGTTTTGAACCAAACGCGAAAATAGCTCTACTTTGAAGGCACGTGTTAAAAATGTGGCACCTCACGTAAATCTCTCACCTGGCTTCAAGATTAAAGGTTTGGTCCTTTGTAGCGATCCTTGAAACCTAGGTAGCATTAAAACTGCCAGCTTTTCCTTCAAATCATTGACTCCCATACCGTTATACTCACGGGAGGATTGGGAAAAAAACACCTGTTGTAAACACAAAATGGCCGTAGTATTTAACAATCCTTCCTTGGCTCCACGGATCACCGTTTACTGTTCATACATGTATGTGTGCCGAGAGTTGTCCAAAACAGTGCTTTTACAAACCTTTCAAGTGGACTCTACATGATTAAACCGGCTTCAAGGAAAACAATGGTCAGTAATACAAAGAACATTGAAGCATGTGACCGCCACGCTCGACACAGATGAGGAACGTATAAATGTACTTTATATACAAACCAACAGCTGGAAGGAAAAGCTGGCAGTTTTAATTTTACCTAGGTTTCAAGGATCGCTACAAAGGACCAAACCTTTAACCTTTATACTTCTTGCTCGACCAGGAGGTCTCGATTTAAAGGTGGGAGGAATGTTATGAGAGAATTCGCCGTTCCACAGACAATTCTTTATTATTTGGAAAATTATAGGAAAAAACCGTCCGTAGCCTCTTTTCAGTTAACAGCTAGAGATCTTAAGTTTTGTTCTTCATTGTACTTTGCGGATTCTTTGTATACCTGAGCGTGTGCAACGCTGTTTCACTAACTTTCATTTAGAAGACAAGTAGTTCGTTATCGGGTCATTTGAGTTTCTTTTTATTATTGAAATATACCTTCCGTTCCCTCAGAAACTAGCCAGCTGAACTACTTTTCACTAATGAAGTTTTATTAGTTTTCTCGGAGGTTAGCCAGCTGAAATGCTTTTCACTTATGGAGTGTTAATGCTTTCTATTCATAGGATAATTTTCTTTGCTGTCGGTAACACCAATTCAGAAATTCATATTTAAGTATCTCACTTTTAATTTCCTAAGTTGGTCTATCTTAATCTCAGCCTGTGTAATTTTAATCCTAGCACTCTATTTTTAATTTTGGAAGCCTCGTGGTGTTGATTAGAATTCGCTATCTTAATTAAGTACTTTCCGCTCGTATTGTATACTTGAAGTTAAATTAGCATATTGTAAACACTTGACGTGTAAAGGATGATATATAAGCAAGTACGTTTGTAAAGCATTTTCGATTACATCGATTACATCGATTACATCGGCTACATCGTTACGATTTTACAGCGGCTACTCCGCCGAGTATGTCAGTTTCACCCTCGACGTTAGAGTGCAGAATAAACTACTGTTGGACCAAGTTATGTCTCTTCCTTGACGTCCGTAGTGAAGACCATTGAAGTAGATCCTCGTGTACCAGGAAATCGTGACGAATTTCCGTTCCCGCAGCCAAGCAGTGCTCGCCAAGAGTTAGATTCCCCCAGTTGTCAGTTCAAGTGTCCGTTCAGTCCGAAATTTACAGTGTTGCAGGAAAAACCTATCGTCACAGTAGCTTACCGAGAAAACCTAAAGGTTTAATCTTTAATCTTTAATCTTGAAGCCAGGTGAGAGAGTTACGTGAATTTAACAGAGCACTTTACGAAGGCGAGTGTGTTAGTTACTCGCTGGAATATTTTCAAAATTCCCCGAACTTTTAAAGCGGTCGTTAGTTTTGAAAACCTTGTGGGCAGACAAATTTTATTATTGTTTTAAATTAAGGGACATTTATACTTTCTATTCATGTAGCTCAGCAGTCTCAAACAGGTGCCACATTTTTAAAAGGTGCCTTCAAAGTAGTGCCATTTTCGCGTTTGGTTCAAAACTCGATTTAACGGGTAGAAAATTATCAGATTAAACGAGACTTACCCGTAAGTTGAAGTTTGATCAAGATTCTATCTTGTCATCAGTCCGGAACGAAGGAGTCACTTGAGAAGCGCATGCGCGTTGCTGATCAGTATTCAACGTGAGTGGTGCAGGCGAAAAAGGAACGAAGGACATGGGAGGGGGGGGGGTACATAAGGGCATGTGACTCCTTCGTTCCGGACTGATGACAAGATAGAATCTTGATCAAACTTCAACTTACAGGTAAGTCTCGTTTAATCTGATAATTCTACCTTGTCATCAGTCTACGTCACTACGGAGTCACCTTTGACTTCAAAGTCCTGCATCACGAGCAACTCATAACAGTGAACAAACTTTATTCCCAAACAAGGAAAAAGAAGATACAGTTTCACAGATCAAAGTTTGTCTGGATTCAGCAGCATGGAACCAAAATTAGCTGAGGCAGTGACTAGAGGCTTATCATAAAACTTTGCATAAGTACTAGAATTAGACCACCCTGCACTCTTCATAATGTCTGCTAGGGTTAGACCTTTGGCCTTACAGCTGGATGTTGATGCAGCTCTGCTGCTATTAGCAGAGTATTTGTTAATGTCGATCCCTGCTGACTCTATCATTTGCTTAACCCATCTGGAAATGGTATCTTTGGATACCGGTTTAAATGGTTTAACATAACTTATCAGTAACTGCGAGTGCTCCTCTCGCAACTGTTTTGTGCGCTGTAAGTATTCCTTAAGATGTTCGACCACACAAAGTTTCTTGTCACTTTGAAAAGAAATTAAATCAATGGGTGCTAGATGTCGCCCAGGCTTACTCTGTTTCAGTTTCTCACAAATAGTTATTCTGTAGCGGCCATCCATTTCTTGGATGTAATTAAAATCAAACTTATGTATAGTCTTTCCACGCTGTCGTGTAGTGACACAGAGTAACATAGTCAAATTTAGAGTAAGCTGCTTAAGAGATAAGGATCTCAAGGGTGCAGCAGCTCTCAAATAACCTAACACAATACTAACGTCCCAAATTTCAGTATATTTGGGTAAAGCTGGTTTTAACTCAAAAATCCCTTTCATACAGCGAGCTACTAACGTGTGCTCTCCGAATTTTACTCCGTCTTCCAAAACAATTATTGAAGAGAGCGCAGAATGCGCGGTGTTTACAGCACTGTATCCTAAGTCTGATTTGTAAAGAAAAACGAGAAATTCAATGCCATTTGTTACTCCAGGCTGAAAAACATTGATGTTATTGTCCTGACAGTATTGATTCTATTTGCTAAGATGAGTGTGGTATTGCTTGGAGGTGCCTTCCCTCCATGAAGCCATTAGCACATCTTTTGCCGCAGGTGATAAAGCATGCTTGTAACACACTAGGATGTTCAGCATGTACCAGATCGGATGATTTTTCTTGGGATGGCTTGGCAGTTGGAGTAGGCCTTTCCTGGCTTTTAGATACACTGGTATCTGTTTGAGTAACTGGAGAGCTAATGGGTACCATGGTTGTCTGGGCCAATCTGGCAACACATAAATCCCCTGTGCTCCCTCGGTCATCAGCTTGTTTAGCACTATTGGAATAACACTAAACGGGGGAAAAGCATAAAATTAAGGTTGGACCAACTCAGGCTAAACGCATCGATGGCAATAGCCTCTGGGTCTGGTCTGTAAGACACATAGTCTGGGAACCGGTGATTTATATGAGAGACAAACAAATCTATATCAGGTTTGAAGTCTGTCTCTCAAGAGTCACAGATTAGTGACGCCTTGTCAAGCCTCCACTCAGATTCTCTGTGGTTTCTTCTGGATTCAAAATCTGCAATAAGATTTTGTTTTACAGGAATGTGTGCGGCACTAAGCCAGATCTTGCGATCTATACACCACTCCCAGATCTCCTTAGCTACATAATTGCAAGAGTCTGAGTGGCTTGTTCCCATGTGATTAATCACATTAACTGCTGTAGTGTTGTCACACATTATTCTGATATAGGTGTTGCTCTTGTCTTTAGCAAAGGTTGGGAGCCCCAACAAAATAGCCAGCATTTCCAGATAGTTGATGTGGTGTTTAGACTCTGAATGGGACCAATTTCCTCCCGAGGACACCCATGAAGATTCTGCCCCCCAACCCATAATGGAAGCATCTGTTGTTATTTGATGCTGGGGTTGTGGGTGGTTGATTACATTGTATGTGTCTCCCACATGTTGAATCCACCACTGTTATTCAGATTTACCATGAGGGGACAAAGACATCAAGTCATCAAAATTACCCTTTGTTCTAAGAAGGGCTTGGGATTTATCTTTTTCCAGGTATCGGTAGTGGAGAGCTCCATGCATGACCCCAGGGAAGCTAGCAACTAATTTCCCAATAACACTTGCTATTTCCCTAATAGAAGGGGAAGAGTTTTCTATTAACTCAGTACAGACATTTTTGTAAACTACTGGCTTTCTCACTGGTCAGTTGTATTGTCATTTCCACTGAGTCTATTACAAACCCTAGGATAGTAAGCACTTGTGTGGGTATGAAAGTAGACTTCTCTGGATGCACAACCAAACCTAATTTGTCCAGCAAGACGGTATTGTCTATAACATTTTGGACACATTTCTCATAGGTTTGCCCTTGCAGGTAAAGGTCATCAAGATGTGCCACAGCTATGTGTCCTTGTTTGTGCAGGGTAGATAGAGGGGGCTTAAAAATTTTAGTAAATATACGGGGAGAACACGACAACCCATTAGGAAGGTAGGTAGATTCATGTAACTCCCCCTCCCAGATAAAGCGTAAACACTTTCGATCTCAAGATCGAATGGGGATAGAGTAATAGGCGTCTTTCATGTCAACAGAAGCCATATAACAATTTTGGGTAACTAGTTTGGTTATGGTAGAAAGTGAATCCATTTTAAAATGATAATTACTAACTGACTCATTAAACCTTTTGAGATTTAGTATGAGTCGATAAGTCCCATCCTTCTTCGGACGAAGGAATACATTCGACAAAATTTGCCCAGGTATAGGTGACACCTTTGTGATGACAGGTTTCTCAAGTAATTTATGCACTTCTTGACGAACAATGGGATATTCATGTTCTGAGAAGATTTGATTAGGTAGTTTGTGTTGAACAGGGGTGGCAGTACACTCAATTGCTGCTCCCAACTCATCAGATAATAGGATTTTGTCATTACTAAGAGTCCAACAAGCTGCAAAATGAGCAGCCACCTATCCAGCCTGAAATGTATTGCATAACATTTGTAAATAATTCACCAGGTTGGGCAGGAAATTTCCAAAGCCACTTACCCTGGTCTTTATTTGAAGCAATGGTTCCATTATTTCTTGTCGGTGTTTGATGATTTTTTCTTGTTGTAGCACCGGTTTTGGCCTTTCCATAAAAAATCTCTTCTAGGACCTTTACAGTAATGGTCATGTTGTTTTGAGCTTTGCTGTTTCCTTTTGAAAGGACCATTCTTAGATGAGGATGCAAAGGAATGGCTGATTTTGCTCGCTTCTTTGGCATCTCGCAATTGCTTTGCCAGGTCGTCCCCAAAAAGGTATCGGCTAGTGATGGGCACTTCAGCCGAGCAAATAGCAGAGTACTCCACTTTCATTGATGGTTTGATTTCATCTCTTCGCAGCTAGGCCAACTGCGTATTTACATGCCCCAGCATTGCAATGGTGTCAACTTGTTTAGCCATTATTTTGTTGTTTTCTAAGCTAGAGGGATTTTGAATAAGCACATTGGTCGTTTGTAACGTCGCAAAAGTGATTTCGCGGATAACCTGCTGCAAATTTGAGATCTTCAGGTCTGTTTTCTTTTTCTTGGCATTTAATTGGCTCCACATCTCGGGGTTGACTTTTATACCCTGTATGTCAGAGCAGTTCTGAGGCTGTTTATATTTGTCTGAGAAGCTTTTAATTTTGTCAGAAGACAACTTCTTGCCCCATCGTTTTAAACCAATATCAGCCAGCTCTTGCTGGATTTTGTCGCCGGTGGCGTCATCCTCGTCAAGGCTGTTAGCAAAGTCTTGAAGGAGCTTTGTCTCTTTGGCGGGGGTTTCCCGCTCTTTATGGCCGGTGGCCTTTCAACACTCGGTGTGCATTTTAATGTCATCTGCGTCGTCCAGATATCACTAGCCTGAAGACTAATATTATCATCCGAGAGATTAGTATGACGCCGTTGTTTGAGAGAGTTTTCTTCAGACTAAGAGTCTGAATTATCCAGTACGGCGGATGTTGACGGTCGCTTTAAGCCTTTTAAGCTGTTGTATCCATCATATAAGGTAAGTTACACATGAGTCCTTTGAACAGTTCACTTTCCTTCCATATTTTAAACACTTTGTAGATGTCACTTGCATTGACTTGCCTATTAGTGTTGTTGTTAATGTTAGAGTTACTGTTGGTGTTATAGGCAAGTAACAGCCATGTGACAATTACGGACTAAAAATATTCCCACACAAATATGCCTCTATCCCATTTTTTCTACTTTTTATGTATAACACAACTCTTTCAAGTTTGTGTTAATTTTATGATATTCATTGTACCAAATGTTCATAAATTGCTTTTTTTTCCCGAAACCGCAAAGATACAATAGAGACAATCTTCTCCAGGTATGGTGGCTCTAGAGAGCCTCGTCCCTGGAAAGATACAGTAGAGTCAGTTTACTCCGAGTATCGTGGCTCTAGAGAGCCTCGTCCCTGGAAAGATACAGTAGAGTCAGTCTACTCCAAGTATCGTGGCTCTAGAGAGCCTCGTCCCTGGAGGGATACAGTAGAGTCAGTTTACTCCAACTATCGTGGCTCTAGAGAGCCTCGTCCCTGGAGGGGTACAGTAGAGTCAGTTTACTCCAAGTATCGTGGCTCTAGAGAGCCTCGTCCCTGGAAAGATACAGTAGAGTCAGTCTACTGCGAGTATCGTGGCTCTAGAGAGCCTCGTCCCTGGAGGGATACAGTAGAGTCAGTTTACTCCAACTATCGTGGCTCTAGAGAACCTCGTCCCTGGAAAGATACAGTAAAGTCAGTTTACTCCAAGTATCGTGGCTCTAGAGAGCCTCGTCCCTGGAAAGATACAGTAGAGTCAGTTTACTCCAAGTATCGTGGCTCTAGAGAGCCTCGTCCCTGGAGGGATACAGTAGAGTCAGTTTACTCCAACTATCGTGGCTCTAGAGAACCTCGTCCCTGGAGGGGTACAGTAGAGTCAGTTTACTCCAAGTATCGTGGCTCTAGAGAGCCTCGTCCCTGGAGGGATACAGTAGAGTCAGTTTACTCCAACTATCGTGGCTCTAGAGAACCTCGTCCCTGGAAAGATACAGTAGAGTCAGTTTACTCCAAGTATCGTGGCTCTAGAGAGCCTCGTCCCTGGAAAGATACAGTAGAGTCAGTTTACTCCAAGTATCGTGGCTCTAGAGAGCCTCGTCCCTGGAGGGATACAGTAGAGTCAGTTTACTCCAACTATCGTGGCTCTAGAGAGCCTCGTCCCTGGAGGGGTACAGTAGAGTCAGTTTACTCCAAGTATCGTGGCTCTAGAGAGCCTCGTCCCTGGAGGGGTACAGTAGAGTCAGTTTACTCCAACTATCGTGGCTCTAGAGAACCTCGTCCCTGGAGGGGTACAGTAGAGTCAGTTTACTCCAAGTATCGTGGCTCTAGAGAGCCTCGTCCCTGGAGGGGTACAGTAGAGTTGGTCAGTTAGTCAAGTGAAGTCAAGTGAAGTCAAGTGAAGTCAATGTAGTCAGTTTTGGGTCAGGTAAGGTCGTTTTAGTCAGGCTTGAGAGCTCAGAATGTCCAACGAAACTTTATTTCAATATAAATGATCAACACTTGTTAGGCGTGAAAAGTGATTACTGACAATAGAAGAGTTGTGGTCATACAATCCTTACAATTCCCATTCAGTTACATGAACTTGTCTGTTGCCTGGCGATTATTACTGGTGAAATGCTTATTTTGTTTAATTTATACTTAGGCCCGGTTTAAACGTTGCATTTAACACGCACCGAATCTAATTGCTGAATTAAGTGCATGTAAAATGCGACGTTTAAATCAATTAAATGCGACATATTTCAATTAAATGCGAGTTCAGTCGAATATGCGACTGATGCCGTCGAATATACGACTGAAGTTCGACAGTTGATTTAAACGCCGCATTTTACATGTGCCGAATCTTATTCATAAATTATCTTAAATTACCTTTTATCCAGAACTCCACAGTTTTGTGCTGCATGACTCAGTATGTGTGGTTCTTGCTTCGCTCCGATCGTGTAATGTAGTTATGCAAAACCAATTAAGCTTGAGTTTCAGCCTTCAAGCAAAAACCGCTCTGCGCTATATGACATGCGGAGTAGGAAAGCAATATGGCGACTGTTGAGTATAATAGTGTGTGTGGTGGTTCTTACTGCTCTTCAGCAAAGTTATGTAGAAGATGGAGAACGAAGTCTATGAACTTGAATTTGATCAGGAGAGTGAAATGAAAATTAGAGTTTAAGAGGTAATACACTGCACCTGTATTATAAATTTCCCCATTCTGTTTGCTCGAATGGTGTTTGAAAGGGATGAATGATCTTACCGCAAAATGTACTTCTTATCATTGTCAGCCGCATTGGTGGGAAACTTGAAGTGGAGTCAGCTGGGAATGAACACGTCGCTCGCGCTCAGCAATTTTATTCGGCAAATAAATGCAACGTTTAATTAAAATCAGCCGAACTTATTAATTCGAATCGACTAAAATTAGTATTTTGCATGTAAAATGCGACGTTTAACCGGGCCTGAAACATTTAACAAAGTTCAGTTTAACAAAGATTTTTAAAATGTTGTTCAGTAATATTTTAGTGTTTAGTTACCTTACCTTTTCTAGTTTTATTTTCAGTTCAGTTTAACAAAGATTTTTTAAATGTTGTTGAGAAATATTTTATAGTTTTAAGTTACTTTACCTTTAAACATCATAATAGTTTTATTTTTCATTTAGCTCCAGTGTTTCAGGAATTTTTACATACATTATAGAGGCCTCTTGAGCAGACCTTACCTATTGACATGAATATTTAGTTAATAGAGCTGCAAACATGAGTTTTTTACGTGTAATAGTAGGCATAAGCTGTGCACCATCTTCCCAGTAGGATTTTACACCCCTAAAAGCTACTCGCTATTCATGTCCAATATTCCCTACCTGGGAAGCCACAAGTTCTTTGACATCCTCTTCTTCCCACATAGTTTTCAGAAATACGGGATTAAAACTGGTACAAACCTCTTTTCTTAAAATAAGGTTAAACTTGTGAAACCAGAATATATGCATGAAACATATTTTGTTATATACCTCCCAAATCAGATACATTTCTGATTGGAGGAGAACATGTCACGTGTCATGGGTCAAAACCCGCTAACTCCCTTGGGCGAACGAAACTCACTAATTAGAGCGAAGACAACTTCAACTTTTGCCTCACAGGTGATCAGGTGGAATCATTGAAACTGTGTCATATTTGTGCGTCTGCTGGCATCAATGAAGTTTTTTTTATTCTGAGTTTTATTTACATCTTTTAGTTGAGAGGTATAACACAATACTTAGTGACTCGCCCCAAGGAAAACAGTGAGTTTTGTTTCTTGTTGACCTCATTATTCTCCTCGGGTTCGGCTTGCGGTTTCTAGGGAACAAAACTCATTGTTTCCAGTGGGGGACGGGAGCGGGGGGGGGGGGGGGGGAAACAATCATGAAGGGTTTGATACAACCTTCAAAATGCAATTAGGGTATGGAGTTTATGTCCAATAAAAGGCTAAGTCAAAATGAAACTGCTTGAAAAGGAAAAACCATATTGTTGAATTTTGATCACAGCCTTCTAGTATACCTCTCCATGGCCAACCCCATAAAGATTCTCCTTTCCTTAAAGTTTTGAAACCTCTTGACTATTTTAATCTATGGTCAAACTACAGCAACTCTTTTTCTTTTATTAGTACACTGGGATGGGGGGGGGGGGGGCGGGGGGGCGGGGAGAGATTTCTGGGCTAGCTATCCCAATTTTGACACTCATGCAGTCAGGTATTGTTTGATTTCTTTGGGGAAGAAGATCACCATCCTCCCAGTACGGCGGTGCCCATTCGTCTATGATCCAGTAAGAGATTCAAAGAATCATCTTTTATGTTTATTCACACAGCTGTATTCTCTTTGCACTTGGGCCATACTATATATACATCTAATGATAAAAAGAAATGGTCGTTTACTTACAGCATGGACCTGCAGCTTGGTTAGGTAGAGGTAATAGTTATTTTCTATATCCAAGTGCTCTTTTGATATATGAGCAGTATAAAATTACATTTAACTTGCACATCATGTTGTAATAATTTATCATTCAATATGCGCTACTTACTCTCTCGTATATATCCAGGACCAGGGGCGGGGGAGAACACTCTGCGACGCCTGGCACTTTTTTTTTGAATTCCACAGGAGCCATCGTTTGCGTGGCAGTAATGAATTGTAGGTAACTTGCACTCAATTCAAATATCCTATTCTCTTAGGTAGGCATTACGCTAAGAGAAAAGCGCAGTGCCAGTTTTCTAGACGTGGGAGAACCTATTTAACAAAAGCTCATTTTTCAAATTTACCGTGGACAAACACTTGAGAGTAACGTAGAGGTGTTAATCGTATCACAATTTAAGAATAGACACACACATAACGCATAACCAGGAAGTCTGGGAACAGGTAATAGCAACAATGACACTGCCAGGCTGGTGAATGTAACGAGCTATTATGAACTCGTGTCTGACAATGATGAGTGACCATGAAACATGGTGCGGTGGAACTGAAAAGCCAGACTGCGAGTGACATTGCTAGCGTTAGTGTTGTGAAAGTGATTGCTAGCTAGTAGTGTCTGTGAACTTGGACCAGACCAGAAAAGACAAGGTTCAATACCAGAAGTTGACTGAGAGTAACAAGTTTGTACTCAAAAGCTGAAGCTGCCTGATCAGACCAGTCTTACAGCCAGCTTCATCACAACTTGTCAAAATTCGTGAATTGTGTATGTGGGAGGACTCCATGTAATAACATATATGTGGAAGCCCTGCTCAAAAGTTTTCAGTCTTCAGATATAACTATTAAAGGGTAAGGGATTTCTGACAAGTTGAATTCAGGTGTATGAAAGGGTACGGAAATCTTTCTTTTACGGATTTCCCTTCTTCTGGTTCTAAAATGTTGTTGATAATCTCTCATTTACTCTCCTGCGCCAGAATGAGGGAATTCTGATAAATTGTACTGTTCGAAAAGATATTTTAAAACTTCTCTCTGCGGGTTTAGAAAAGGGATACAGTATTAAGGGCTTGGACTTTGAGATGGAGCTTCCCCATTAAAAACTATGTATAATACCTCCCCCGCCTTCCCTCCTTGTGTAACAAGGATGTTCAAATTGTTTTCTAGAAAAAAGCAGTTAAAAAACAAAACAGTACCAATTTAAGGGATTGTGTGATTATCAATGTAAGTTCCCATTTGTATTTTGAATTAAAATGGGCCTAACGTTATCCACAACAGTATAAAATAACAATACTTTGTAGCTTCATAGAGACTCAATCTGATAATGAAAACATAACTTTTATATTTCCCCTTCCTTTGTACCTTGTGATATCTTTAGGGCAATTCTCAAAAAGTCCCTCCCCCAAAGAAAATAAAATATATAAATAAAAATGACTTTTTTTTAATCTTGAAAATGATCTCTGCAATAAAAATGTCATGTTTATGGCTGTTTATCATCTTGAAGTGTGTTGTGAAGAAACGGCTTATTAGGAAAATATAAATGTTCAACGGAAAAAATGAACAGAAAAAAACAACAAACTCTTCTTTCAGAGGAGCTCCTATATTTTATAATTTTTGTAACTTTTGGTTAGGTTGCACTTCACTGTCAAGGAAGAAATCACACCAGAGAGGCTTTGTATCGTTATTATGATTTGCATTATCAGTAAAAAAAATTCACACTTCGACAGGTCTACTGACACTCTTACATGTATGTTAATGATGGGAAAAAACAGGTTCAGCATCATCTAAATCAAGGGATTGTATGCCAGCGTGGGGTGTATATGCCAGGGGGTAACCAGCTAAGAAAATACAAACACTAAAATTAAAATTAAACAACAACTGAGAACTTTTACAGACCTCCATCAGTCACAAAAAGACCAAGAACCAGATCTTTATCAGTTTACCAAATTGACATCATTTTTTCACGCATCTGTCTTGAACATTATTGATCATGAATTTTGCTGTGGATCCACGGGGCGATAGCAGTACACTCATCCGCAAACACAGGAAAAACTGCCATCAATTTGTTTTTTTTTAAATAACAAACTCATCGCCAAATTGTGTGCTCTCGCTCATTGACAAACCTCTTAAGTGTCATTGTCCGAGAAAGTGTTCCAGGGGCCAAAAGTTGTGGTCAACCGATTTGGCTGAAACTTGGCACAGAAGTTGGGTGCAATGAGATATTTGAAAAGCCAATTTGGCTCACTTCTCTGACTTTTAGTTTTGGAGTTTCAGGAGGGGTCTCATTTTTTGCCCTTTGAAAAACCAAAAACCCAGCCTTTCAGGGGACATTTTGAAAGTGCCATAAAACCCAATTGGTAAATTGTGCTTCCAAATGAATTTGACCATGAACTCTACTACAATAGAGCTTTTATTTCATACATGTAACTTTGTCCTCGAGGTATTGGACAGAGAGGAGCCTGGGGCTGGAGTTTGGCAAAAATTGATATCAAAATTACAACCCAAAATTGCCATTTTTCAAAAAATCAGTGTATCTACCTGCCTTCTTGCATAACTTCCGTACCTATGCCATTATTTACTTTAGTGACCCAGTTATCAAAATCAGTTGAGAAAAAATTGGCTTATCAAAGTTTGTTGAATTTTTGCCACAAACACTCCATGCCCCTCTAAGGCCATTCAAAATGGAATTTTGAGCATAATTCATGCCATAAACAAACCAAATTGCTGACATGAAGCCCTTAGTCTGTACTTGGTGAGTGAAAATGAATTGTGAAAGCCAAATCAGTTTCATTGTTCAGAAATACTGTGATTCTTACCCTACAATTGCTCTTAAAAGGCCTTTGATTAGCACAACAAACACCCTGACTTCGCAAAACAAGGATTAATGTTTTCGTTTAAAACTTAGTACCCATCAAACAGCACAAATGATGAAGGCCTTACCTAGATATAATTATCTTTTTAAACGATGCTTGAATTTTTCATTGATTTATATTCAGTTTCAAGTCATAATTCTTCTCCGTTGCTCCAAGCATGGAAAATCTCCATATTTTGTCAGGGCTGATTTTTTATATGATTACAAGATAAAGTCAGCTTAACAAAAACGTTCGTTAGCATATAATCTATGCCTGTTAACAGCCTGCCTAGTTCTTGTAGATACCCACCAGAAAAGGAGCATGACCATGCATACATAGATATATTACAAACAAACGAGCTGCAGTTTATAGCAGTGTCGATGTGACCCGTTATTTCAGAGTCCTTTAGAGCGGAGTAAATGAGACCATCCGTCAAGAAGGAATGCACAGTTAGGAGAGCTGGATAGTAAAACAAAAAGCTTTTGTTGCAAATGCATTAACCAAACGAGGCCTTGCATTGAGATGATGTATCAACTGGCCCGCCATTTTGGACGAAAGAGCGGGGACTGGACCAAGTTCCCATTCTTCTTCCGTTTCGCGGTTATGTTTTGTCAGGTGTAAGAAATTCGAGGGTAATTTCACGATGGCACTTTGTTCCTTTGGAGGGGTAAGCGATCAGTGTGGTGCCACGTCATGGGCTGCGCACGAAACAGGAATGGTTCCTTTGTTGTCCTGCGAGATAGACATGACTGAATGGTTGAAAGAAAAGTACAAGGGGTCAGGTGCGTCCGGGGCAAGAGGAAGACCTGGTCATACAAAAGTTACAGGTGATTTAAAATATCAGTTAGAGATCATACACGCACACAAATGGCTTTTATCGCGATCCGCTGGACTCTTTTTCTTGAACAGAGACCACGATATTTTACGATTTTGTCGTCTCAAATTGTTTATTTCCCGACGGAATTTACTTGGTTCTTGCGAAGAGAAACTAACATTTAACAAATTGTTCATAGAAAGGGCAAAAGGGTTGATTAAAATCCTAACTTTTAAAGGTAAAAGTACAGTTATTTTATCGCAGCAATCTAGTGAACCAAAAACAACGATAAGAATAACTTGAGGGCTGTTTTTCGTCTGCTCGCTTTGTTTGTTTACATTCAGCTTTACCTGTGCGGACGCTTATCACGCAATCACAATTCGAGCTTGAAACTCTACCGTTTTCCTATATTTGCTGGTTTCGTCGAAGAAAAATCTCTGCAAACATGCTGCATCGAAGCTTTTCGATGAAGTTGACATTTTAGGCGAGAAAATGCCTTGTTTCACGGATAACATTCTTGGTTACAAAAATTATTTGGATACATTTTTTAATTACTTATAATTAGTTATTTTAGTATAGGTAATCCTACGGTTTCGAGTTCAGCTTGGAGTTAATTTGCACGAGTGAGTTTTTCAAAAAGCTGAAATTGCACGAGCCGCTTCGGCGAGTGTAATTTCAGCTTTTTGAAAAACTCACAAGTGCAAATTAACTCCAAATTGAACGAGAAAAACCGTATGATTACTTATTAATAATATAAACATGAAAAAATTCGCGCGCAGGAAGTACCGGAAGATCTTTCTTGAAGCCAATTTTTCTCATTTGAGAAAACGCTTTTCAAAGTTTCAGCACAAAATTTTCGTCATCATTTTACGTGATATCATTTTCTTAGAAAAGTTCCTATTTTCTTTCAGCCAATCATAATCCAGAATTTCGAAGTGTAATTTGCACTGGTGTTACACTTTTTGCACTGATGTTACACTTTTTGCACTGGTGTTACACTTGAACTGCACTGCTCTTCGCCAATCAGAATCGAATAATTTTTTCATGTGTATTATTAGTATGTGAATAGAGGTGGCATAATTTTAGGACTCTTATACCCAGTTTGAAACCTATCTCAGATTTATCGTTGTATTCTGAAGCTCGATTAATTGATTAAACATTTTTTTCTACAAAAAAAGATGAATCGCGATAAAAAAATACATTCGATTTTGAGACGGTATTACGACTTCATACTGACACCATGGTAGAGAATGTTTTCCCGCATATGGACTCTCTAGCTGCTTCGCATCGTTATGAATTCCTAATATTGTCTCAAAATCTGCCGAATACGTTTATGTTATCGGATTTGCTTGGAAGATGTAAATTAATTAGACTCCGTGCTAATACATAGGCAATGAATCCACGTGTGTCCTTGAGTGGGAACTGATTCTCAATCGTTCCGGAAAAGCAATTGACCAGGTAGATGTTGGAAGGATGACTGTGTGCCCAAAGCATAGGTTTCAACTTACTACGCTTTATAAAGCAAAGGTAATGGATAGAGATTTTTTAATGGATGATGGATGCACGAGTATTGTCTGGCATTATAACATACTACAGGAAACCCACCTTTTTAGGAAAGCCCTTTCAAGGTTCAGTTCATAGAAAAACAGCTTACAACCCCAGGTTACCACCCTGTTATTTTCGGAGCAGAGCTGATTGTTCTTTATCGCACAAAATACGTTTGGTTGTTGTTGCTTTTTTTTTTACTTGCGGGCGTTCAACGAATTTCATCCCTTCCCTAGTGATGCTAGTACATCACTCACGTAACACTTTCTTTACTCAAACCTTTCCCTAGAAAGTAGATTTCTGGTTTTCTGGTGTGTGTGACGTGGGAGGGAGGGGGGGGGGGTAGTGGGTGGGGAGGGACCACATGCTAGTGAACTCGTTCCACCCCTCAATCCTGAATTACGTACGTTAGACACGGTATGTTGTTAACTTGCGCATTTTGCTGTAGGATAAATGTTGTCATCCATGCCACGAAGAAAAAGCACCATCACGTGTAAAAAAGGTGTCTAAAGCATTCACCCGCAAGAGGCGTGTAAGCAAATCCATGGCGGAG